>NC_056746.1:925865241-926165241 GCF_019279795.1 Protopterus annectens
TTGCCAAAGGCGGCCCAATGTCCAGGAAGTATACCAAAGCCTTTAGGTTGCTTTAAGCTATACCATACGGTCACACATATGCTCCTCACTTATAGTGTAGGGCTTAAAGGTGATATCAGGAAGTACCATTCTCAGAACTGAGAGTGCAGTAGGAACACCAGTCCAAGGAAAAAAGAGGCAGTCAGTACATCCAGAAGAGAAAAGTACCAGAGGGAGGAGGAAGGGAGTGAATACTGCAACATTGAAGAGAGGGACATCTACTTTTATGCCAAGATCTTACACAACTATACTATGTCCTTCCATTTCACTGTTGCAGTACTACATTGAGGAGTGTGCAAAAGCTCAGGAAGAGAGGGGGGAGGAGGATGGACTAACAGAGCTCTCCAGGAACCCATGAAGAATGGCCCTAGCAAAGCCAGCTCTAGCTCTGGATATCACATCCAACTTATAGTGCTTGGTAAAAGCATGCACAGAAGTCCAGGTAGCTGCCTTAAGAATAGAGTTATTAAACCCTTGAAAGAAGCACCAGAAGAAGCAACAGTACTAGTAGAATGAGCCTTAACAGAAGAAAAAGGGCTCTTGCCATGAAAGGCGTAACAAAAAGAAATGGAATTAGAAATCCAAGAAGAAATAGTTTGCTTGGAAAGAGCCAAACTTAAGAACCTAGGATGAAAGGAAACAAAAAGCTGATCAGATTTATGAAAAAGTCTTAATCTTATTCAAATAAAATCTGAGTTGTCTATGCACATCCAAAGTGTGCAGCACCTTCTCACTAGCAGATTGTGGAGAAGGGAAAGAAGTGGGCAAATGAACAGACTGATTAAGAGACAACTCTCGGACCACCTTGGGCATAAAAGAAGGATTAGTACAAAGGGGCACCCTGTCCTTATGGAAAATTAAAAAGGTGGACAAACCATAAGAGCTTGAAGCAGACACCCCTGTCTGGAAAAAGTAAGGGCCAACAAAAGTGCTGTTTTCCAAGAACAATGCTGTAAGGAAGATGAAGCTGCAGGGTCAAAAGGAGGCTGGGTCAGGTTTTCTAAAACAAAGATCCCAGGGAGGAGGGGCAGGCTTCCTGTGAGGTCTAATATGAAGGATGCCTTTAAGAAACTGATTAGCCTCAGATCTAGAAGCTGAAGGAGAAGATAAAGCCAAACAAGATGAAATAGCTGATAAGTGGGCCTTAACAGAAGAATAAGCCAACCCAGCATTGAGAAGTTCACACAGATAAGACAGAACCAAAGGAACATCCATAAAAAGTTGATCAAGTTAGGAGGAAGTCATTAAGCAAACAGAAAACCTCCTAGTTGTGGGCTTGCTGGCCTCCTGCAGGACCTGAAGCATATCCTCAGAAAAAAGGTGCCTGTATGAAATCACAACCCTATCAACCGCGTTGTCAGTTGAAGAGTGGACCGGTGAGGATGGCTGAGAGACCCCAGGTCCACCCTGTGAGGTAACTTGTGATGATTGCCCTGGGCTAAATGCAGAAGAAGAGGAAACCAATGCTGTGTGGGTCAAAAAGGAATTACCAACAAGATTTTGGGAGAATCCTATTGTATTTTGAACAGGACTTTTGGAATGAGAGGAAGGGGAGAAACAGCATAAAGAAACATCCCCATCTAAGAAAGAGAGAGGGCATCCACCTTCCAGACCAGAGGACCTGGGACTCTGGCACAAAAAAGAGGAACTTGTCTGTTCAGAGTGGAAGAAAACAGATCAACTTGAGAAGTACCCCTCTGGTGGACAATGTCCAGAAACACATCCCTGTGAAGCATCAACTCGTAGTAATGTGTTATGGACCTGCTCAGAGTGTCTGCCACAATGTTCTGACCTGATGGAATATAAACTGCCTGTAGGGTCACACCGATACTGAATAGCTAGATGCCACACTAGAACAGCCAACCAGCAGAGGAGGTAAGACGTTGTCACATCCCTGCTTATTTACAAACATCACTTTGCTATTGTCTAGAAACACCTTGAGAAGCCCTGGGGAGAATAGAGGGTTAAATGCTTGAAGAGCTAGCAGAAGAGCTCTCATCATCTTGACACTGATGTGGTCGATCCTTTCTTGAGGCAACCAAGGACCATGCTCCATGCACCTTTAAAGATGTCCCACGTCTGAAGCTTCTGTGAACAGCTCCTGAGAGGGAAGAAGGGGTTAAAAGGGAGCCCTGGATTGAGAGTCAGCTGCTGAATCCACCACTTGAAATTCCATCTTGAGGCATGGAAGAAAAGGAATTATTCATTCACTCCAATAGAGCTCAGGAAGTTTGCACTGTAACTTCCAATGGGTGGAGCCTAAGCTTTTTCTCAGAGTTAAATTATGTTCATATCTCTGGAACCATAATAATTATTTAGGGCATATAAATGGAAAACTCTTCAGCACAAAGTATTTTTATAGTGGTAATATTCTTTAGGTTCTAGGTCAAACTAAATTTCATAAGTAACAATAAACACAGTAACTATTACATTTGTAACATTTTCTTAACTTACAATATCTCATCAACCACTCAAGTTACACACATACTGTCTGCAGCATTTTATTCATCAAGCTGGGAGCTTTTATATGAGGCTAAGGATTTCTGTCCATGTTATTTGGTTATTGAGATATTTAGAAAAATGTGAAAATGTAAGCCATATACATTAATATAATAAAAACTACAAGTAATATCTATTTACCTGCACTAGATGGAGGTCAAATATTAATGCAGTTGAGTTTGCTGTTGTGTAAGCTTTAAGATGAAACTTTTTAAAACCTTGTACATAGCATGGTTTTGGAATTATTGATGCAAATATGAACAAGCAATATTTGACACCTAGAGGCGTCAGTAGGAGCTAACTGCAGATGCACCTGGAAAGCATCACTCAGAAGTAATGAGCTAAAAAGACCAAGGGATGATAATGCTGAAGCCAAACTGACTTTAGAAACTACTGAAGTTTTCTTATGTGGGCTTTGGCAAAAGGGAGCATAGGAATGGTAGAGACTATAAACCCTAGATCTCTCAGAAACTCCCTTTCAGTGATTAAGGCTAGAGGAAGAAGGGAATGAAAAAAAAGAAATGAGAGTCAAGGCCTTGTGAGGAGGCAAGGATGCCAGCATTGGAATAGTCTGGATCCTGCACCCCACAAATACATGATCTGGTGAAGGAATCAGAAAGGACTTTTGGAAATTTACAGTGAACACCATGCTTTGCAGATGGGAATTGACCACGTGAAGATACTGCAATAGAACCTCTGGAAACAATGCCTTAAGCAGGAGATTGTCTAAGTAGGAAAACGTGTATACCTCTTAGCCTACAAAAAGCAATCGCAGGAGCAAGACATTTGGCAAATACTGTTGGGGCAGTTGAAAGGCCAAATGTCAAAGCAGAGAATTAAAAATGCCAGGAAGCAGTAAAGAAAAACTTCCTGAAAAGGGGATGAATAAGAATGTGAAGATAAGCATCCTTGAGGTATAGAGACACTAGAAAAGCCCGAGGAAGCAGCAAAGGGAACAAAAGTCTGAAGGGACAATATCCAAAAGGAAGGGACCTTCAGAAAGGTGTTTAAATGGGAGAGGTCTAGATTCGGTCTCCAAGTGCCCTCTTTTCTGTAAACCAAAAACTTTCTGGAATAAAACCTCTTTAATCATAGAGAAACTGGAACATACTGAATAGTTCCCAGAATAAAAAGATCCTGAAGCACTCCTGGAAAGAAAGCCAACTGTTCCTGATGGGTTAAGGAATGCCCCTGAAAGGGGGAAGAGATTTCCAGACCATGTAATACCCTAAGTGGTTAACAGAAAGAACCCAGGAATCCTGATAAATCTTTAACCAAACTGGAAGGGATAGGGAAAGATGAAGAGAAAGAGGAATGTGGCTGAGATGAACAAGCTAGTCAGACACCATCTGGTTTGTCAGAAAAAGGAGATTTCTGAGTCACAGGAGTCTGGGTAGCTTTAGCAGGTGGAGTCCTTTTGTCCCACCCCTTTGGGAGGAGGACAAGACTGCCTATGAACAAAGGCCAGCTTATTAGAGTAATTTCTTTGAAATGTAGGCACAGGAGAAACAAAAGAAATGCTTAAGTTCCTGCAAAGCCTTGACCTTATCTTGAAGGAACTTAATCAGCAGCAACTGCACCAAGTAAATGTTTGTTATCCAGAGGAGCATCCATCAACCTAGCCTTAATATCATCAGGCAAAGGCTGAAGTCAGAGCCAGGAATATCTTCTCATCACAGAACCAAAAGCAACAGCAGCTCTGGAAGAAGCCTCTGCCGCATCATAAGTGCACTTAATAGAATGGTGATTCATCTGAGAAGTCGTCTCCAACAAGGAGAGAACCAAAGTCTTCCCTTCTGAATAAGGAAGGTCAAAAATTACCTGACAGGCCTGAGAAAGAAGAGCCAAAATATATCTGGACATATGAGTTTGGTAACTGACAGCCCTAAAAGCAAAGGCAGCAGAGGTATAAACCTTCTTACTTGGCCTTTCCATAGTCCTACTGCCTTTATCAGAAAGAAGATTTGTTGATGGCAGTAACTGAGATGAATTGTCAGATGCCACAGACACCACAGAAGGGTCAGCTGAAGGACATCTATAAAGGAATTTGCAATCCTCAGGCACTTTGTAAAACCTATCAGGTTTTTGGGGGGCAGGAGGCTGGGCACCTGGAGTCTGAGATGCAGTAGAAAAGGCAGCCAACAAGATGACCAAAATAGGAGGGACAGCAGAAAGTCTGGGAGAGTCAGAAGCTCATAATACCTCTTCTGCACCTAAGAAACCTGAGCACAATCCCATTAAAACAATTCCATCATCCTGGAATCCTGAAAAGCTAAATCTTTTGCTAAAAGCTTAAGACATTTGTTCTCTAAATATAATGCTAAAGAGGAAAGCTGATTATGGAGAGCCTTTGGGATGAAAGCCTGACAAGTGGAACTGGACATATGGTCATGGGTAGCATGGAGACAAAATAAGCACTGTTTGTGATCATCTTTATGGGGAATCTGTCTTCTGCACAGTCATTTACTCTTTCTGGATGACAGAAAACCCCAACAAGCAACAACAAAAGGAAAAAAGATAAGAGGAACAAACCCCGATGAGGCACCTATCTGAAAACGGCTTGGCGAACTAGCAATGAAGCAGGCATTCAGACCAATGATCACAAGATGGTGTTCAGACTGTCAGCAAAGAAATTCTGAGGGTGGTATGTCTGGACATCACCTTTATGCCCTACGCTATAAGTGAGAAGCATGTGTGTGATGTACTGCCTACCTTAAAACAACCTAAAGACTTTTATATACTGGCTGGATGTCGGGCCGCCCTTGGCAGGGCATCCCTATGGTATTTCCTTTGCAATGCATTTTTTGCTACATGTGAAGTAACCATATTTGTTTTTTTTGTTTGTTTGTTTTTTTACTTCTAAGGTTTGTACAGATCCATTTTATATCTGATTTGCATACAAGTAGGTAAGGTTGTCTAACATTTAATGTAACACTTGCATCACTATGTATTTTAGTAGTACAGTTTCCAGATCTATTACTAGATACGCTCGCTCTCTCTGATTTATACTGTATTTGTTTTTTCTGTGCAGTACTTATTGGGACTACTTTCACTCTTCTCTCTTCTAGTTAACCTTCAAATCCTTTGCTTCCATGCATCATAAACAACTACTGCAGAGGTCACCTGTGACTAACGACTTGTTTTGCTAGACATCCCAAGTGATGCTCTTATGAATAGGTTCATAGGTTCATAGGTTCATACTAGGCTATCTGCCCAAGGGCATTTACAAGCCTAGCCCATAGTTTTGTGGCTTACGCCACCCCTTTAGTATGGGGAACTATACCCATTATTTTGCTGTGCCTCTGTTGAGCAGTGACACTGAGGTAATCCCTGGAGTATATCTGCGATCTCCCATCCATTGGTCAAGATTTCTCTTGAACAAGGCCAGCGAGGTGCTCTGCCTCACATATACCGGGATTTTATTCCACAGCATAGGGAGTCTTTGGGTGATGAATCTATCCCTCCAGCACGTCCTATTAATAGCCGTGTCGAGGTTTAAGTCTCCCGCCTTGTGGCTCTGACGGATCTAGATTTTGAGGTGAAGCATATTCATCAAATCTGGGTTTGACATGGCCTTGTATGTTAGGCAAAGGTCACCTCTGAGCAGCTGTTTAGCGACTGAATAGAGCTGGAGTTCTTTCAGTCGGGCAGCATAGGACAGATGTTTGAGACCCTTTATCCTTTTGGTGAGGAACTTTGTGGCCTCCAGCTGCTGCAAGTGTCGGGTCAGATACATTCGAATGGGGCATTGTACTCAATCATTGGTCTGATGAGTGATGAGTATAGGGAGACTATGACCTCCTTGATCTAGATGTGAATCTCTTCATGATAAGGTGGGCAATGTAGAAGGTCTTCCTAACTACTTTAGCTACATGGGTGTCTAATGACAGACTACTATCAACCTGGGTCCCCAGGTCCCTGATAACTTCTTCTGTGCTCAGTGGATTGCCACCTATTTGGTAGCTAGGGGTAACCTTGTTTTTCCCAAGGGTATGACTATGCATTTTTTGGCATTTAACTTTAGGCCATGGCTCTGGCACCAGTTATCCGCTTCTGTGAGACCCTTCTGAAGGATATCTGTGTCAGATGTGTTTTCTACTATGGCGCCCAGTTTGCAGTCATCTGCAAACTTTGTCAGCCATAACCCTCCTGTGTTTGCTTGTACTTCGGAAAAGTAGATGCCAAACAAGAGTGGGCCCAGGACTGAGCCCTGTGGTACACCACTTGTGACAGGCTTTAAGTCTGACATGGCGCCAGCAACTCTGACCCTGTGGGTTCTGTCACTCAGCCAGTTTGCAACCCATCTTGTGATGTATGGGTTAACATTTAAGCTGATGAGTTTTTCAATGATACCTGAGTGGGGTATTGTATCAAGGCCTTCGCCAGATCGAGGTAGGCTGTATGGACTGCCTTTCCCTCATCAATGGCTTTGGTGACTGTTTCAAAAAGTCAACCAAGTTTAGAAGGCATGATCTGCCTTTGACAAAGCCAAACTGGGATGGATCCAAAGTCTGCAAATTCCTATGTCTTTATTTATGAGGTCCATTATGATCCTCTCCATGGCTTTGCAGATAAGGCTTGTCAAGCTAATGGGCCGGTAATTTCCAGGGTCGGTGGAGGCACCGCCTTTGTGAAGTGGGACCACAGTTGCAGTGTGCCACTCCTGGGTAATGATCCAGAGGTAAGACTATGATTAAACAGCTGTCCTAGCTGTGGGTTTAATTCCTCGTTGAGTTCGTGGAGCACACAGCCGGGGACACCATCAGGTCCCATGGATGCTGTGTTTTTTGCTTTGGAGAGAGCAGTTCTCACTTGGGCGTTGGAGATGTTTGGGGGGGCTGCAATCGCTTGGTATAGATATCTCTCCTTTTGGGGGGGAGGGACACAAGATACAATCTTCCAAGGTGTATATCTCATGGTATAGACTACTAAGCAGAAATTCATTAATTCCATGTTATGCAGCAGGTAAGTCCTGTAACACAATAATTTGTAGCACTTATCTGCACATTTCCTAAGTTTGCTGTCTGTAAACTAAGAATTGACCTCTACTGTGCTTCTCAGCATGGTGCAATAACAATACAGACTACTATAAGTTTATAAAAAGAAGTTATGTACTGACCGTAACGTTACATCTGTGTTGTCCATTATTTTCATTCTTCCTGAACAAATGGGTCCAGAACAGACCCTTGGATTTGACTCGGCTGCTACTTTAGCCCGTGGCCACAAAAAAGCTCTTGAATTCCTTTATCAATAATGCACCAACCCCTAACATACCTCAGATCTTTTTGCTAGAATACATAATGTAAAAATATTACTGTAAAATTCTTGGTATTAGAAAAGTACAGTTTTGTACCTACCATAAATGTAGATGTCCGACAGACATGCAACTGCAGTCATAACATGTGGGTTGTCCTGCCTCAGGCAGCCCTCGGTCGGCCGGATTCCAAAGTCTGGGTCCGACGTCGGCTGATGTCGCATTTCTCTCCGATGTCAGAGCGGCTGGAGTAGATAAGCATCAGCCGACGCCATTTTCTTCAGTGTTTCTTGCCCCAGATGCCAGGTGCCCTCCAAGGAAGGCTGTAATCAAATTGGAAGACAAAAACAGGATTCCAAACAAATAAAAGAGCAATAAAACAAATACACCATAACAGATATCCCCAGCTAAGAGTAACAGGGATAGGAGTGGACCCTAGGCATAGAGGGGTATGGAGGGAGGGAAAATCCGACAGCAGTTGCATGTCTATCGGACATCTACATTTATGGTAGGTACAAAACTGTACTATGTCCTTCAAGAATGCAACTGCAGTCATAACATGTGGGTAGAATACCATAGCTTAGCTGGGGAGGAGGTATGCACTAGCAAAGAGATGGTGTGCCAATCCAACCCTGCAGGACTCCCCAAGCAAAGCCTGCTCTGGATCTGGAATATAGAGGGAGATTGTAGTGTTTGGAGAATGTATGCATGGAGCTCCATGTAGCAGCTTCTAGAATGTCCTTGGTAGGCACCCCTCTTAAAAATGCTGTAGAGGTGGCTGTAGCTCTGGTGGAATGTGGTCTGACATTGGCTGGAACAGTCTTTCCATGAAAGGAATAACAGAATCTGATGCAATGTCCAATCCATTTAGAAATAGTCTGTTTTGAAATTGCTTTTCCTTGGACTGCAAGGGCGTAAGCTACAAAAAGTTGTTCAGACTTCCTACTGGCCTTGGTTCTGTCCAGGTAGTATCGAAGTTGTCTGTGAATGTCCAAGGTATGCAAAAGTCTTTCCCCTTATTCTCAGGATTGGGGAAGAAAGCAGGCAGATGAATGGCTTGATTTAGAGAAACCCCAGATACCACCTTTGGCATAAAAGTAGGGTTGGTCCTTAATGAAACCCTGTCTCTGTGGAAAATAATAAAGGGTGGTATTGCCATTAGGGCCTGTAGCTCGAAACCCTTCTTGCTGAGGTAATTGCCAACAGGAAAGCTGTCTTCCATGAGAGAAATTGCAAGTCAACTGAAGCTGCTGGCTCAAAAGGAGGTAGAGTCAGTTTTTCTAAGACAAAATTGAGGTCCCAGGCTGGCACTGGGGCCTTTCTTGGTGGTTTAATGTTCTTGATTCCCGAGGAATCGTCTTAGTAAGGCCTGAGAGAAAACAGGAGGATCAGTGTTGTATCTAGCTGAAATAGCAGATGCATGTATCTTTATGGAAGAATATGAGAGGCCGTTCTTTAACATATCTGCCAAATATTCCAAGATAAGTGGGATGTTCAGCAATGAAGCATCATGTCCCTTGCTGGTATTCCAATTGCTGTATCTTTTCCACTTTGCTAAGTAAACCTTTCTGGTGGATGGTCTTCGAGCCTCTGTTAGTATCCGCTGAACTTCCTTAGAGAGAGATAAGCTGAAGTTATTTATGGGATCTCCCAAGCTGTTAGCTGCAGTGTCTGAAGGTTTGGATGCAGTGTTTCGAAATTGTGTTGAGTCAAAAGTAGAGGCCACTGAGGGAGGGCCCACCTCCTGGTATGACATATGCTCCGTAGTAGTGGGTACCAGTATTGTCTTGGCCAATCCGGAGCTATTATGCTTCCCTTGGGCTTCTCTGCTTTGATCTTTAGTAATACTGAGGTCATCAGTGGCAGAGGTGGGAATGCATAGATTGCTAGGGAGTTCCAGTTGAATGAGAGGGCATCTATTTTCCAAGCTTCTGGATGGTATGTCCTTGTGCAAAATTTTGGTAGAAGATGGTTGAGGTGAGAGGCAAATAGGTCCACTTCTGGCTTGCCCCATGTTGAAGTGAGTTGTCTGAAGGCATTCGGATGTAACCTCCACTCGTGTGGATCTGTGAAATTCCTGCTTAGGCTGTCCGCCAACACATTGTCTTTTCCTGGAACAAACTGGGATTGTAACTGGATGTTTAGGCTCAGTGATTTCTCCCAAAGCTGCATTGTCAGTCTGCAAAGGGGGTAAGAGTGGGTGCCCCCCCTGCTTGTTTATGTACCACATCACAGTGGTGTCTGTCCGTATCATTAAATGGCCTTGCTGGAGTTGGTGTTGAAAAGCCTCGATGGCATGCATTACTGCCAGCATTTCCTTTTGGTTTATATGCAGATGTGTTTCCTTTGGAGACCATTGTCCTTGTATACACCTGCCTTCCATGTGCGCCCCCCATCCAAGGTCTGAGGCGTCTGTAGTCATGGTCTGTATTACCTGTGGTTTTTTGAATGACATACCTGTGTTTTCCTGGCTCACCGAGGCCCACCATAGGAATTCCTTTTGTAGGCATGGAATGAGTGGTATGATTGTCTCCAAGTTGTTGCTGTGTTGAGACCAAATGCTTTTTAGGTACCATTGAAGCTTTCTCATGTGTAGTTTTGCTAATGGAACCAGTAGGATGCAGGATGCCATGTAACCCAGGGCCTGTAGGAATCTCCTTGCAGTCATCTGGGTGAGTTTTGCTAAACCTTTGAAGTAATGAGTTAACTTCTCTTGCTTGTCTTCTGTCAGGTAAGCCATCTGAGAGGCTGTGTCTAGTTTGGCTCCTAAGAAGATTATTTGCTGGGATGGCTGCAGTCTTGACTTTTGGAAGTTGACTGTGTATCCCAGAGCTTGAAGTAATCGTATGACATAATCCAGGTTTTTTGTCAACATCAATTTGTCGTCCGCTTGTATGAGGCAGTCGTCCAGGTACGGGTAAATTTGTATACCCTGGAGCCTGCAATGAGCAATTACTGAAGCCAGGCATTTTGTAAATACTCTGGGCGCAGTAGATAAGCCAAATGGCAATGCTGAGAATTGATAATGCTCTGGCCCTGCAAGAAATCTGAAGTATCTTCTGCAGCTGTGCCTGATAGGGACATGCAGGTATGCCTCCTTGAGGTCCAGAGTAATCAGCCACGACTCCTTGCCCAACATGGGAAGGAGTTGCTGTAGAGTCAGCATTTTGAACTTTGGTACTATGAGAAAGGTGTTTAATGTGGACAAGTCCAGTATCGGTCTCCATTGAGATTCTTTTCTTGGAACAAGGAACAGTCTTGAGTAAAACCCCTGTTCTTGTTGTGGAACTCTTTCTATTGCTTTCATTCGAGTCAGCAGAGTGATTTGCTTGATAGCCTCTGCCCTTTGATTTTGTGGTAGGTTTGGCATGCCTTGTTTTCTTGGTAAGGTATGAAAATGAAACCTGTACCCTTGGTCTATAATGTCCAAAATCCATTTGTCCTTTGTCAGTCTGTGCCAATTTTCTGCAAACAGAGATAATTTTCCACCCAAGGGAGCTTCTAGTTGTTCCCTGGTAGGCGGTAGTAGAGGAAAGTCATTGAGCTTGTGGTTGTTGGGCAGGTGAAACCCCTGCGTCACTTCTTTGGTTTCCTGGCTGCCATTGTCGTCCCCTGTAAGGGCCTCTGTATTGGCCTCTTCCTCGGCCACGTCTGTTCTTACCCCTTTGAAACTTTTCTGGATTCGGAAAGGACCAGTTTTTTGAAGGCCAATTCCTACTGAATCTGGGGGGTTGAACCTGGAGGAAGTCTTTCACAGTCTGAACTGATTTTGCTTTTTCTTCGATGGTCTTTAACACATCCTTAGCATTTGTACCAAAAAGCTTGTTCTTTTCCAAAGGTGCATCCAGAAGTTTTGCTTTTACATGATCTGGTAGAGGCTGATCTTTTAACCAAGCATGTCTATGAATCACTGCCCCTGTCATAGCTGCCCTACATGAAGCTTCCAGTGCATCATATCCACACTGCAGGAAGTGATTGCTTACTTGCTGAGTGTTATGTACAGCTTCCTGCAAAGTCTTCCTGTCTAAAGGATCAGGAGAAGCTAATGTTTTTTTGTAAATCTTCTAAGAGATAATCCTGATCTTGTAACATATGGAAAAGGCAATTTAAAGCTCTCATAGATAAGGTAGTGGATGTGTAAACCTTTTTGCCCCATCTCTCTAATGACCTTGCTTCCCTGTTGGAGGGCAAAGGATTTTTTGAGGTGGAGGCTGAAACTCCTTTAGGCCCCTGTGAAATAGTTTCCAAATCAGCAGAATGGGCCCTGAATAAATGGGAATGAGTTTCTGGGACCCTGTAATACCTGTCTGGCTTGGCTGGAGCAGGAGGAAGTGAATCAGGGGTAGCACTAGAGTCAGAAAACAAATCATCCAGAACATCAAGTACAGGAGGAATAGCTAAGGGCCTGTGCTGAGGCTTCTTAAGGAAAGTCCTAAGGCATTTCCTAGAATCAGAATATTCCTGACCCTGCCACTTGAAATGTTCCCTCATGGTGTGCAGAACTTCCCCAAAAGAAATATCCTCAGGAGGGGAGGCCGAAGGGATGGAATCTTCTGCATCCGAGTCCTCATAAGTCTGGAAGAGCTCTTCCTGGCTATCAGAGTGGACAGAGCCCTCAGAGTCTTCATCTGATGGAGTAGGGTTAGAGGGTTCAACCCGGGGCCTTTTATCAGGAGGAGGCTGGGATGCTCTCTCAGGATGGGCCTGTGAACCTCTAATCATGGAAATTAAATCAGCAGCCATGGACATAATTTGTGTCTCTGGAGATGGCTGAGGTAAGGATTTAGAAGTAATATGCTTTGTTTTGCTGGCTGCCTTAGCCCTAGTGTAGGCCTTAATAGACATGGCCATAGGAGGCCTGGCAGCTCCACGTGCAGGAGTGACCTTGTCTACAGCAATGGTCTCGGGCATTTCCTCGGTTTCTGTATCCGGAGGAAAGTCTATAACTGGCGTCGGAGTAGTGTCTGGAATCGGAGTCGTCTGTAATGCGGTGTCTTCGGTTCGGAGTGGTGGAGAGACCGTCTCAGAGGGAACCGGAGCACTCACGCTAGGTTTTGGCGTGGAGTCGGTAGACGCGGGCCGAGGATGTCGGTCCCGGTCTTTTCGCTTTTGGTGTTTGGCGTCGGAAGATCCGACGGCATGGTGTAGGCAAATTTATCGCGAAAAATCTTCAGCGAACTCCGCCCGGCGCCTGAGAGTGCGCTTGTTGAAGCGAGCACAGGCTACACAGGCCGAGACGTCGTGGTCTGGGCCCAGGCAAGGGAGGCAGTAAGAGTGGAAATCCTTATGAGGTATTTGTTTACCACAAAAAGACAATTGTTAACTTTTCAGTAATTTCTGACATCGGCTGAGGCAAGAAAAGGTCCCCAACGGGTACTTAGCTTTTTCGATGACTTCGTATCGTAGAATACAGGAGCTGACCGACCGCACTTGCGAACTGCTTCTGCTTCGCACCGCGCAAGAAAGACTGGAGAAAATGGCGTCGGCTGATGCTTATGTACTCCAGCCGCTCTGACGTCGGAGAGAAATGCGACATCAGCCGACGTCGGACCCAGACTTTGGAATCCGGCCGACCGAGGGCTGCCTGAGGCAGGACAACCCACATGTTATGACTGCAGTTGCATTCTTGAAGGACATCCATTATTCTGGAGCTCAACATAAGGAATAAAAGTGTCCTTATAAATTCTCATTCTTCCAGAAATCAATTGTTAAAAATGTTGGGGGGGTGGGGGTGGGAGAGAAGTTCAGGAAGAATGAAAATGGGCAACGTTGATTGAACATTATGGTGAGTACATAACTTCTTTATCTGATGATGTCAATGTTCATTCATTCCTCAACAAATGGGAGAGAGTCCCTAGCTGCCTACAATCCCAGGTGGATTCTAAGGAAGGATATTCTGAACACAGTTGAGACAAAGGCTGCTCTTCCCTTCGAGACCTGATCCAGTACATAATGAGTAATAAAGGTATGAGGATTGGCCCAAGTTGCTGCCGCACATACGTCTTCCATGGAAGCCCTAGACAGAAACACTGAAGTAGCTGCCATGGACCTAGTTGAATGGGCTGTTTTGGTAAGGACAGACCCAACGTATTGTAGACAAATGATATACAATCTGTTAGCTATCTGGCTAAAGTTACTGTGTTTACTGTGGCTTTGCAACTGATAACTCATTACAAACTGGATCAAGTCTCGAAGGGAAGAGCAGCTTTTGGCTCAACTGTGTTCAGAATATTCTTCCTTAGGGTCCACCTGGGATCATAGGGAGCTGGGGACTCTCTCCCAAAAACTTTATCAGCTACCTAATCCACTCCAACTGGCTACCACTGAAACATCTTCCCCTGGAAGATGCTATCCATCATTTCAATAAAACCTTCCTTTCTATTCTAAACACTCACACACCTATCAGAAAGTACAGTTGTGTACACTTAGCATAAATGTAGATGTTCGAGTGTATTCACTGTTGCAGTCATCACACTTGGGTTATCGGCCTGCAGGTAGCCCTCAGTCAGCCCGAATACCAGAGTCTTGGGATTTCTGCGTCGGATGCTGTCTCCACTTCCATGATGTCAGGTGGTCAGGGGTATAACACATGCAGCCAACACCATTATATCAGTTTTTCTTGCCCCAAATGTCAGGAGCCCCCAAAATAGGAAGCTATTATATGGTGTGGAATACCCCCAGTAAAAAGTAAATACCACTACCATAAAAAAATGGCCATAAAGAGGATAGGTAGAAAGGAAAGAGAAAACCAAGGGTCTGGAGGGAGGGAAACCTAAAAATGGCCATAAAGAGGATAGGTAGAAAGGATAGAAAAAAACAAGGGGCTGGAGGGAGGGAAGCCAGGACTGCAACAGTAAATACACTTGAACATCTACATTTATGGTAAGTGTACAAAACTGTACTATGTTCTTCATGTTTCACTGTTGCAGTCATCACACTTGGGTTGATTTCCAAAGCTGAGGAAGGGTGGAGGCAGTCAAGAAGTGTTAGGGCTGGCTAGCAGGCCTTGTAAGACTGCTGTAGCAAATCCAACTTTGGATTTAGAAAAAATAGGTAAGTGGTAATGCTTGGTGAATATATGTACAGAACTCCAGGTTGTAGCTTTGAGGATGTCCCTGGTAGGGACTCCCCTGAGAAATGCTGTAGAGGTGGAAGTAGCCCTAGTGGAATGTGTTCTGATCCCATGTGGTAGGTTTTCCATGGTGCTTGTAGCAGAAATGGATGCAGTGTGCTATCCATTTGGAAATGGTTTGGTTTGAAATGGCCTTGCCCTCTGCCCCTGTAGCAAAGCTGAATACCAGATGGTCACATTTTCTGAAAGGTTTAAGTCCTGTCAAGGTAGAACCTGAGCTGTCTGTGCACATCCAAGGAGTGCAGGATCCTTTCCCCTTTATTCTGAGTATTAGGGAAGAAGGCTGGCAAATGGAGGGATTGGTTTAGAGCCACACTGGATACCACCTTGGGCATAAAGGATGGATTAGTCCTGAGGGAAAACCTGTCAGCATGGAAAATAATGAAGGGTTCCACAGACATTAGTGCCTGTAACTCAGACACTCTTCTTGCTGAAGTAATGGCTAGAAGCAAGGCTGTTTTCCAAGAGAGGAATTTTAACTCTGCTGAAGAAACTGGTTCAAGAGGGGGAAGCGTGAGTTTTTCCAGTACAAAGTTAAGGTCCCAGGCAGGGGTGGGAGCTCTCCTAGGGGGCTTTAAATTGTTAGCCCCTCTCAGGAACTGTTTGATGAGAGGGTGAGAAAAGAGAGGTGGCTCAGTATTATAATGAGCTGAGATGGCAAAGGCATGAATCTTAATGGAGGAGAAGGATAGGCCTCTGTAGAGCAGCTCTGCTAGGTAATCAAGGATTTGAGGTAAGGAGGGCACAGCTGTGTCCTTTCCTTGAGACGGATTCTAAGAACAGTATCTCTTCCACTTTTCAGCATAGGATTTCTAGTACTAGACTTTCTGGCCTCAAGAATGACGCCCAGCACTTGCTTGCTGAGGGTTGCTGGTGGTGTATTCAGGGGATAAGCCAGGCTGCAAAGTTTAGAGTTTGCAACTATGGATGCAAAATCTGTCCCTCCTGCTGAGAGACAGCAGGGAAGGTGTGGTATGTAGGTGCCAGGGTGGCACTGCTGTCAGACTGCGTAGGAATGGGTACCAGTGCTGGCGTGGCCAGTTTGGGGCAATAAGGATTGCCCTTGGCCTGTCCTGTTTGATCTTGAGTAGTACTTTTGAGAGGAGGGGCGGGGGGGGCATAAATTCAGAGGTTTTCCCATGTGACGGATAGGGCCATCCACTTTCCAGGCCCTGCTGTGACTATTTCTGGTGCAGAACTTGCTCAGTTGGTGGTTCTTGGGGGAGGCAAAGAGGTCCACCTCTAGTGTCCCCCACCTCTGGATTAGAAGTTTGAATGAGTTGGGCTCCAATTTCCACTCATGTGGGTCCAGTAGATTTATGCTTAAGTCGTCTGGCAGTGAATTTTGTTTGCCTGGCAGGAATTGAGCTTGAAGGTGCACTTGGTTGCTCAGGGCTATGTTCCACAGGGCCATGGCTAACCTGCAGAGTGGGTAAGAATGGGTTCCCCCCTGCTTGTTTATGTACCACATAACTGTGGTGTTGTCTGTCTTTATCAGGAGCTGTCCTGGAAGGATTAGGTATTTGAAGGCTGTCAGAGCATTCTGTACAGCTAGCATCTCTTTTTGATTGATATGCAGGAGAATTTGTCCTGGGCTCCATTTGCCTTGAATGCATTTTCCTGCCATGTGAGCCCCCCCATGCATAGTTTGATGTGTCTGTTGTCAGGGTTTGGGCGGCGAGGGGTTGAGTGAAAAGCAGTCCCTTGTGGTTGCATGCTTCTGCCCACCAAAGGAACTCTGCCCTTAGACAAGGTATGATTGGAATCACTGTTTCCAGGTCCTGAGAATGTTGACACCAGAGACTTTTTAAGTACCACTGAATTTTCCTCATATGCAGTTTTGCATATGGAATTAGCAGAATGCATGAGGCCATGGACCCTAGGGCTTGCAGTATTTTCCTTGTAGATAGCTGGGTTTTGGTGTCCATTAGTTTGAAGTAGTTTGTCAAACAGACCTGCTTTTCTGGAGTGAGAAATGCCATCTGGGAAGTTGTGTTCAAGCTTGTTCCCAGGAATACAATTTTTTGACTGGGTACCAGTTGTGAATTATTTTCGTTGATGGTGTACCCCAGTGAAGTTAGGAGTCTTTTTACAAATGCCAGGTGCTGATGTAGCAATTCCTGATGGTCCTGAATCAGGCAATCGTCCAAGTCTGTGTAAATTTGAATATTTCTCTGCCTGCAGTATGCAATGGCTGGAGCCAGGCACTTTGTGAATACTCTGGGCACAGTAGATAAGCCAAAGGGAAGTGCAGAGAAAGTACAGTTGTGTAAACTTACCATAAATGTAGATGTTCAAGCGTATTCACTATTGCAGTCATCACATTTGGGTTATCTGCTTGCAGGTAGCCCTCAGTCAGCCTGATTATCAAAGTCTTGGGTCCTGCGTCGATTGCTGTCTCATCTTCCATGATGTCAGGTAGTCAGGGTTATAAAGCATGCAGCTAATGTCATTACATCAGTTTTTCCTTGCCCCAGATGTCAGGTGCCCCCTTAATGGGAAGCAATTATACACAAGGTTACACCTCCAACAAAAAGCAAATACACCAGAAAGCTTTAAGCAAAGTAAACAAGAATAGAGGTATAGTCAATAGAAGTCAGGGGGCTGGAGAGAGGGTAACCAGGACTGCAAAAGTGAATTCACTCGAACATCTACATTTATGGTAAGTGCACACAACTGTACTATGTTCTTCGTGTTTCACTGTTGCAGTCATCACATTTGGGTAGATTCCCAAAGCTAAGGATGGGAGGAGGCAATTAGATAGCATTAGGACCAGCTAGAAGCCCCTGCAAGACTGCAGTGGCAAAACCAGCTCTGGATTTAGAAAAAAATTGGCAAGTGGTAATGCTTGGTGAAGGTATGAATGGAGCTCCAGGTAGCAGCTTCCAGGAAGTCCCTGGTAGGACACCTCAGAGAAAGGTTGTAGAGGTAGATGCAGCCCTGGTGGAATGAGGTCTTATCCCCTGTGGGGTAGTTTTCCATGGTGCTTACAGCAGAAATTAATGCAATGGCCTATCCACTTAGAAATGGTTTGCTTTGAAATGGCTTTCCCCTCTGCCCCTGCAGCAAATGCAACCAGCAGCTGTTCAGATTTCCTGAGAGGTTTAGTCCTGTCCAAGTAAAATCTAGCTTGTCTGTGCACATCCAAGGAGTGCAGTATTCGTTCCCCTTTGTTCTGTGGATTAGAAAAGAAGGTTGGCAAATGAATGGACTGATTAATGGCCACACTGGATACCACCTTGGGCATGAAGGAAGGACTGGTCCTGAGGGACACCCTGTCTGCATAAAAGATGATGAAAGGCTCCACTGCCATGAGGGCCTGTAATTCAGACACTCTTCTTGCTGACGTAATGGCTAGAAGGAAGGCTGCTTTCCAAGAAAGGAATTTCAACTCTGCATTTACAGCTGGCTCAAAGGGAGGTAAAGTGAGCTTTTCCAATACAAAGTTAAGGTCCCAGGCTGGAGTAGGGGCTCTCCTGGGTGGTCTTAAGTTTTTGGCCCCTCTGAGGAATTGCTTCAGCAGAAGATGAGAGAAGAGGGGTGGCTCTGTATTGTAATGTGTTGAAATGGCCGAGGCATGAATTTTGATGGAAGAAAAAGAAAGGCCCTTATGAAGCATCTCAATTAAGTATTGAAGAATATGCAGTAAATTGGGCACCCCTGTGCCCATCCCCTGAGTTTGGCTCCAGGAACAAAATCTTTTACATTTTTCAGCATAGGATTTTCTAGTACTAGGCCTACTTGCCTCCAGAATAGCATCCATCAATTGCTTACTGAGGGATGGTAATGGAGAGATCAAGTAATTAGCCAGGCTGCAAGGTTCAGGGTTTGAAGCTGTGGTTGCAGAATATGGCCCTCCTGCTGGGACAGCAGGGCAGGGGTCTGAGGCAGGTGACATGGTTCCAGCAGTGACACACTGTGCAAGAGGGGGTACCAGTGTTGGCGTGGCCAGTGTGGTGCAATCAGTACTGTTTGATCTTTAGCAACACTTTGGAGAGGAGAGGCAGAGAGGGAAAAGGCATAAACTGTTTTTTCTAGGTGAAGGACAGGGCCATCCACTTTCCAAGCTTGTTTGTGGGGAGTCCTTGTGCAGAATTTGTCCAATTGGTAGTTCTGACGGGAGGTAAACAGGTCTATCTCTGGGCTCCCCCCATTTGTTTCTCAACATGTTGAATATCTTTGGTTCCAGTTTCCACTCGTGTGGGTCCATGAGATCTCTGCTTAGGTCGTCTGCCAGTGTATTTAGATTGCCTGGCAGGAATTGAGCTTGTAGGTGCACTTGGTAGCTCAAGGCTGTGTTCCACAGAGCCATGCCTAGTCTACAGAGAGGGTATGAGTGGGTTCCCCCTGCATGTTTATGTACCACATAACAGTGATAATGTCCGTCTTTACCAATAATTGTCCTGGAAGAATGTGGTCCTTGAAGGCTGTCAGAGCATTCTGTACAGCTAACATTTCTTTTTGATTGATATGCAGGTGCATTTGATTTGGGTTCCATTTTCCCTGAATGCACTGCCCTGCTAAGTGAGCTCCCCATGCATAGTCTGATGCATCTGTTGTTAGGGTTTCGGCGGCAGGGGGTAGAGTGAATGGCAGTCCCTTTTGGTAGCAGGCCTCTGCCCACAAAAGGAACTCTATCTTTAGACAAGGTATGATAGGAATCACTGATTCTAGGTCTTGAAAATGTTGACACCATAGGCTTTTTAGATACCATTGTAGTTTCCTCATATGCAGTCTTGCATATGGAATCAGTAGACTGCAAGAGGCCATGAACCCCAGGGCTTGCAGTATTTTCCTTGCAGATAGCTGGGTCTTTGTGGCCAATAGTTTGAAGAAGGCTGTCAAATGAACTTGTTTCTCAGGCGTGAGGTAGGCCATCTGGGAAGCTGTACTTAAGCTTGCTCCCAGGAATACAATTTGTTGACAGGGTACTAGATGTGATTTCTTTTAGTTTATGGTATACCCCAGAGAAGTTAGTAATTTCTTTACAAATGCCAGATGATGTAATAGTATGTCCTGGTTTTCTGCCTGAATTAGACAATTGTCCAGGTATGGGTATATTTGAATATTTCTTTGTCTGCAAAATGCAATGACTGGAGTTAAGCACTTTGTGAATACCCTGGGCGCAGTAGATAAGCCAAAGGACAGTACAGAGAACTGACAGTGCATGTAGCCTGCTCTGAAGTGTAGGTATCTACTGCAAGATTCCCTTATTGGGATGTGCAGGTAGGCTTCCTTTAAATCCAATGTTGCCAAACAGGCATTTTTGCATAGCATGGGAAGCAGCTGATGGAAGAGGTAGCATTTTGAACTTTGGGATTTCCAAAAAAGTGTTTAGGATAGACAGGTCCAGAATAAGACACCAGGAATTGTCTTTTCTGGGTACCAGGAAAAGTCTTGAGTAGAAACCTTGTCCCCATTCTTTTTCTGGGACAGGTTAAATAGCCCTGATGCTTAGAAGAGAGAGAACATGCCTTTGAGCCTCTGCCCACTGATTTGGGGGTAGGTCTGGCTAACCGTTTGGGGTTGGTAAGGAGTGGTCAGTGGAATCTGTATCCTTGGGAAAAGTACTGTTTTGTACCTATCATAAATGTAGATGTTCGAGTGTATACCCTGCTGCAGTCATCACACTTGGGGTTATCCTGCCGTCAGGCGGTCCCGCAGTCGGCCCGAATTCCAAAGTCTAGGTCCAGCATCGGTTGCTGTTGCTTCTTCCCTGACGTCAGTGCGCCAGGGGTATATGAGAGGCATCCAACGCCATTTTCTTCAGTTTTTCTTGCCCCCCCCCCCCCAAATGGTGGTCAGTAGATAGTACCAATAATAAAAAATGTAGCATAAACAAAAAATCCCTCCAGCTATAAGCAAATACACCACAAAGGTTGTAACAGATTTTAAGGTATAGAAAGGTCTTAGGTCAGAGGGGATGGAGGGAGGGTAACCTGGACTGCAGCAAGGTATACACTCGAACATCTACATTTATGGCAGGTACAGAACTGTACTATGTTCATCGTGTTACCCTGCTGCAGTCATCACACTTGGGTAGAATCCCAAAGCTAAGGTTGGGAGGTGGTGTCAAACAGGGTTAGAGGAGGCTAGAAGGCCCTGCAAAACTGCAGTGGCGAAGCCAGCTCTAGTCTTAGAGTAAAGTGGTAAGTGGTAATGTTTGGTGAAGGTGTGTACTGAACTCGAATTTGCAGCTTCCAGAATATCCTTGGTTGGCACCCCCCTGAGGAAGGCTGTAGATGTAGCTGCTGCCCTGGTAGAGTGGGGCCTTATGCTTGCAGGAACTGGATTTCCATGGTGGGTGTAACAAAAACATATGCAATGTCCTATCCATTTGGAAATGGTCTGTTTTGAGATAGCCTTTCCTTGTGATGCTGTAGCATAGGATACAAAAAGTTGGTCAGATTTTCTGAAAACCTTAGTTTTATCCAAGTAGTAATGTAGCTGCCTGTGAAAGTCCAAGGAATGTAGGAGCCTTTCTCCTTTGTTCTGTGGATTTGGAAAGAAGGTGGGTAAATGGATGGTTTGATTTAGAGCCACACTGGATACCACCTTAGGCATAAAGGAGGGGTTAGTTCATAGAGAAACTCTGTCTTGATGAAAAATGAGGAAAGGCTCTACTGCCATTAGTGCCTGAAGCTCTGAAACTCTTCTCTCTGAAGTAATTGCTAGCATCAGGGCAGTCTTCCATGATATAAACTTTAAGTCAGCTGAGAAAGCTGGCTCAAAAGGAGGTAGCGTAAGTTTTTCCAGAACAAAGTTGAGGTCCCAAGTAGGTGTTGGTGCTCTCCTGGGAGGCCTAATGTTTTTGTCCCCTCTGAGAAACTGCCTTAGGAATGGATGTGAAAATAAGGGAGGATCCGTGTTGCAGTGAACTGAAATAGCTGAGGCTTGGATTTTAATAGATGAAAAAGAAAGCCCTTTGTGTAACATCTCCGTTAAACATTGCAGAATCTGAGGTATGTTAGGCTGAAGGGTATTACGGCCTTTAGCTTGGTTCCAGGCGCAAAACCTTTCCATTTGTCTGAGTAAGCTTTCCTGGTGCTGGGCCTCCTGGCCTCCAGAATAACATCCATAACAGCTTGTGAGAGAGGAGCTGGCTGGTTGCTTAGGTTTGCCATGCAGCCAAGTTTAAGGTTTTGAGCTGGCTGTGTAGAATCTGATTGTCTTGCTGTGTGAGCAGATGGGTAATTTGTGGTAGAATCCATGGTGGGCCCTGGGCCATATTCCTTAATAGTGGATACCAGTGCTGGCGTGGCCAGTCTGGGACAATGAGTATCATTCGGGGTCTCTCTATCCTGACTTTCAGCAGCACCTTTGTGAGAAGGGGTAATGGAGGAAAGGCATATACTGTCAGCATTTTCCAAGTGAATGAGAGTGCATCCACTTTCCAAGCTTGATGGTGAAAAGTCCTTGTGCAAAATTTTGTTAGTTGATAGTTTTGGGGGCTGGCAAACAGGTCTATGTCTGGGAGCCCCCATTTTTGAGTTATCATTGCAAATACTTGTGGATCCAGTTTCCACTCGTGGGGATCCATGATGTTTCTTCTTAGGTCGCCTGCCAATGTGTTCTTTTTTCCTGGCAGGAACTGAGCTTGTAATTGAACTTGGTAAGCCAGTGCTGTGTTCCACAAGGTCATTGCTTGCCTGCATAGAGGGTAGGAGTGTGTACCCCCTTGCTTGTTTATGTACCACATTACTGTGATGTTGTCTGTCCTTATGATAAGCTGTCCTGGATGTAAGAGTTCCTTGAAGGCTGTCAGAGCATTTTGTACAGCTAGCATTTCTTTTTGATTGATGTGCAGATTCCTTTGATCTGCAGTCCATATGCCTTGAATGCACCATCCTGCCTTGTGTGCCCCCCAGGCATAGTCCAGTGCATCTGTTGTCATAGTTTTCCTGGCTGGGGGTAAGGTGAAAGGCTGACCCTTGTTGAGGTGACATACCTGTGACCACCACAGAAACTCCTGTTGAAGGCAGGGAAAGAGAGGTATCATTGTTTCCAAGCTGTGGCTGTGTTGAGTCCATACGCTTTTTAGGTACCATTGTAATTTCCTCATATGCAGTTTTGCAAATGGTATTAGTAGTATGCAAGATGCCATGAAGCCCAAGGCCTGCAGAATTTTTCTTGCAGGGAGTTGGGTCTTTGTTGCCATCGTTCTGAAGTGTTGAGTTAATTGTAGTTGGTTGTCTGGTGTCAGATAAGCCATCTGGGCCGTTGTATTCAAGCTGGCACTCAGGAATGTCATATTTTGTGTGGGCACTAGTTTTGATTTCTTTTCGTTTACTGTGTACCCTAGGCAACTTAGAAGATGTTTTACAAAAGCCAGGTGTTGTCAGAGAATGTCCTTGCTTTCTGCTTGGATGAGGCAGTCGTCCAGGTATGGGTATATTTGAATTCCTCTGTCTGCAGTATGCAATTACTGGTGCCAGGCATTTTGTGAAGACCCTGGGCGTAGTAGATCAGCCAAAGGGCAGTGCAGAGAATTAGTAATGGGTTGAACCTGCAATGAAACGGAGGTATCTTCTGCAATTTTGTCTGATAGGGACATGCAGGTATGCCTCCTTGAGGTCCAACGTTATTAGCCAAGCTTTCTTGCCCAACGTGGGAAGAAGCTGCTGTAGTGTTAGCATCTTGAATTTGGGTACTTGCAAGAAGGTGTTTAAAATTGAAAGGTCCAGAATGGGTCTACAAGCATTGTCCTTCCTGGGGACTAGAAACAGCCTTGAGTAAAATCCTTGGCCTTGCTCCTGTGTAGGTACCAGTTTAATGGCTCTCATGTCCATGAGAGCTGTAATTTGTTTTTGTGCCTCTGCCGATTGATTTTGTGGCAGGTGTGGCATTCCTTTTATCCTTGGCAAGGTGTGGAAATGGAATCTGTATCCATGTGAGATAATGTCTAGGATCCATTTGTCCTTTGTGACGATGCGCCAGTTGTCTGCAAAAAGTGCTAATTTTCCTCCCAAGGGAGCTGCCAAGAGAGAGTTTTGCTTGGCAGTTTGAGGTTTAAGTCATTGTGTTTGCCTTCTAGTAGTTTGGGACCTGTCTTCTCCTCCCTTCTGTGTTGCAGTGCCCCATTTGCGCGGTTTGTAAGGGGTTTGTGCTTGTCCTCTGCCCCTTGGGTGCCTGTATTTACCCCTCTGTGGTCTGTCAGAAGCTGGAAAGGACCAATTTTGTGTTGGCCAATTTCTGCTGAAGCGTGGGGGCTGTACCTGTAAGAAATCTTTGACCATCTGCATAGATTTTGCTTTATCCTCCATTTTCTTTAAAACGTCCTCTGCTTTAACCCCAAATAAGACATCCTGCTGTAAGGGTGCATCCAGTAACTTTGCTTTAACATGATCAGGCAGAGATTGTTCCTTTAACCAAGCATGCCTACGTATAACAGACCCAGTAACATCTGCTCTAGAGGAAGCTTCCAAGGCATCAAAACCACATTGTAAAGTATGTTTGCCCACCTGTTCAGCTGCATGCAACAGATCCTGCATTTCCTTGAATTCAGACTGTTGAGGGTGCATGCCCATCTTTTGTTTTATTTGAGACATTAGGAGTTGCTGGTATTTAAGCATGTGAAATTGACAATTTAGTGCTCTCATAGCTAGAGTAACTGAGGTGTAAACCTTCTTCCCCCACCTATCTAGTGCTCAGGAATCCCTTTCTGAAGGTACAGGATTTTTAGCCATAGAAGCCTTACCCCCTTTGTGAACCTGGGAGATTGTCTCTGGATCAGCAACAGAGCTTTTGTAAAGTATTTTGTGAGAGTCAGGCACTCTATAGTATCTATCTGGTTTGGCTGGAGCAGGAGGCAGAGAATCTGGATTTAGACTAGATTCTAAGAAAACATCATCTACAATGTCCAAAACTGGGGGGATAGCAAGTGGTCTGTGCTGGGGGAGTAAAAGAAACTCTCATAGCCTTTTCTTTGAGTCGGAGTAGTCCTGGCCTTCCCAGTAGAAATGTTCCCTCATGGTATGTAAGGTTTCCCCAAAGGAATAATCTTCAGGGGGAGAAGCTGAGGGAATGGAGTCTTCAGCATCAGAATCTTCATAAGGGGGAAAGGAGTAATCCTGTTCATCAGAGGAGCCTGAGGAAACAGACACTTGATCAGAGGAGGCATAATCCTCCTCTTGTCTAGGCCTTTTGTTGTGGGGGGGGGGGGGTTGGGAACCCCTGATCAAAGAAATCAAATCTTCAGCCATTTTAAGCATCTGTTTCTTAGGCATAGGGCCTTGACCTGGAGACTGAAGTGTAGGCTTTTTTGGTTTTAGGGGAGTCTTAAGCTTAGCATAAGATTTTATGGTGAGAGTAGTCGGTCTGAAGACACCTTCAGAAACCGAAGGTGTTTCTACAGCACCAGCTTCCCCTACTGCAATGTCGTCAGTAGGGCCTAAAGAAAATGGCTGCGTTGGCCTAGAACTCTCTGCTGGGGGATCCGAAGCGATCTGGGGATCCAATTCAGCGGTAGCCAGGGGCTGCATAGGCACCTCACTGAAAACCGGAGAACCGGCGACCAGCCCAGCCGAGGCCTCGGAGTCTGGCTTGGATCTAGGCTGCCTGTCTTTATCTTTGCATTTTTTATGCACGCCGGTAGTCGGTTGATCCAACGGCATAGTGTAATTAAATTTTCTACCAAAATAGTGTCGTGCGAAATCAAAGTGTCGCTTTATAGTTCGCTTATTGAACCTAGCACAAAACTGACAACCAGTGACGTCATGGTCTGGGCCTAGGCAAGGTATACAAAAAGAATGAAAGTCCTTATGAGGTATTTGCTTCCCACAAGAAATGCAATTTTTTTCTGACCTCGGACTGAGGCAAGAAAAGGTTCCCCAATGGGGTACTTAGCTTTGAAGAGTTCGGACTGAAACTTGATTCGAAAATCTCAGGTGTCGGCCGACCGGCACTTGCAAACTGCTTCTGCTTCGGGCACCGAGCGGCAAGAAAGACTGAAGAAAATGGCGTTGGATGCCTCTGATATACCCCTGGCACTCTGACGTCAGGGAAGAAGCGATAGCAACCGACGCCGGACCAAGACTTTGGAATTCGGGTCAACTGCGGGACCACCTGACGGCAGGATAACCCAAGTGTGATGACTGCAGCAGGGTAACACTATGAACATCTGGCAGTTTAAGGCCCTAATGGCCAAAGTTGCAGAAGTGTATACCTTCTTACCCCATCTATCCAGGGCCCTGGAATCTGTATCTGAGTGGGTAGGGCTTTTGGCAGTAGTAGCCTTAATGTCCTTGGGTCTTTGTGAAATGGTCTCAGGATCCACAGTAGGATTTTTAAAGAGGAACTTGTGAGAGTCAGGTTTTCTGGGAGCAGGAGGCAATGTGTCAGGGGCCAGGCTAGATTCCGAGAAGGCATCATCTACAATGTCCAGTACAGAAGGGATGGCTAAAGGCCTGTGTTGAGGTAGGTGTAAGAATTCCCTAAGCCTCTTTATGGAGTCAGCGTAATACTGGCTCCATAAGAGTATGCAAGGTTTCACCAAAAGAGAAATCCTCTGGAGGGGAAGCAGAGGGAATGGAGTCCTCTGCATCAGAATCCTCATAGGTAGATAAGGGCAACTCCTGGTCATCAGAGAAAACAGAAATTTCAGAATCCTGATCAGAAGGAAAATCAGTCCTAGGTCTCAGAGGGAGAAGGGTGGCTTCCCCTGATTAGAGTAATAAGGTCTTCAGCCATTCTTATCATTTGTTTTTTAGGCATAGGGGCCTGACCATGCAGGTCCGGGCGTCGGTTTTCTAGGCATGGATTGAGTTTTAGGCCTTGAAGAAGAAGATAGCGTTGGTTTAATATGCGAGTCAGTAGGCCTGAATACACCCTCGGAAGCTGGTGCCTGCACAGCGGCTCCGGACCCATCCAAGGTAGAGACATCCGCAGGTTCCACAGTTGAAGAAGCATATTGTTGCATACCGGACACCAAATGGGTCTCAGTAGAGGCCTGCGAATCTGAAGTAGTGGGTATAAGCGCCTCACTGAGTACCGGCGAACTAGCGACTAGTTTAGGACCTATGCGGTCTGCTCTGTCTTTATCTTTGCGTTTTTTTCAGAATGTTGGTAGTCGGGTGGCTTACTGAAGCCATTTCTGGATAATTGAACAGAGTACCAAAATATTTACATGCGAAAATGAACCGACGACGAATAGTACGAGGTTTGAGTAAGTCACAAAACCGACAGAGTATGTCAATGGTCTGGGCCTAGGCAAGGAATGCAGTATGAATGAAAATCTTTATGAGTTATTTGCTTGCCACAAGAAATACAATTGTTAACTTTTACTGACATCAGTTTAGAGCAAGAAAAAGGATGCCCAATGGGGTACTTAGCTTAGCTGAAGACTTTGGATCTGAAACTCAAAAATTAATATTTCAGGAGTCGGCCAACAGGCACTTGCGAACTGCTTCTGCTTTGAGCATCGCACGGCAAGAAAGACTGATGTAATGATGTTGGCTGCATGCTTTATACCCCTGACGTCATGGAAGATGAGACAGCAACTGATGCAGGACCCAAGACTTTGATAATCAGGCCGACTGAGGGCTACCTGCAAGCAGATAACCCAAATGTGATGACTGCAAAACATGAAGAACATCTGATAGTGCATAAAGCCTGCCCTGAAACGTAGATATTTCCTGCAAGACTCCCTTATGGGGATGTGCAGATAAGCTTCTTTTACGTCTAGGGTGACTAACCAGGCATCCTTGGCTAGCACTGGGAGAAGCGGCTGCAGGGTAAGCATTTTGAATTTTGGGACCACCAGAAAGGTGTTGAGAATTGATAGATCCAGGCTAAGGCACCAAGAGCCCTCTTTTTTGGGCACCAGGAACAGTCTGGAATAGAAACCCTGTCCCCTTTGTTCTACTGAAACAGGTTGAATAGCCCTGATATTGAGAAGGGAAAGTACTTGCTTTTGAGCCTCTGCCCATTGGTTTGGAGGAAGGTTTGGCAACCCACTTGGGGTTGGCAGTGAATGGAAGTAGAATCTGTATCCCGGGGATACAATGTTTAGAACCCATTGGTCCTGAGTAATGGACATCCAGTTTTTTGCATGAAGGGCAAGTTTTCCTCCTAGGGGTGCAAGTAATTGGGCATTGCTGAGAAGGGTAATTGAAAAGTCATTGTGAACTTTTTCCATAAGGGAGTGGCTTACCACTCCCTGTTTTAGAGGTGGGAGCACTCCATTGTTTAGATCTCTGCATACCCTGAGACTGTAGTCTTGGTGGTCCGTTTCCCCTGGGTTTGGACTGAGGAGGCCTGGGAGGGGCTAGAAAGGACCAGTTTTTAGAAGGCCAATGTCTCCTGAATCTAGGTGGCTGCACCTGTAAGAAATCTTTGACGGTTTGCATAGATTTAGCTTTTTCCACTATCTTTTTAAGAACTTCTGCTTTGGTGCCAAACAAACGGTCCTGATTTAAATTAGCGCCTAGTAATTTTGCTTTGACATGATCTGGCAAGATTTGGCCCTTCAGCCAAGCATGCCTTTTCAGTACAGACCCAGTGACTGTAGCCCTGCAAGATGCCTCTAAGGCATCAAAACCAAACTGTAAAGCATGTTTGCTAACTTGGTTTGCAAAATGCATCAACTCTTGTAAATCTTTATTTTCTGCACAATCTGGAAGCAACACCATTTTTTTGTTTAATTAGTTTCATAATATGTTGCTGGTACTTCAACATGTGAAACTGGCAATTCAAAGCTTTGATGGCAAGAGTTGCAGAGGTATATACCTTCTTAAATAAAAATAAAAAATATATTAAAATGAACTGACCATGGCTGGGTGAACTCAGATAAAATGCAGCTTTAATGAACAATAAAAAAGTAAGCGCTTTCGCAATTTATAGCTAATCGCTTCTTCAGAGTCTATTCACACAAAACTATACCACAAATTCGAAACTATTTCCATCTAAATGCAATAACTGTATGATGTAATTAATTAATACAATGTTTAAAAAACTGTTTAAAGAAAAAAGTAATACATAGAACATATTAAAAAAAACATTCATTTAAAGAACAATGAAATAAAAATAAATGCTTTAAAGGTCTGGCTCTCAGTAAAGGTTTTAGGTTAGTGGATCCTTTTACTCATACCATCTTACCCCATCTGTCTAAAGCTCTTGAATCCATGTCTGAAGGGGTAGGATTTTTGGCTGTAGTAGCCTTAATGCCTTTAGGTCCCTGGGAAATGGTCTCTGGATCCGTAGTAGGATTCTTAAAGGGAAATTTGTGAGAATCAGGTACTCTGTAGTACCTGTCCAGTTTTCTAGGGGCTGGCGGTAAAGTGTCAGGAGTAAGACTGGATTTCATAAAGACATCATTTGCAATATCCAGGACAGGGTGTATAGCTAGAGGCCTGTGCTGAGGCAACTCTAAAAATTCTCAGAGTCTCTTTTTGGACTGAGGATAGTCCAGGTATTTCTAGTGGAAATGCTCTCAAAGTATGCAAGGTTTCACCAAAAGAAAAATCCTCTGGAGGGGAGGCAGAGGGAATGGATTCCTCTGCATCTGAATCCTCATAGGTTGATAAGGGTATGTCCTGGTAATCAGAAGGGTCAGAGTCATCGGACTCCTGGTCTGTAGAATCATAAGGAAACTCATTTCTTTGTCTTTTAGCAGGGGAAGGCTGGCTTCCCCTAATTAGAGTAATAAGGTCTTCAGCCATTCTAAGCACTTGTTTTTGTAGCATGGGAGCTTGAGCATGTGCTTTGGTCGTTAGTTTTCTAGGCATAGTGCAAACTCTGGGCCTGCGAAACTCGGTAGTTTTAGCTAAAAATGAAGTTGTTGGTTTAATACAATTAGTAGGTCGGAATACACCCTCAGAAGCCGGTGCCTGCACAGCGGCACCGGATCCATCCAAGGCAGAGACATCCACAGGTTCCATAGTCAAAGAAGCATCTCACGGCATACTGGTCTCAGCAGAGGCCTGCGAATCTGTAGAAGTGGGCATCAGGGGCTGCAAAGGCACCTCACTGAGTACCGGCAGACTGGCAACTATCTTAACAGAAGCATCGTCGGCAGTTTTGGACCTATGCGGTCTGTCTCTGTCTTTATCTTTACATTTTTTCGGAAGATCGGTAGTCGGATGGCTTAGCAAAGCCATTTCAGAAAATGACAGTGAAAGAATTTAACAACAAAAAGAGCCTGATGACGAATGGTTCGGGCGTTAAAGCACAAAACCGGCAGCAAGGGACGTGGTGGTCTGGGCCTAAACAGGTGACGCAGTAAGAATGAAAATCTCTGTGAGGTATTTGCTTTCCACAGACCAGCAATACTTAACTTTTTCTGACATCGGTTAGAGCAAGAAAAAAGGATTCCCAATGGGGTACTTACCTTTAGAAGACTTCAGGTTTGAAACTCGAAAATTTCAGGAAGCGGCCGACCGACACTTGCAAACTGCTTCTGCTTCGGACTTCTTCATGGCAAGAAAGACTAATGTAATGGCATCGGCTGCATGTTTTATACCCCTGACATCATGGAAGGGGAGACAGCATCCGATGCAGAAATTCCAAGACTCTGGTATTCGGGCTGACTGAGGGCTACCTGCAGGCAGATAACCTAAGTGTGATGACTGCAACAGTGAAACACGAAGAACATCCATACATGTAAAATCTAATTACACCTCCTGGCTAAAAAAAGAAACAAGGTGTCAATTAGTGCAAGAGGTAAAGCAAGGAATCACTGGAACAAAACTAAATCCTATACCGGCAAACAAAACTACCAAGAGCTCAGAAACAAAGCTAAGAAACAAATCAGGGAAGATAAAACAAAGTACTATACTGCTATATAAACTAAACACCAGAAGAATCCCCAAAAATTCTGGTCTGCAATAAAAAACATACTTCGACCAGGTAAAACAACTACTCTGCAAACCCATTACCTCAAACAATGCAGATAACATAGCTACCCAATTCAATAAATACTTTACCGAATCAATAGCAGTCCTATCCAGAAAACAGCCAGCCTCCTCAATCATAGATAGTCCAAATCAAGAGATAGTCCAAATCCTAATAAAGCTGAAACCACCTTCTCCATTCAGCCAGTCTCAACTAAAACAATAACAAAAATGCTTACTAAACTGAAACCTACGACTCTAGCTGCAGACAATTTACCACCCCAATATCTAAAAGTAGCAGCCGAAGCAATAGCATACCCACTTTCAATACTTATAAACAGATCCATAGAAGAACGAAAAATCCCAACCTTATGGAAAAAGTACAGTTGTGTACACTTACCATAAATGTAGATGTTGAGTGTATTTACTGTTGCTGTCATAACATTAGGGTTATCTGCCTACAGGTAGCCCTCAGTCGGCCTGAATACCAGAGACTTAGTATTTCTGCGCCAGTTGCTGTCATTCCAGGTCTGACGTCAGGTTGTCAGGGGTATAAAAACAGGCAGCCAACCCCATTACATCAGTTTTTCTTGCCCCAAATGTCAAGAGCCCCCAACAAGGAGCTAAACTATGGTGGAAAAATCTCCACCAGTAAAATGTAAATACCAATGTCAATACCCCTACAAGGGGGTGAGTAGTATACACATAGAGGAGAGACAGAGAGAGAGAGAGAGAGAGAGAGAGAGAAGGGGGCTGGAAGGAGGGAAAGCAGGACTGCAATAGTGAATATACTCGAACATATACACTTATGTAAGTGTACACAACTGTACTATGTTCTTTATGCTTCACTGTTGCAGTCATCACACTTGGGTTGATTCCCAAAGCTGTAGAAAGGGTGGAGGCAGTCAAGAAGTGTTTGGGTGGCTAGTATGCCCTGCAGGATTGCAGTTGCAAAACCTACCCTGGATTTGGAAAATATAGGCAGGTGGTAATGCTTGATGAATGTGTGTACAGAACTCCAGGTAGCAGCCTCCATAATGTCCCTGGTAGGGCCTCCCCTGAGGAATGCTGTAGAGGTAGAAGTTGCCCCTAGTGGAATGTGTTCTGAACCCCTGAGAGGTTGGTTTCCCATGGTGTTTGTAGCAGAAATGGATACAGTGTGCTATACATTTGGAAACTGTCTGTTTTGAAATGGCCTTGCCCTCTGCCCCTGGAGCAAAACTGAGTAGTAACTGGTCAGATTTCCTGAAGGGCTTAGTCCTATCTAGGTAGAATCTGAGCTGTCTGTGCACATCCAAGGAGTGCAGGATCCTTTCCCCTTTATTTTGAGGTTTAGGGAAGAAGGTTGGCAAATGGATAGATTGGTTGAAAGCCACACTGGACACCACTTTGGGCATAAAGGAAGGATTAGTCCTGAGGGAGACCCTGTTAGAATGAAAAATGATGAAGGATTCCATGGCCGTAAGTGCTTGTAGCTCAGACACTCTTCTTGTTGAAGTAATGGCCAGGAGCAATGCTGTTTTCCAAGAGAGGAATTTTAAGTCTGCTGATGCTGCAGGCACAAAAGGTTGCAGTGTGTGCTTTTCCAGTACAAAGTTAAGGTCCCAAGCAGGGGTGGGTGCTCTCCTTGTTGGCCTTAAGTTGTTTGCCCCTCTCAGGAACTGTTTGATGAGAGGGTAAGAGAACAGGGGTGGCTCAGAGTTGTAATGAGCCGAGATGGCAGAGGCATGGATCTTAATGGAGGAAAAGGATAGGCCTCTGTGGAGTAGATCTGCTAAGTAATCCAGGATTAGAGGTAGGGAGGACAGAGTTGTGTCCTCTCTTTTAGATTGAATCCAGGAGCAATACCTTTTCCACTTATCAGCATAGAATTTCCTTGTACTGGGTCTTCTGGTTTCAAGAATGACGTCCAGTACCTGCTTGCTTAGGCCGGTCAGTGGGGGAGAATTCATGGAATAAGCCAGGCTGCAAGATTTAGGGTTTGCAGTTGTGGATGCAAGATCTGTCCCCCCTGCTGAGTGAGCAGGGTGGGGCACTGGGGTAGGTGCAGGCTGCACAAGAGTGGGTACCAGTGCTGGTGTGGCCAGTCCAAGACAATCAGAATTGTCCTTGGTCTGTCCTGTCTTATCTTGAGCAATATTCTTGAGAGAAGGGGCAGAGGGGGAAATGCATAGATTGAGAGGTTTACCTACTGGAAGGATAGGGCATCCACTTTCCAGGCCCTGCTGTGTGAGGTGTCCTGGTGCAGAATTTGCTGAGCTGGTGATTGCAAAGGGAGGCAAAGAGGTCCACCTCTGGGGTCCCCCATTTCTGAATCAAGAAGGCTGAAGGTTCTGGGCTCTATTTGTCACCTGTGTGGGTCTATGAGATTTCTGCTTACATCGTCTGCCAGTGTGTTTTGTTTGCCTGGCAGGAATTGAGCTTGCAGATGGACCTGCATGTCCAAGGCTGTGTTCCACAAGGCCATGGCTAGCCTGCAGAGTGGGTAAGAGTGGGTTACTGCCTGCTTGTTGATGTACCATATAACTGTGGTGTTGTCTGTTTTTATTAGCAGGGATCCTGGAGAGAGTAGGGATCTGAAAGCTGTTAGAGCGTGCTGCACAGCTAGCATCTCTTTTTGGTTTATGTGCAGATGAATTTGACTTGGGCTCCAGTGGCCCTGAATGCACTTGTTATCTAGGTGTGCACCCCAGGCATAATCTGATGCATCTGTGGTTAGGGTCTGGGCGGCATGGGGTTGAGTAAAGGGTAGTCCCTTGTTGTGGTTGCATTCTGCTGCCCACCAAAGAAACTCTGTCCTTAGGCAAGGTACGATAGGAATGATGGTTTCCAGGTCCTGAGAATGCTGGCACCAAAGACTTTTTAAGTACCATTGAAGTTTCCTCATATGCAGTCTGGCATATGAAATTAGCAGGATGCATGAAGCCATGAACCCTAGGGCCTGCAGGATTTTCCTTGCGGATAGCTGGGTTCTAGTGGACATTTGACTGAAGTAGTCTGTCAGATAGACTTGTTTTTCTGGTGTAAGGAATGCCATCTGGGATGCTGTGTCCAAGCTTGCTCCCAGGAATACAATCTTTTGACTGGGGACTAGTTTTGATTTCTTTTCGTTGATGGTGTACCCCAGGGAGGTTAGAAGATTTTTTACAAATGTCAGGTGCTGCAACAGCATTTCCTGACTGTCTGCCTGGATCAGGCAGTCATCCAAGTACAGGTAGATTTGAATTTTTCTCTGTCTGCAGTAGACAATTGCTGGAGCCAGTCATTTTGTGAATACTCTGGGAGCAGTGGATAAGCCAAAGGGAAGTGCAGAGAACTGATAATGCATAGATCCTGCTCTGAAGTGTAGATATTTCCTGCATGAGTCCCTTATAGGGATGTGCAGATAGGCTTCTTTTAAGTCTAGAGTAGCTAACCAGGCATCTTTGGCCAGCATAAGAAGAAGAAGCTGTTACAGGGTGAGTATTTTGAATTTTGGTACCACCAGAAAGGTGTTTAGGATGGAAAGATCTAGGATTGGGTGCCAAGTGCCCTCTTTTCTGGGTACTAGGAAAAGTCTGGAATAGAACTCTTGACCTATCTGTTCTGCAGGAACAGATTGAATTGCCCTTATGGAGAGTAGGGACTGAACTTGGTTTTGTGCCTCTGCCCACTGGTTTTGAGGAAGGTCTGGGAACCCTTCTGGGGTTGGCAGTGAGGGGAAGTAAAATTTGTACCCCTGGGATATAATGTTGAGGACCCATCGGTCTTTGGTGATGAAGTCCAGTTTTTTGCACGATGGGCAAGTTTTCCTCCTGGGGGCACAAGCAGTTGGGCAGAGGTGGGGAGAAGAGTTGAGAAGTCATTGGGAATTCTTCCTGTAAGGGGGTGGCTTAGCACTCCCTGTTTTTGAGGTGGAGGCACTCCATTGCTTAGATCTCTGCATACCTTGAGACTGTAGTCTGGGGGGGGGGGTCGGTTTCCCCTGGGTCTAGTTTGAGATGGCCTTGAGGGGGCTGGAAAGGACCAATGTTTTGAGTGGCAATGCCTACTGAATCTAGGAGCTGAACTTGCAAGACATTTTTGACTATCTGCATAGATTTAGCTTTTTCTTCCATCTTTTTAAGAACCTCTTCTGCTTTGGTGCCAAACAGATTGTCCTTATTCAAAGTAGCGTCTAGTAATTTTGATTTGACATGGTCTGGCAAGGTTTCTCCTTAAGCCAAGCATGCCTTCTCAGTACAGAACCAGTGACTGCTGCCCTGTGAGATGCATCTAGGATGTCAAAGTCACATTGCAATGTATGCTTGCTGACTTGGCTTGTAAAATGCATAAGCTCTTGTAATTCTTTAATTTCTGCACAGTCCGTAAAGGTAGCTATTTTTTGCTTAATAAGTTCCATAATATGTTGTTGGTATTTCAGCATGTGAAACTGGCAATTCAAAGCCCTAATGGCAAGAGTTGCAGAGGTGTATACTTTCTTACCCCATCTGTCTAAAGCTCTGGAGTCTCTGTCCGAAGGGGTGGGATTCTTAGCTATAGTTGCTTTGATACTTTTAGGCCCCTGGGAGATGACCTCTGGGTCAGCAGTAGGATTTTTGAAAAGGAATTTGAGTGAGTCAGGTACTCTGTAGTACCTGTCTGGTTTCCTAGGAGCAGGAGGTAAAGTATCAGGAGTTAAACTGGATTCCATACAGACATCATCCACAACATCCAGGACTGGGGGTATTGCTAAAGGCCTATGTTGTGGCAAGTCTAGAAATTCTCTGAGTCTCTTTTTGGACTGAGGGTAGTCTTGGCATTCCCAGTGGAAATGCTCTCTTAAGGTATGTAAGGTTTCCCCAAAAGAAAAATCCTCTGGAGGATAAGCAGAGGGAATAGATTCCTCTGCATCTGAATCCTCATAAGTAGATAAAGGCATGTCTTCATAATCAGATACCCGAGTCGTCGGACTCCTGGTCAGTTAAATCTGCTGGTCACGGGTCTCTTTCTCTTAGCAGGGGAAGGCTGACTTCCCCTAATCAACATAATAAGGTCTTCTGCCATTTTAAGCATTTGATGTTGTGACAAGGAAGCAGGTGCATCACCTGTTTAGGCCCAGAACACGACATTCCTTGCTGTCGTCTTTTGTCATCTTTTTTAGGCATAGCGTGTACTCTTGGCCTTAGAAACTCATTAGTTTTAGACAGAACTGAAGACGTGAAAGAAATCGTTGGTTTGTGTCAAATATTGGTAGTGCGAAGAACTTCCTCAGAAGCCAGTGCCTACTTAGTTGAAGAAGAGTCTCACAGCATACCGGACTCCGAATGGGTCTTGGTAGAGGCCTGAAAAACCACTGAAGTGAGCATCAGGGGCTGCGAAAGCACCTCACTGAGTACCGGCGAACTGGCGACTACCTTAACGGAAGTGTCGTCGGCAGCTTTGGACATGTGTGGTCCGTCTCTGTCTTTATCCTTACTTTTTTGGTAGATCAGTAGTCGGATGGCTTACTGAAGCCATCTCAGAATAGAGACAGCGAGAATGAAAGTATTTAGCGACAATAAGGGCCCGACGACCAATAGTTTGGGCATTGAACAAGGCACAAAACCGACAGCAAGGAATGTCGTGTTCTGGGCCTAAACAGGTGATGCAGTACGAATGAAAATCTCGGTGTGATATTTGCTTTCCACAGGCAAGACAATTGTTAACTTTTTCTGACATTGGTTAGAGCAAGAAAAAAGGATCCCCAATGGGGTACTTAGCTTTAGAAGACTTCAGGATAATTCAATTCGATAACGAAAAGGTAGCGGCCGACCAGCACTCGTGAACTGCTTCTGCTTCAGACTCCTTGGCAAGAAAGACTGGTGTAATGGTGTCGGCTGCCTGTTTTTATACCCCTGATGACTTGACGTCAGACCTGGAGCGACAGCAACCGACGCAGAAATACTAAGTCTCTGGTATTCGGGCCGACTGAGGGCTACCTGCAGGCAGATAACCCTGGTGTGATGACTGCAACAGTGAAACACGAAGAACATCTTCCCATATAATCACACTCCACAAAGGAGGCAATTGTACTGACCTAGCCAACTACTGACCTATTGCAATCTTAACCCCACTGTCCAAAATATTAGAGAGAATTGCCCACACCCAGCTTATGCACTACCTGCAAACAACCTATTAACTCAGTCACAACATGGTTTCTGTCCAAACCACAGTACAACCACTGCCCTGTTATCTTTTACCAACATAATAAACCAATACAGAAACAATCACAAATATGTACCCTCTATTTTATTAGACCTACCGAAAGCCTTCAATATGGTCTCCTACAGCAAACTCCTTACCACCCTTTCTTTACTAAACTTTTCCCAGTCTTCACTTGACTAGTTCCAAGACTATTTGTCTGGATGACAGCAAGTAGTACAATGGCAAGGAGATCTATCACCCCTTTTACCTACCACCATAGGTGTCCCCGAGGGCCCCATACTAGGTCCCCTCCTCTTCTCATTATTCAGAAATAAGCTCCACACTTCAGTCACACAGGCATCCCTAATTCAGTACTCTGATGACTCCACAGTAATTTACACTGCCCCTACTATTCAAAAATTACAAGTGCTCACCCAAAACTAATTTCTCACAATTGAAAACTGGCTCAATCCCACCTCATCCTGAACCTCAATAAAACAAAACTTATGCTATTTCATCCTACCAAAGCTACAACAGCCACCTCCTCATTCACTATCCAATCTGTCAATAAAACTATAATTTCACCCACTGTCCATACGAAGCTGTTAGGTGTTGAAATAGACAATAACATGAGATTTGATTTCCACATATCTCAAAGCATACGAAAAGTCCACAAAAACTAGGTACACTGTATAGGAATAAACTTTACTTCACAAACAACACTAAAGCCACTGTAGCTCAAACAGACTTAATCTCACCCCTTCTGTATGCATTCTCACCAACCTTAGGAAATCTGACCTCACAAAACTTGAAACGTTACAATAAAATTGTAAGATTTGCAGCCAACACAAACTCCAGGTCTCATCACTGTACATCACTAAGGCAGATCAACTGGCTAGAGTTTCCTCAACTCCTACTTTACAACCAACTAACCATGGCCCATAAATTACTCTACAATAAAGAAGAGACACCTGTCCTGCAAAATCTACTGCAACCATACTCCAGTACCAGAACTTTACAATCAAATAATAAATCCCCAATAAATGTCTCCATTGCCAATAATCAGGCTGGAGAAGCCCTCTTCTCCAACTGTATAGCTAAAATCTGGAATACTTTACCTCCTAGTATAATATCCACCACAACATCACCGCAATTTAAAGCTTTACTGAAAACTTACCTATCCAAAAACTGGATATGTCCATGTATGGCTCCTGACTAACCCAGCAATTCCTAATGCTGATACTATTTTAGAGCCATTCTTGCTAATTGTACGTATAAACAAAAATGATATCTAGTACTATGTTTTAATGACACCAAGTGTCCCATAATGTATATTTGTGTTTTTACTGTGTTTACTGCACTCTACTTGTATCTGTGTTGTATGTGGAGCTTTTCTCCTCGAGCCTCCGCCTAAAAAGGACTTGTGTCCAGTCAGAATTTCCTGGTTAACAAATGATCAATAAATAAATAAAATGTAACCAATTTAAAATCTGTAAAGGAGACAAATAATTGATTAGTCTTTCTCATTTCTTTTGTTCTATGCAATTATGTGAACATCCAATAAGTGCAAAATATATTCACCTTTACTTGCAAATTAAGGAAAGAAAACTGGTAGATTAATGGACTTGATGTTGGATCCTGCCACCACTTTTGGAAAGAAGGAAGGGTTGAGTCATAATTCACTCTGTCCCTATGGAAAATCAAGTTGGTAGGTTTAGAGGAAAATACTTGAAGTTCCAAAATTCTTCTAGCAGAGGTAATGGCCACTAGGAAGAGTTTACCAGGTCAGAAATTTAAGATTGCATTTTGCTGCTGGTTCAAAAGAGAAATGAATTAAGGCTGCAGTACCAGATAAGTCCCATGGTGGAGTAGGGTCTTTATATGGGGGTCTCAACAGGAGAGTGCCTCTCAAAAAGGCCTAACAAAGCTTAGATGAAGCCAGGGAAGACTTCTCAAATCCAATATGAAAGTTGGAGATTGGTGACAACTGAACTCTAATGGTTGAGGAGCTAGCTCCTTCATTAAAAATTGTTGCCAATAATTCAAGAACACTTTGAACAGGGTCTGAGAAGTGGGTAAGATGTTTCCAATGTGCCCAAAAAATAAACCTTTACATTTACTTCTGTAAAATTTTCTTGTAGAATCTTTAAGGGAAGATAAAAGTATATGATGGACAGGGGAAGAAAGCATCAGTTGTCTGACTGTTAACGAAGTGTAGAAACCACGCTGTCAGCTTGACGTTTTAGATATCCAGATGAATCATGCCTGTCGGGTGAGACAGGAGGTCTGGAATTGGGTTGAGAATCCAAGGTTGGTGAAGAAGATGAAGCCAAAGAAAGGGGAACCAAATCTGTCGAGGCCAGTAAAGTGCAATGAAGATGACTTTGCTCTTCAACTGGGCAGCCAACATTCTGCAGATCTTTGGGGATTATGAGAGTTGGGGGATAGGCATGGAGGAGACTGGGGGGGCAATTGTGGAACAGGGTGTCTCTCTGTGATTCTTCCAGTGGGGGGTCAGGGCAAAGAAGCTGCTGCACTTGCTGTTTAGGGGAGATGCAAAAAGAATGCAAGGCTGACCTCATTGACTGAAAATCATTTCTGCCACTTTTATGTTGAGAGACCACTCATAAGGTAGTAGAATGGACCTGCTCAATTTGTCTGGTATCACACTGGACTTCCACAGAATGTGCATTGCTATCAGAAAGTAGTTGGAAGAGATTGCCCATTGCCACACTCTGAGGACTTCTTGACACAAGGGGGTAAGACTTGGTTCCTCCTTGTTTGTTGATGTACCAAACTACTGACATGCTGTCCATCTGAATCGCGATTGTACTGAAAGGGAGAGAGTCTTGGATGGCCTGCAGTGCTAAGAGCACCACTGTCATTTCCAGGACATTGATATGTATATTGCCCTCTTCAGGGGACGAAGTGCCTTGGACCATTTTCCCCAGGAAATAACCCCACCAGCACCCAATCTGGGATGGATCGCTGGTCACTATGTCCTTGGGCTGGAGGTGAATGAAGGATAGCCTTGTAAAACCTGATCTGACTGAATCCACCACCAATGGTACCTTTTACATGCCTGAGTGATTCTTATTTGGGCTGGCATGGGTTGATAAAGAAATGACAAATTTGTTGCCAGCATCTATTGAAGAGGTCTCGTGAAATCTTGCTAGAGGAACTAAAAATGTGAAATTGTTCTCTCTTACCTTCATTCTCACTGATGGGTTCGGAGATGCTAAAGCTCAAGGTCTTCAAACAGCTCCTGGCCTACTCCCTATCCCACGAGGCAATAATGCTTCCCTCAGATCTCGTTTGGCACTGCAACAGATCGGGTGTTTGTCGAACAGCTCTGGCCAGTATTGTGAAAACATTTTGATATTTTTCTATATAATTTTTTTTTCTTAGTGTTAGTTATTAGATTACACTTGGGTACTTGAGACACTGTCTCTTGATAGTTAGTGCATTTTTCTGTTTTTTGAGGCCGTTTATTTCTAGGCCTATTTACACATTTTGAGACTAGTTAATTAAAATAACTTTGCTCCCTATCCTTTCTGCTTTAACTAGTAAGCCTGTTTTTTTTTTTATTAGAGCATTCATATTTTATTCAGCCCTTGGTTTTATTAGGGTTGTATAATCATTGCTCTTGAATAGCTTTTTGTTTCCTAGTTACTATAGCAGTTATCGTAGTTTAGTCTTAGACCCTCTTTTATTGGGGCTATTTTTGCTATACACATTACTGTTATTATAGACTGTGTGCTCTGGTGTTGTACATTTATAGTTGATTGTAGAGCTCTAATTTTTTCTTCTTTGGTGCTATTACTGCTATTAAGAGTTATTTACCATGTCTGAAAAGGCTAAATCTGGTTTCAAGAAATGTCCAAAATGTGGACAGAAGATGTCTGTCACAGATGGGCACACAAACTGTGTTTATTGTTTAGGTGAGCTTCACCTTCAGGAAAATTGTGTCATCAGTCACTCTTTTAGGTCTCGTGTTCTTTATGAACGCAAGAATAAACTAATGGCAAGAGGTCTATTGAAATCTTCCTTTCAAGAAGGCTTAGAAAAGGATAAGCCCACTAAGTCTTCAAAAACCTTATCTACCAGTTCATCTTCAGAGTCGGAGCCAAAAAAGAGCTCATTGACTTCTAAATCTACCAAGACTGTGACCTACATGGAGCCGGAGGTAACTGTTGTCAGTAAGAGCTGGTCCCCAGCATTGGAGCCAGTATCTCCCACTTTAAAATCTCCACTTTTGCAGTCAGAGACCTCATCTATTGCTTTCTGGTCCTCAAGATTATCAGATAAGGATGTGGATTGAGTGGTGCAGACACTTTTGCAGTCACAGGCGCTAGCAAAAAGTCTGTCGGGTTTGACCCTTAGGGCTTCAGAAATTACTCGGACCCAATCCATTTCTTCAGTTTCTCTCTGAGTATTCAGAAGCAATGATTGCGGAACCGCCAGAGCCAACACTCCTGTGGCTTTTGGTTCAGACTACTCTGATCTCTTTGGTACCTACCTTAGAGTCTAGGAGCAGACACTCATCTGTCGGGTCCAGAGAGGATAGTTGTACCAATCTTTCAGTGCCGACTCTGCCTCTCGGGGCCTTGGCTCGGGTGAGTTCGGCACCTACCTTGGGCTTGGATCACACAGCTTTGGTGCCACGGAGACTGCCTGTTTCTACGGATCCAGGCATCTCTTTGGACCGGAGCCATGGCGCTTTTGATGCTATGAGGAGAGTGTTGTCCCCTCGGGCACCCACATCATCAGTACAAACAATCTTCTCCCCTAAAGTTCCTGTGTCTGCCTCTGCTTCACTGATCCCTCAAAACCGTAGAGACCCGGAGTCTCAGGTCCCACCATCGGGTGAGCCCTGTTCTTCCAGGACCTCCCTAGAAGCTCCCTCTGAGGAGGTTCCCAGGAAGAGAATTTGCAAGAGGAAGCATCTTGATTCCCCCACAGGAATCCATCACATCAGATACTGACTTGGATGAGTCAGAAGAGTCCTCATGATCTCCCTCTGAAGATATCACCTTTGGTGATATGTTGAAATCCTAAAACAGAGGGGTGGCTGGAATCCCTTTAACCCTACTGATGATGAGTCAGTACTCCTGAAGGCTCTCGGGTCTCAACCCTCCACCTCTTGTGTGACTCCACCTTTTGATGAGTTGATGGACCTTCTCTCTCGAAAGGCATGGGAGTCTCCAGATACCATAGAACCAGTCCCTCAGAGGCCTAATAAATTTATCACGTCACCACAGGACAATGCTTTCCTTACCAAAGAAGTACCCGTTGATGCTACGGTGGTGGCAGCGGCCACCAAAAAGAAGTTATTGGAGACCTCCACATCTGTTCATCCTCCTAATAGAGATTCTAAGGATCATGGACAGATATGGAAAGTGCATCTTTAGTTCAGCAGTCTTTACTCTTCGATCCCTGAACTATCTCACACATTTTACAAGACTACACAGAGATCTCCTTAAGGAATTGGGAGATGCTCTGCAGGGTGCAGTAGCTGTGGGGGTCCCAGACAAGGTAACCTCCTAGCTTGCTACCCTAAATTCCCTTATAAACTTCCATGCATCTGATTTCATATGCAGCTGACAGAATGAGTAGGGCAGTGAGTATAGGAATTGCTCTTAGCAGACACTCCTGGATGCGCTTATGTTCCTTTGTGGAGCCCTACAAGTCATCCTTTGTGAACACCCCCTTTGATGGTTCATCACTTTTTGGACCAAAAGTGAAGAAAATGCTTACCAGGTGTGAGCAAGATGGAAAGACTGTCTGCCATAGGAGTCCGTTTTTCCTCCCCTATCAGACCTTATCCTAAAGGTCGGAAGAGTGGGAAAATGTGGTTTTGCAAAGCCCAAGGAGCTTTCTTTGACACATGTGGTGAAACCCCCTCTAGAGGCAGAGGAGGGGCAATAATGGGAGATGCCGTCCATGTGGCAGAGGGGGGCTGCAAAATCAGGGTGACAGGGATCAGTTCTTTGGAAAGCCCTACCAGCCCTCCTGAAAGGAGGCCCATCTGTCCTGACACCTGGCTAAAATTACAAAAGATCATTGGGTACAAAGTATAATATCCAGAGGATACACCATTCCCTTTACTACCCCCTCCACCCCTGTGAAAAAATCCCAGACGTTCTAACCAATCACAGGGAACAGGCAACTGTAGAGATTACAAGGTTGCTAGAAAAAAGTCATCCAACCAGTCCCAGCAGATCAGAGAGGATCCAGAACTTACTCAAGGTTCTTTTTAGTTCCAAAGAAAACAGGGGACTGGAGACCAATTTTGGATTTCAGCAGATTGAACAAATCTGTCAAAAAAAACAAAGTTTTGGATTGTCATGCTACAGTCTATACTTCCTTTTCTAGGAAAAGATGACTGGATGTGCTCAACAGATCTCCAGGATGCGTACTACTACTATATAAAGATGACAAGACCCATCCAGGGATCATCTGCACTTTCGGCTGGGAGCCAGTTACTTTCAGTTTTGAGCTCTGTCCTTTGGTCTCACCACAGCCCCCCAGAGTGTTCACCAAATGCATGGCAGTAGTCATGGATCACCTGAGATGGTCAGGATTCCAGGTGTTTCCGTAGTTGGATGACTGGCTTCTCACCACCAACACCAAGCATCAACTCATACAAGCAAGGGAGGCAATCTTAGATCTTTGCAGTTGATTGGGGATTACTGTAAACTGGGAAAAATCTGTTTTACAGCCATCCTGATATACCTTTGTTATAGCAACAGATCTCGACACAGTTTCCATGACCATAAAACTTCCAATGGAAAGAGTGATGAGCCTTCAAAAACAAGTTCTGGACCTCATCCCCAAACAGAGAGCCCCAGTTTCAGTAGTGCTCAAATTACTAGGGACCATGGCTGGAGCCATCATTACCATTCCATTAGGCTGAATGCACATGAGGATAATGCAATGGCTGGTTTTCACACAATGGTCTTATCAGGAAATTCCAATGTCTCACCACATTATAACAACAAAGTCATGCAAGATGGATCTTCTTTGGTGGCTGACCTCTCCTCAAGTGACAATAGGAAATCCCTTTGTTCTTCCAACCCCAGTTGCCAGTGTGACCACAGATGCCACCCTGATAGGGTGGGGGGGCATTTTCAGGGAAGAACAGGCCAAGGTACATGGGAGAATCACGAGGCTCAATGTCCTACAGATGAGAGCGGTACTTCTAGTGCTACAGTCCTTTCAAAACTTTCTACCTTTAGGGACTATTGCAATACAGACAGACAAACTGTCAGTGGTCTGGTACATAAACAAACAGGGAGGAACCAGTTCATATGCCTTACATCAAGAGGCCTCGAGAGTATGGCAGTGGGCAGTATCCACCCAGTGCTTTCTGATAGCAATGCACATTCCAGAGAGGTCCAATGTGAAAGCAGACAAGTTGAGCAGAGCAATACTGTCTCCTCATGAGTGGTCCCTAAAAGAAGAAGTAGTGGAAAGGATATTTGGCAGATGGGGCCAGCCTTGCTGTGACCTCTTTGCAACCCCACCAGCACCAAATGCAGCAATTACTTTGCCCTGTTGCCCAACTCGGGAGATGCCCAAAGGGATGCACTTGTACACAATTGACCCCCGGGACTCCTTTATGCCTTTTCCCCATTTCCTCTGATACCCAAATTCCTACAGAAAGCCAGCACTCTGGGAAGGACCATTATTTTAATAGCCCCTTACTGGCCTCATCAAATTTGGTTCCCCTTCCTGTAGCCTCAACTACTAGGAGGACCATGGATTTTGGATCCAGTTCCAGATCTTCTGATGTATTCATCAGGGGGTCTTCATCCTGCAATTCATACCCTAAAGTTGACAGCTTGGCTGCTCCAGTTCCACGAATAGCCAGGTTCCACAATTTATCACCTGCAGCACAGAACATCCTAATTTCTTCTCATAAGTCTTCTACTAGGAAACTATACCTTAGCAAGTGGAAAAGATTTTTCATATGGGTGTCAAATAATAACGTTGACCCATATATGGCTTCAATTTCTTCCATTCTAGAGTTTCTCACTAAACTGTTTCATGAAGGAGTGGGCTGCAGCAACTCTTATAGTTCAATTGGCAGCAATCTCTAATTTTCATATTGGTGATCAACAGACTCCCATCATGCCACACAGACTTTCTAAATCATTTCTTAAGGGTACTATTCACTTGAGACCACCTATTAGAACCCCATCTGCTCCACGGAATCTTAATTTTGGGGTCTCATGGATCATTTTAACCCCTTTGAACCTGCATCATCCTGTGATTTGAAATACCTTTCATGGAAGACCATTTTTCTAGCAGCTATTACTTCCGCTCAAAAAATTTCGGAACTACATACCTTGTCCATCAAAGCCCCATACTTGATTTTTCATAATGACAGAGTAACACTGAGAACAAATCCTTCATTCCTACGTAAGGTTTGTTCTGAAACAAATCTTAACCAGACTATAGAATTACCTGTGTTTTTTCCCCAATTATACAAACAAAATGGAACACAGGTTGCACAAACTCGATGTCCACAGGCAACTTTGATTCTATTTAGACAGGACTAAGGACTTCAGAAAGTCGGATCAACTTTTTGTCTCCTTTTCAGATTCAAAGAAGGGTACTCCGGTGGTAAAAAAAACACTTTGTCAAAATGGCTGTTAGATTGTATTTCTTTCACATACAACTCTACGCAAATGACATTAAATCATAAAGTCAACGCTCACTCAACCTGGGCAGTTTCCGCATCTTCAGCCTTTCTGGCATGGCTGTCTATAGATACCACTTGTGCAGCAGCCACATGGTCCTCGCCTCATACCTTTATCACTCATTAGAAATTGGATAAGACCTCCAGGGACAGGGCCTCCTTTGGTTCTATGGTTCTGAAGAATATACTTCCATGAGCCACCCAAGGAGATGGTGCTTGGGATGCTGACTCATCAGTGCGAATGAAGGCAAGATAGAACAACTTCACATAAAGAAGTTATGTGCTTACCATAACGTTCCATGTGAGTTGCTCATCTCGGCTGCATTCCTACATCCCACCCACCAACCCTGTACTTTTAAAGTCTTGACAGCCAGGAAGTTCAAACAAGTCTTAGTGATATTTTGTCCTTGTCTACGGTATTCTTATTTCAATGTCTATATACTTTAGTTATAAGTACGATTGGGCAAACAAGATCTGAGGGAAGCACTACTGCATCATGGGATAGCGAGTAGGCCACGAGCTGTTAAGACCTCGAGCTTTAGCATCTGGCCGAGTTGGAGCCGAAGATTGGCTCCGAACCCATCAGTGAGAATGAAGGGGAGATGGAACAACTCACATGGAACATTATGGTGAGTACATAACTTCTTCTTATGGCCAATGACATTGATCCTAAGGCTTGAAGAATCATTTGTGCTGAGATTGCCATACTGTGAATCATCTTCCTGACCTGGAATATGATAGTCTGCACTCTTGAGAGAGGAAGAGAAGCTGTCACTAATATAGTATTGAAAACTGGTCCTATGAATTCCAATTTCTGAAATGGTTCTGAGACTTGTTGTAATTTATGGTTATCCTCGGATGCAAGTAAGTCTGGAGTACCTGATCTCTCGCTCTTATTGGAAGAAACCTGGTTGTGGCAGTAAAGAAACAGCCATCCAACTATGGAAACACTTAGAATCCCTGCAGTCTCAAGTGAGCTGCTACCACTGCCATGGATTTGGTGAACACCCTGGAGGCTGTGGTGAGGCCAAAGGGCAGTGCTCTGAATTAGTAATGTCTGACTCCCAGCCAGAAGCATAAATACCTTCTGGATTGTCTGTTCATTTTTATGTGATAGTATGCATCCTGAAGGTCTATCAAGCACATCCAGTTGTTCTTGCAAGAAAAGGACAGAATGGACTGAACCATGACCATCGGAAACTGTGTCAAAGTGACTTCAAGTTTCTGAGATCCAAAATCAGTCGCTGGTCCTCGGTTTTCTTTGGCACTAAAAAGAACCTTGAGTAAGTTCCGGATTCTGTCTACTCTGGTAGGACCTCTTGGATAGCTCTTTTTTTTAGCAGCTTTCATATTTCTAGTGCTGCTTTTTTCCTCTGACTGGGTGGAACATCTGGAAACTTGCATGAAGGTGGAAGGGAAAAGTGAATTATATAACCTCTGGAAAGAATCCTCTGTACCCACAAATCTTTTGCGATGTCTAGCCAGGTTCTCTGGTGCAGGGATACATGACCTTTGATTGCCTCCAGAGGGGGACAATTGGGCTTCCTTTCAGGAGCACTAGTAGAGTCCATCAGAGAAAGAATCTCTAGACCCTTGGTTCTGCAGCCTTCCTCTGCTGCTTGAGTGGCGTCTTCCATTTGAGTTCCCTCAGTTCCTCCGAGGGAACTATCTCCATATGGATCTTGGAAAGGACCCTGGGATTTCTTGAATGACATTTTTCATCCTCCTCATTGGTTCCTAGAGAAGGTCCTTTGAGGGGTCAAAAATGTACTCCCACAGCACAGAGGATCTTTTCATCTTTTTCACATCCTGAGTGTGTCCTTCACTTTGGGGCTGAATAAGGACGTTCTGTCAAAGGCAGCACTGATGAAAGAGGACTTGAAGGGCTCCACAAATTTACACAAGTACATCCAAGCATGCCTAGTAATGGAAATGCCTGAACATGCTGGCCCTGAAGTACCCTCGGTTGCATGAGAGATAAGCCTCATGGTCAAATTAGAAAAGGATTGTAGGGTTGCCATCCATGAAGACACAGAAGCCTGAGTCTCAGCAGCAGTGGTCCCAGAAGGGAAGTTTGATAGTTCCTTTATCAAGTCCCTTTGTAGTCTGGTAAAATGTGCCAGGGTAGTTCAGCAATCTAAGGGTAAAGATTGCTGAAGCATACACATGCTTCCCAAACCTGCCCAAAAGCCCTAGACTCCCTGTTAGGGGGAGGGACAGAGGAACTCTGATTCACAAGTTCCTTCTTTGTAACTATGACCATAGCATCTATGGGCACTCCCTTGCTCCAAAACTCCCTTCCTACAGGTGGTGCCAGAATCTGATCTGATCTTTTGAAGATTGTTTCAACTATGTCAGACTCCTTCCATGCCTGCCTAGAGATCAAGTCAATGAGCTTGTGAGTGGGCAGAGTTACTTAGGAGGTAAATGGGCCAGACCCAAATGCCTCCAGGAATATCAATTCCTCTGGGGAAGGATCGTCAGTAGATCAGCCACGCCTCTGCTTAAGGATCTCAAGGATGTCTCTGAATGAGACATGTTCGTGTAGTGATCTTGGGGACCCTATCCTTTCATCAAAGTCAGCATCCTTGGTGATGGATTCCTGAGGAGAATCCAACTGCCTTCTCTTCTGCTTCCAGTTCCTAAGGACTTCTCCAGTGGGTTGCTCTGGAGAAGTATCGAAAGAGATGGAGATACCCTGCTGGGTAACCTGCAGACTTTGCTGTGGCTGTTCCTGTGACATGGAATGTTTAGGCTCAAGACACAGATGCACATGCGATCCAGAGGGAAGATCCAAGGGAGTAGGGGCTGTCCATGCTGCAGAAGCAGAGAAAATTTTCTCCACTACTCAAAAGAAAAATGCTCTAGGGAGAAAGAAGGTGATAGAGAAAAGAAGCCATGTTTTTGACCCATCGGCTCAGTCTGCCCCAAAGACATTCCACCAGAGGCAGAGTTAGGTGCTGAGCTGTCCAGTGCCATGGCTCAGAGGGGCAGAGACAGCTCCAATGCTTCAGAGTTGACTCTAACACCTTGGATCCAACAGGGATGCGATGGCTCCAAGAGTCATCTGGCTCCAAAACCATTAGAGCATCCTTAGAGCTGAAGATGCAAGTATCTTCAGATACAATCCCAACAGTCCTGGCAGACTCAGATCCAGGGGGTCTGAAATGGATGGATGTATGGATGGATTGGAGAAGGAGCCAAGAATGGTGGAGTAGTGCAGACTAGGCTTCCTGACCCAAAGGGGTAGAAGCCAGAAGAACTCCCATCTGTACCCGCTCTGAGAGAAATCTCATAATTCGGTCCACATCAGCTTCAGTCACAGACTTCTGGAAGAAAGAGAAGAGACTAGGGATGGGGACTTAAGAGTGCCAGTGTTCCATAAAAAGTTAAAGGTACTCTGGAAGGTACTGGATCTACCCTGAGTGAATATCTGATCTGGGTAAAGGCCTCATATTTGAAGGGCTTGGATCCGAGGAGGCCTTTGAGGGATCCAACACCAGAAGAACAGTAACAGCCTTCAGATTCAATTTATGTCTCTTCTTTAGTGGTTCTAAGGACGAGGGAGTTGAGGCTCCTAAAGGTCTAGGAGACTTGGTGGAAGGCTCCTTTCACTTTGATTTCGGCAGTTAAGCTCCAGCAACAGCCTCAGAGAAGGATGTAGAGAGCAATCCTTTTAAAATAAGTTTATATTTCCTATCCGTAACAGCAAGTGGTTTAAAGTTTTTACAGATAGTACAGTCTACCTAGAGATAGTCCAGGCCCAAACAATAAACACATAAAAAGTGAGCATCAGACAAGGGCAAATTATGTCCGCATTTTTTTGGCGCTTATTAAAGCCAGAAGGGCCTTTTATCTAACATCTAGACTCACTAGTTTAAACAAAAAAGAATAAGAAAGAAAGTCCTTTTTTTTTTTAATAGTGGAAAAAGGAAGAGAAGTACCAATGAAGGTACAACGAATTTCACTAGAAAGTGTAAAAGTTAAAGAAATACAAACTACAACAAATACCAGCTATAAAACAAAGACTACACAGAGTGCAAGAAAAGGGAGGATTTATAGTAGACAAGAATGAAACTATTATAGGAATATAGAAAAATGAAGATGCTTATTATAACCAAATACTCGAGAGCTCAAGGCGACCATGTCTAATCACGAAAGCAGCAAATGAGATCTGGGGTATGTTAGGGGTTGGTGCATTACAGGTAAGTGAGGAGCTCAAGAGCTTTTTGGTGGCCAAGAGCTAAAAAGTAATGGCCGAGTCAGATCTGAGGGTCAGATCCAGACCCATTTGCTGAGGAATGAATGAAAATTGACATCAAGTCAGTTGTTACTAAACTTTTACATACCATGTTTTAATTATAGTAGTAATATCCTTATTCTCACTTAGTGTTCTCTGCTGTGCACCCCACGTGATATTAGTACCATGCATGTGATTATCCTCTCACATCCCCAAGATATCTTCCCTCTTTACTAACTTTCCACCCTTATTACCCACTTGCACTATCATCTTCATTTGGTGAAATCAAATCTAATGCACAATAAAAAAGTAAAGTTGTCTAAGATCTTACCACTTCACTGTTAGAGCATTCTTTAGAAACTGAATATCCTGCCATGGATACCCAAACATCCAGCAAAACCTTAGCTCCTTTCAGGCACTGTACATCAGATGCATGTCCTATGGCTAAGGTGTAGGGTACATAAGTGACACACAAGTGCCGAATCCTCAGAACTGAATTGCTCCAGAAGAACCAAAGCAACCCAACAAAAGTAAAGACGTGCATCCAGAAAGGTGAGAAGACTAAAGACCTCTCAGCCAGAGGGAAAGCCACAGAGAAAAACAGGGGGAAGGATGGAGGGAAAAAATACTGCAACAGTGAGAAGTATGATATCTACTACTATGTTAAGATCATACACAACTGCACTATGTCCTCTATTATCAGTGTTGCAGTATTCCCTACAAATGGGACAATACAAAAGCTACTGGAGAGGATGGAAGGAGGAAGCCACAGAGGAGCCCTCCAATAAACCATGCAAGATGGCCTTGGCAAAACCAACTCTGGCCCTAGAAATCACATCCAACTTATAATGTTTAGTAAAGGAATGTACAGAAGACCAAGTAGCAGCTTTCAAAATGGATCCAGTATCCAGGACCTTTGAAAACACCTGAAGAGGCTACAGTCCTGGCAGAATGAGCACAAGCAGAAGAAGAAAGCTGCTTCCCTTGAAAAGAAAGGGAAAAGGAAATGCTCTTAGAAATCCAGGAAGAGATGGTTTGCTTAGAGGCAGTCAAACCAAACTTCTTGGAATGGAAAAAACAAAAAGTTGCTCAGATTTCCTTATACCCTTAGATTTATGTAGGTAATAGCTGAGCTGTCTACATAGATCCAATGAATGAAGAATCTTCTCATTACTATTCTGTGGAGTAGGAAAAAAATGAAGGAAGATGAATAGTTTGATTCAAAGACAAATGAACTACCTTGGGCATAAAAGAAGAAGTAGCATGCACAGAAACTGTTTCTGTCAAAAAACAAAAAAGGTGGAACTGCCATGACTGCCTTATGTTCAGAAACCCTCTTTACAGAAGTAAGAGCTAACAATAACACGGTTTTCCAAGTAGAGTGCTTCAAAGAGGAGACTGTGGTTCAAAAGGAGACAGTCAACTTTTCAAGAACGAAATTAAGGTCCCAAAAAGGAGGAACACGCTTTTTTTTTGGGGGGGGGGGGGCTAATATGAAGGATGCCTTTCTAAAGTTGTTTAACTTGAAATATAGAAAAAAGGGTGGATTCAAAGGCAGAGAAACAGAAATAGCCAACAAGCTTTAGCAGATGAATATGCCAGGCCACAACTGAGCAGCTCAGACAAATAAGAAAGAACCATAGGAATACCCACAGAAAGAGGACCCAGGTCATATCTGTGATACCAAACAGAAAATTTCTTTCATTTAACTATACAGGATTTTCTAGTAGTGGTTTTTCTGGCCTCCTGAAAAACCCAAAGCAAGTTCTCAGAAAAAAAAATGGTGTTTAAAAGGAATCAAACTGTCACCCAGAGAGTCAACTGTAGGGTGAGTAAATGAGGGTGAATTAGAGCTCCCTTGCACTGTGTGAGAAGATCCACCCTATGAGGTAACTTGTGATGACTGCCTCCAGCAAGAAGGGGGAGCCGGTGCAGTCTGGGCCAAGAGAGTCCCCCAAAAAGATTTTGGGCTTGTCCCACATAATGTTGTGATGACATTTGGTAATAGAGGAAGGGTGGGTAAGCATACAGAAACATCCCCTTCCAGGAAAAACACACGGTGCCCATTTTTCAAGCCAGAGGACTTGGCACACTAGAATACAACTTGGGAAGTTGCCTGTTCAGAAGGGAGGCAAAAAAATCTACTTGAGGAGTACCCCAATGATGTACAACATCCAGGAAAACCTCTCTGTGAAACACCCATTTGTGAGGATCTGACCTAGAGCTGCTTATATTGTCTGGCAGCAGATTGTGCTCTGAGGGAATGTAAACCACCTGAAGAGTCATTTGATGGCAGACTGCAAAATTTCAAGCATGAAGAGCTAGACAACAAAGAAGGTAAGAATTTGTGCCTCCTTGCTTAAGTACCAAGTAACAGTGGTGTCTATCTGTGAAAACTCTCAAAGGACCTGGAACCAAAGGGAGTGCAAAGTATGAAGAGCCTGAATTATAGCTCTCATCTCTTTTAGTTTGATAATGGCCTACTTGTTGCTGGGAAGACCAAACTCCCTGGAACCTGAAGTTGACAAAAGCTCACAGCCATGATTGGAAGCACCTGTTCATGTCCTGAGTGGGGAGAAGAAGCCAGAAAGACAGGTTGAGATTCAAGAGAAATCTGATGAATCTACCAGAGGAACTTCAGTTTGAGGGAAAGCAAGAGAGGTGTGAGAACATCCAGAGGATGGCAGTGTTGAAGCTACAGTTTTGTGATATCACTGGAAATTGCTCATGTGGAGTGAAGCAAAAGTACCATAGGAAAGGTGTATGCCATCAACCTCAGAGCTTGAAGAAATTCTCTGGCAGGCAGGACTTGCAGAAAAAGAAGAGACTGAAAATAAATAGTCAAGGAAAAAGACCTTGGTATGAGGAAGCAATGACATCATTGACAAGGTCTGAGTGCTGCAACCCAGAAAAAAATTGGCACGGAGAAGGGGCAAGAACAGAAATTTGAAATTTAGAGTATATATCCAACACTGCAGAGTAGAATCATAGTGTATTCAAGATCCTGAAGCAAGAGCTGAGAGGAGGCTTGAATCAAAAGGTCATCAAAATAAGGGCAAATCTGAACTCCCTGAAGTCTGCAGAAGGCTACCACTGGACACAGGCATTTGGTATAGACTAATCAGAGCTGTAAAAAGACCAAATGACAAAACAGGAATGATAATATAAGAAGGAAGCAGAGAAACATAACATTTTCCTGAAGAGAGGGTGAACTGGAATTTGAAAGTAGACTTCCTTCAAATCCAGACACACCAAGAAAGCCTGAGGAAATAACAGGGGAGACAGCGACTGGACACACAAACAAGAGAACGTTCAGAAATGTGTTGAAAAAGGAAAGCTCCAAAATGGGCCTCCAAGAACCCTCCTTCTTGGAAACCAGGAACAGTCTGGAATAAAATCCTTTGCCTTGCTGAGAGGGCAGAACTGGTGAATGGTTCCCTGAAACCAAAACATCCTGAAAAATCAAAGGGAAGTGAAGAAGTTAGCAATGGACAGGTTGGGTAATGTCCAAAAATGGAGGAAGAAACTTTCAAGCCATGAATTAGCCTTTTTGAATGATGGAAAGTACCCGAGAGTCTGTGGTTTTGTGTTGCCAAACTAGGAAGGACAGAGCTAGTTTAGTAGGGAAAGAGGAATCTGGCTGAGGGGAAGAAGAGGTTGAATAGGCTTCATAGGAGGTTACTAGCCTGACAGAATAAGAACTCATAACAAGCCTAGCCAATATAACCCAATTTTACTTAATATATAGCCCTAGTGGCAAGAGGATGGCATGGGTTTGTGCCTATGCCTTGAGTATCTTGCAGACTGCCCCTGTCCTTAAGGGACAAAAGCACTACCCCAGGTGTGAATTTGTGATTCCCCATCCATTGATCCAAACTGCATTTGAAGATAGACATCAAAGAGCTCTGGTTAATGTGATCAGTAAGCCTGTTCCAAAGAAGGGACAGTCTCTGACAGACATATGCGACTTTCCAGCATATTTTGTTTGAGTCCCTGACTAAGTTTAGATCCTTAGATTGGGTGATCCTCATGCTGTTTGACTTGTGGATGTGTAGCAGCTTCATCAGGGCTGGATTTGTGAGTGCCTTGTAGGTCAGGCATATGTTATCCCTTAATTCTTGGTAGGAGCCACTGTAAAAGGATAGGGCTTTTAGTCTATCCACATAGGACATGCTGTTTACACCCTACATTTTCTTTGTGAGGAACCTTTGAGGTTGCTCCAGCTGCTGTAAGTGCCTAGTCAAGTACATGCCAAATAGCACATTGTACTTGATTATTGGTCTAATGAGGGCTGAATACAGCAGGATTATAATTTTCTTGGATCTGGATGCCATACCTTTGCTTATAAGTTGTGCCACACAGAAATACTTCCTCACCCCTGTGGACACATGGCAATCAAAGTTCAAGCTACTATCTATCGGTGTACCTAGATCTCTCACCTAACAGTCTACTCTTAGGAGTGTACTAATGATGTTGCAATTTGCAGGGGTGCATTTTTTTGCATTTAGTTTTAGGTCATGGTTCTGGCACCAATCACTTGATCTAGAACCCCTTGAAGGATATCTACATCAATTGGGGATTCAGTGATTTCTCCCAGCTTGCAGTCATTGGCAAACGTTGTCATCCAGAGGCCTTCCACATTAGCCCTGACTACAGAGAATTATATTCTGAACAGGAGTGATCCTCACCACTGAGCTCTGTGGCACACCACTAGTCACTGTCCTCTTGCTGGATCTGTATTCACTCACTTTAACCTCATATATCCTGTCCATGAGCCAACTGGCTACCCCATCTGGTAATGTTTAGAACCAGTTTTGTCAGCTTATAATACCTGAGTGGGAAATTGTGTCAAATGTCTTGGCCAGGTTGAGGTAGGAAGTAGAAACCATTTTACCTTCATCCATGGTCTTAGTGACTTTCTGAGAGAAATGCACCATATTCAGTAGGCACGACCTGCGCTTGACAAAGCTGAATTGGGTTGGGTCCACTGTTTGGAGGTTTCCTATGTCATTATTTATCAGTTCCATTATTATTCTTTCCATGGTTTTATAAGACTAGTCAAACCTATGGGTCTGTAATTTCCCAAGTTAGTAGCTGGTCCCCCCTTTATGCAAAAGGATGTGTGTTGCAGTTTTCCACTCCACTGGGACAAAGCCAGTCCAGAAGCTGTGGTTAGAGTCCTAATGGGCCTAAAAAGTTCAGATTTAAGCTGTTTAAAAGACATATCCATCAAGCCACACTGAAGTCATGTTTTCAGCATTAGAGAGTGCAGTGGCAACCTGTTTCCTTTTTTTTTTTTTAAAGAAAAAACATATTTAGTAAATTATCACTTAAGACAGACAACCAATCATACATTTATATAAATTAAAACAAACAATATTGACAATTTTAGTAGCAAACAATATACATCACTTATCTATCCAGTCACTGTCAGTCAAACATTACATGACTCTTTCAGATTCGGTCTTCTTTTAAACATCATCCTCTTCATGTATTGCTCCCACAATTTCCATTTTTTTCTATGTAATTTGCTCTGATCCTTTTCTAAAGATCCAATTTCCAGTTTTATCTCTGTTACTATCATCACTACTTCTAGTACAGTTAGTTTACACTCTGATTTCCATTTCCTAGTAATTGCTTTTTTTTTTTTTTTTTTTGGCAGCCACTATAGTTAGACTCAGCAAGGCCTTACTATTTCTAGGCAATTCCGACTTAGTATCATAGCTCAAAAAAATAATGTTCTGAGTCATACCAATTTGCTCACCAGTATTCCTGATACAGTAGTCTACAAGGAATTTTTAAATTACCAACTCATCACACCCACAGAAAACATGTTCCCAATCACCTCCCACCTCCCCATCATACCTTTAACACCTGCTATCCACCTGAGGAAAAATTCCCCTGGAATCTACCTGGGGCACAAAAATACCTATGGAAACACTTCCAAGCAGAGATCCCAAATCCTCTAGACTCTACTGCATATTTGGGAGATATACATATATCCCTCCATTGTTCCCCCATGAATTGCCTATCCAATCTCTCATCCCAACCCCCTCCAACCTCATCTGATGGATTCCCACAGTTATCATGCAATATTCTATATGCTCTCCTAACTATTAATTTCTCAACAGTAGCTTCCATTCCAGATTCTACCAAAAACTCTACCAGTGTTGGTCTTTCACCTCGGATCACCTTATTTCTTTCTCTTTGCGTGTACTCTGATATCTGATAGGGAAGGCAATCCCCAAGCCTGCAGTCTAAATAAATTCCTGGCCTCCTCCCTTTCTTCTACCTATTCATCTCCAATCATTTGCTCCCACTACCTCAGCCCCCTTCACCAGTCCTCTCCAATAAACTCCAGCCACTCCCACCCACTGTCTGCATCCCCAGCTGCAGTCATCCCCATCGGCAGAACCTCCGCCCTCCACTCCCTTGCTGGCCCAGCTCCTAGAATACTCCCTACTACTCCATGGACACGATGCTCTGTAAGGTTATTGTCACTCTCCCAAAGGATCTGCATCCAAAATCCCAGTCTCTTTTTGTTTCTTGAGCCTCCCCCATTTTGATATCATCCACCTCCACTTTGAACCACAGGTCTCTGCTTGTGCAGCCTCAACTGTGTAGCTCCAAAACACCCCTTCAAATCGAGCAATCCCAGACCATTTCTTTCTATTGGAGGAATCAGCTTATCCCACTTGACTTTTGCCATCTTCCCCTCCCAGATAAAATCCTTCAGGTCTTTAATTGCTATCCACAACTCCTCCACCAATAGATAAAAATATGCCTGATTGGTGTATAAAACTAAAGGGATTAAAAACATTTTAACTGCTTATATCTTGCAATCCATATCTACTTGTTTCTCAGTTTTTCTATTTAGTCTCTTCCCACATATCCTTAGCTATCACACCACAATATTTTTTAATTCATAATCCTAAATACTTAATTTTATCACATCCCCATAAATATGGATAATAAAGAACCAATTCATGTGTGGGCACCTAATTTACACCTATTGCCTTTGTTTTAGTTTAATTTTGTATCCTGAAAAGATGTGAAATGGTCTTAAAATGTTCCACAACATTGAAATGTCCTTTTCTAGTTTTATCAGGTATAAAACAGTATGCCAGGAACCTTAAACTCTAAGCAAAAGAACACCATTACACCAAAGAACATGGTTAAGCATTTTTGGCTCACATTTATGACATCATAACCATGCTTTAAAGTACACACTTGGTCTACACTTGTTGCATTTTCCCTTTATGTTTTTAATCTGGATGGAAAAAGTACACTCTGTATATTTATGTTTTATGTGCTTTTTCAAGGCTATTCCTTTAATTCTTTTCCTGTTGTTAGCAATATTTATACCAGACTGGATGCTACCTGGGGGTGTGTCCTTTTCACTAATTTTAAAAGTTCAGCATTAGGTTTTACTCAATGTTCTGATGATGTCTTAAAAGTGAGATGAAAGCGCTTAATCATGTTGTTTGGTGTAATAAAGTGTTTTTTTTGCTTGGAGTTCAAAGTTCCTGATATACTGGTTGTTTTTTTTTTATTTTACTTTAATTCATTTTTAGCTCCAGTTCCATATCTCACTCTGTTTTCTTGTTTGTAATACTGGTTTTATCAGGTATAAAATATCATCATCTGCAAACAGAGCCAGCTTTTCTTGATTACAACACCAATTATATCCTAGAATTTCTGAGTCCCTTATTCTCTTTTCCAATGGTTCTAAATACAATGCAAACAACAAAAGGGAAGGAGGACACCCCTGCCTGGTTCCTCTGCTCAAACAGATATTATCAGAGAGAAACCCACCCACTTTTAATTTTCACCTCCGATACCTCATATATCCTCATCAACCTTTTAATTTTATCAGGGAGTACAAATACTTACTTTTTGCCTTCAATCTCTCATGTATCATCCTTATAATTTCATCAGGGAATGCAAAGGCTTCCATTGCCCTGCTCATAACCTCCCAGCTTACTCTGTCAAACGCTTTCTCTGCATCAAAACCTACCAACAACAGTGGTATTTTCTTGTATTCTGCTTCTCTGTGGATCATCAGTGTCCATTTAATGTTGTTAAATGTTTGCTTCCACTCCACAAAACCACACTGATCCATATCTAACAATTTTGGCATCTGCATCTTCTTTGCCATTATAGACAAACACTTTCTAATCATGGTTTAGGACTGAAATAGGCCTATATGAAGCTGGATTTTTACCCTCTCTAGTTATAACCACCACTGCTTTCTTCCAGGATGTTGGTACTTCTCCTCCTCTTAAAATACTGTTAAACAATATATTCTAGATAGTTTTCTGTTTTTTCTCTCCTAGCTTCCAAACTTCCACAGGAATACCATCCATTCTTGGGGACTTTCCTGTGGATTGGTTATACATCACTTTTACCTCATCTCCTCCTATCTTAACTGTTATTAATTGAGCTTCATCTACCTCTAACCTTGGCATATTTAATTCTTCCATAAACATTTCCATTTGTACTTTTTCTTGATTTCCATATTTCTCTGCTTTACACAGGCTTTCATAACATTTTCAAAATATTTCTTGTACCTCTACAGGATCTCTCATCTTCCTTGTTATAGGCATTGCCAGCATTTGGCACCCACCAAACCTGTGGCGGGCCCCCAGTTATCTCCCTGCTTACAAGGGCCCCAACTGACAACATGCAGCCAAACTTGCACACAGCCGGCCACGGGTTTCTCCTTCCTTCTTGCCTAGTTCCAGATATTCAGGATTAGAACAAAATTTAAAAAAAATAATCACTTACTGTGCTGGTGACTGGTTTGGATTAAGTAGTACTTCACGACAGGTCAAATATATATTTATTATGTGCATTTGTGTTTAGTTTGTTGAAAGTCCTTTGAGTTGCGGCATTGCTACTGCTCACAAATAGTCTAACTGATAGGAATTTAGTTCTTCCTAAGTAATGCAGGTGGCTTAAGGTTAGTGAGAGAAAGGTGGTGGTTCTGTGTGGGAAGTGAAAAAAAATGAAAATTGGACCTGCTTCGTTAAGTAAAGGCCTATACAGGTAAGGATGGAAAATTTTAAATCTCAGTTCTAGCTGTCCTATTGTTTACCATTGTTTTAGTTGTGCAGACACCATTTAGTGCCAGTTTATGATGTTGTAGGTACTGTCATGCTGTTTTTTTTTTCTTTTCTTTTTTTATGGGGGGGGGGCATGGTAATGTTATCCTATAGTCCTTGTTGGTTTTGGAGATGCTCCAGTAAGAATGCTCACTGCTAACATACTTCTTTCCTGGTCAGGTATGTGAGTTGTTTCAGCATTGAGTACTGTTAATGTCCTCAAAACTTAAAGCTGCTTGGTTACATATTCCAACTCTTCTATGTCTGCTCAGTTCGTATTGCCTCTTCCTATATGCCTGGGTTTGCTGTATTATTAAACAAATAGTGTTTAGACATTATTTATCAAAATATATGCACATTTTATCTCTCTCAGCTGTGTCCTTGATTTTTGATTAATATTTTAGCTCTGTTCCTCTTAATCTCCCTTAGTACTGCTGACCTTTGGTGAAAAGATGGTGAATTACATTTACTTAATAATGACAATATAAGTTATTGACTTCTTTTACTTAAGAAAATGTACATTAATTCACGCTCATGCCTAATTCATATTACTGATCATTTAAGTGTGCCTGGTTAGTTCTAGATTTGCTCCAGATTCTGTTGAGAGTTTTCCCTTATTGGTTGAGTGCTATATTTCATTGTGATTTCATATTAAATATTTGCAAGATGCTCACATTTAATTTCCCACAGAAATGTTTTTCCTTTAGAAAAGCATCACCCCAGGGATACATTCCATGTAATCTTTTTTTATCCAAAATATTTATTTTTTTAGCATAAAACAAAACATCAAACAGATAAGTATAATACTGGTATACAATGCATGTTCACAAAACATAAAACTATTTACAGTATGTACAAAGTGCCATACAATCCTCTCATGCATTTACCATAATGCGCTTACAGTGTTATAAAAACTTGCCTAAGTCTGGCTAAATGTGGGGTTGGGTATGTAAGCCCTGTATTCTGTTTGGGGTGTACAATCCTCTCATGCATTTACCATAATGCGCTTACAGTGTTATAAAAACTTGCCTAAGTCTGGCTAAATGTGGGGTTGGGTATGTAGCCCTGTATTCTGTTTGGGGTGTCAATGTGAATTTTAAGTTTGGCAAGGCTAGAATTATGTTAAATACCGGATTCCAGTTTTCTAACATTTTAGAATTTTTATTTCTTATATCAATTTATGAGCAAACGAATGTTTGATGGCCATTTTTTTTAATTCTTCCTATGTGATAGTCAGGTGATCCTACCATTTGGATGCTATATATATAGTTTCATTAGCAAGAATATTGTTATAAGTATATTGATATGGTTTTTGGGTATATTTGTGGGGGGAATATGAAGTAGTGTGAATTCCCATATCAGTGTTGCTTTTTCATAACCTATCTTTTGTAGTTGAAGTTTTAGGGAGTTCCATAGTTTTTACACACATTTGCAGCTCCAAAAAACATGGATTAGATATGCATCTTATAGAATGAGCAGTTTGGTGAATTGGATCTGTTAAATTTATTAAGTACTGTAGGAGTAAGGTAGGCATTGTTGTTAATCATAAGTTATGTATATGATCATTTTTTTTAGCAGCATTGACTTAGAGGTTAACTCCATAGCATGACTCATTTGTTGAGTGATGGATGGGTTTACTTTTAGCCAGTATTTAGAGAAGAGTAGATTGTTTTGAAATTTGATCTCATTTATCATTTTATATGTGTTAGCCAGAAGAAATATGATATCTAACATTATTTTCCAAAGAGTTTCACAATTGTCTACGTCTACTGTGTTTAGGCTAGTATTTTGTAGGTATCTAGAACATAATTCTTTCATTTGATTCAGGATAATTGTGTATGATTTTGGCAAGTTAAGTTGAGATCTCATCTCTGTAATTGAACAGTTATGGTAGGGGTAGAGATCTTGGATTCTCTTATCTTTTAGTAAGGGGAAGTTATTGGCATTTATTATTGTATTATTAAAGTTTTTGTTTTTATGTAGAGGCTGAAGAATTTCCATTGCTGACCGGAGATTAAGAGAAGTAAATAGCTGTTGAACGATACTGATAAAGTGTTTTTACAGGATACATTCCATGTAATATCTAAAGCTAATATTGTATAGTTTATGGTGATCACTTTTAGAGATGTTTATGTGCTCTTTACCTGAACAGTATTGCATGTTCATATGTGGGAGACATTGTGCGTATATTTAGGTGTGTATGTATTAGTCCACCAGCCTACTCCCATTTCTAGCTTTGAGGTCTGGAAGTTCCATTTCTCATTTACACCTGGTGCCCAGGGAAGCAGGACATGTGTTCACTTATGGGCATATTCTTCAAAGTGTTGGGTTGGTAAAACCAGAGAAATGCCTAATTCATATGGGAGTGAATTTGAATGTAACATTTATTTTACAAGGAGTCATCATATACTGTATTTAAGAAGTGCTGGTGCATCCTTATCTTCAGGGATGGTTTTCTTTTTCAAGGAGTTTTAGAAATACCGCCAGACCACCAGATACTACAACTTTCAACTTCTTTGCTGAAGAATTCAGCACACCACCAATAATAGCAAAATAAAGGTTCAGAATCAGGAACATGTTTTAAATATTACTCTAATTCAATTAAAAAGTTATTCTTGCATCAACATGCACTTTTTGGGGGCAATAAGTATAAAACTGATGTCTGGATTTATTGACCGTTTGTAATCCTGAATGATTTACAAGCAAATCAAACTCTCTACAAAGGACAAATCAAAAGTATGAAAAAATGAGGGAAGGTCTGTGAAATCAGACAATGAGAGGTTTATATTACTCCTCAATGAGGTAAATAAAAGTGACTTGCCCCTGCTGCTGTTTGACAACTGCTAAAATCAGTCGCTGATCTGGTGTGGCAGTGCCAGTGTTGCACAAGGTTTTGCCATTTGCTGAAATAAGTACAAAACTAGTACTGCTACGGCTTATGCTTTTGTGTATGAAAAAACATATCCGTGATTTTTACCTGTGCACATACCAAGTAATGCCAGGATACATACATACATTATTCTTCTGGGTATCAGTAAAAAATGCAGCTTACAAGTAATTGTATTTCAAATGTAAGGCATAAAATATATTACAGAACATTCAAACACAGTTCTTCTAAGAGTCTGAGAGTCCCAACTCCCCAGACTGCATAAATGGATACAGAGGTTCCCCTTAATTATCCTTGACTGTGTGGGAGCCCAACAAAAAGCTGTTGCTAGTTGGGGAAAATGAGAAAAAAAAAATTATTAACTTTTTGATTATGCTCTTGAACTTTAACAATGCTGTGACATGACCCTCTTAGGAAAAAGCTGATAATGACCACTATTCTCAATTGCAAGCATTCTAAAACCAGCCCTGCTTGGATTTGTGTGTACAGAAAGCTGCTGTAGTTTACATGAGACAGGGATTGTGTGGTTATTACCTCTAATTTTCACTGTCCAACCATAGATGTGTGTGTTTGGGGGAAGTGGCTAAAACAGTAGGCCTATGACAACATTTCACTAAGTCCAGACATGTGCTGCAATGCATCATTGTTGCAACTAAATGGCAGTAACTGTGACTGTCCCTTTATGAGGTGGGCCAACATAGTGTGGTACACAGACTGCTGTAATGTAAAAACACTGTAGTTACACTTCAGTCTATGCGTACTACTACTAAAAATTTGTAGCATGAACTAAAAGGTTGCTTAGGCAGGGTGAAGGTGACAGGGTAATACTTACATTGGAATTGCCCAGGGGGCCCTCAACTTGACATCTGCTGGGGGCCCCCAAAATGCCAACACTGACCCGGGTTTATAGGCTCCTTAAGCTTGGTGATAACCCTTTGTATTTTCTTTTGCTGGAGTCATTGTGCTGAAAGTTTTTGTGATCTGGACCTATCAAAAAAAACAAACAGTTGCTTAACAGCAATCTTTCAAGGTAATCCCTTATTTTCTGTTTAACATTCTGCAATTGCTGTTCGTCTTGTTCTGTTTGATTCTCCCATATTCTGCAATACTTTAACCTCTGTCAGTCCCTCTAAATAATTATTACTTTTTAACCGCAACTTTTTCTTTCATTTCCACCCTATTTTTAAACTCCACTTTAACTTTACCCCACTCTCTAGCTATATTTTCAGAAGAAATTTCCATCTTCTCTAAGTCCCGAATAATTTCCACTAGTCATTCCATATTTTTTCAACAGATAGGTGGGGAAAGCACTGTCTCATTTTTATTTCATTACTCTGCATTTTTATTTTATTATTCACAAGTGATCTGAAATAGTGATTGGATGTGTACCAAAACTTTAAAATGCATATGCTCCTGTGATATATGTTCGGTCTAGTCTAGACCAGTTTTTGTATCTTGGGCAATATGTAAATTCACTCAACTCCTACTACTGAATTCACATTTTCCATACCAAATATTTTCATAAATTTCTTCAAAAATATACCCTCCTTTGCTATATTTTCCCTTCTGGGCCACCAAGATACATAATATTTCTGCAAATCAAATTCCATTCCCCACCTTTAAGTAACATACCCTGATAAAAGCTGATCATTTCTTCCAGAATTTTCTTGCACTCTATTATAGCAGTTTTAGGTGGAATAAAAATACATGCCAGTATAATCATTCTCCCTTGCCAGTAGCCCTTAGTACTATAAATCTGCAATTATTTTTTATCCTATTCTATTCACTATTGGAGGTCCTCCTGCAATTAATTTAAGTACTTCTCTCTTTCTTCATCTGAGGTGTTCTGCTGAGTAACCATTCTGAAAACCATTCTTTATCAAATTCACATGTTCACTTCTTTCCAAACGTGTCTCCTGTAGCATAGCTATTTGCACTCTACATTTTTAAATATAGTTCACTACTCTTTTTCGTGTATATCTGTGAGACCATTTACATTTAAAGATAACATACCAAGCACCATTATGTTAAAAAGTTATTATTCACACCTTTTGTGTGTAGCAACTTTAAGTCTCTGCATGTAACACAAAACCTGGAACTAATGTTTGGTAGGTTTATCTTTTATACAGTTTCTTGTCATATCCATTTGAGCCTATGTCACATCTTACAAAACTTTGATTTATTGAAAGCCCTCAAAAAAAAATCCCTAATACACCTCCAAAAACCTATTAACTTAATGCTAACAACAAAACTATGTACATCATCAACCTCATTTTTCTACATCGGGTTGGGGTATCTTAACTGTCACCATCTCTTTTGACAGTGCCACACTCCTACCTTCTTTGACACTCATGCCTGACGGTCGCAGATCTTCTCTTACGCAATCCACCCACCTCATTGCTGGATGTCCCTGTTTCCTCTTACCTTCTACCTGTCTGTCCCAAATCATCTTAACCATATTGATTTTTTCCTTCTGCACATGTCTGAGCCACCATAATCTGTTTCGTTGATCTTTTCTGCAATTGGAACTACTTTGCCTTCAGCTCTTATGTCCTCATTTCTTCATCTGTCCCACAGTGTGCATCCTACCACCCTTCTCAGACACTTAATTTCTATCACATTTAGCTTCCTTATCTGCTCTGCCTACTTAACAGGTTTCTGTACTATACAGTAGTACTGGTCTCAGCACTGTCTTGTACACCTTACTTTTCAGGTTCTTTGACATTCTTCTGTCATTCACTACACCTGAGACTTTATGCTAGTTGGCTGCAACCCCTCTGGTTCTAACTTTGACCTTTTCATTCAGACTTCCCTTCTCCTCAACCATCCCTCCAGGAAACTTGAAGCTATTAACCTGTTCCATTATCTTCCCTTCCATCTCAATTCTCAGTTTCTTCTGATTTCCCCAGTTTGCTACCATTGCCACTGTCTTATCTATGCTTAGTTTCATCCCATGTGCCTTCAGTTTTGCATTCCATTCCCCTATCGTCTGATAAGTTCTTGCTCAGAGTCTGCCTGTAATGCCACATCATCTTCAAGAAGTAACTGATGATCTGCCCCCTCCGACCTCTTTGCTAATGTAGTCCCATCACCAGTATGAACAGCAGTGGGCTCAGAGCTGAACCCTGGTGCACAACCTCTTCCATGGGGAACACTTGTGAGACCGAACACTGCTCATACTCGAGTCATTGGGTCCTTATACATAGTCTGCACTAATTCCACCAATGTTTCTGGGACTCTGAACCACCACAGTACTGCCCAAATCAGCTTTCTTGGGAACTTGTCATATGATTTCTCCAAGTCTAGGATTGCCCATAGACACTCTCTTCATCTCTAGCTTCTTCTCAACTATCCATCTCATTACAAACATCAGGTCAGTTGTGCTGCATCCTGATCTGAACCGCTCATCTCCCATCTTACTTTCTACTGCACTATGTATCCATTTATCAATCACCCTCTCCAGAACTTTCATGCAATGTGACAGGAATCTGATACCTCTGCACCACCCACAGTCGTGGATGTCCCCTTTGTTCTTGTACACTGGCATGAGTATGCTTATTCTCCAGTCATCTGGGAAATGCCTATCTTTCCATACTGCTCTGAGAACACTAGGGAGCCATTTCTCCCCTTCTCACCCAGCATCTTTATCATATCTGCTGTAATCTCATCTGAGCTTGCTGCTTTCCATGGCAATTTTCCTTAGTGCTATTCTTACTTATTCTAGAGTGGGCTCCTCTTCTGTCATCATAGGGTGTGTCTGGGAGAGTACAGCTTCTGTGGGGTTTTCTTCATTCAGAAGCTGATGGAAATACTCCTTCCATCTGCCTTTGATGCCCTGTAAACTGGTGAGCAGGTTGTTGCAGGCATTTCTTATGCAAGGTATCTGACTATCTTCTTTATCTTTCTGTCTTTGCTTTGCAACCTGATATAGTTTCTTTGTGCCATCTGCTGAGTCACTTTCCAGAAGCTGGTAGAGTGCCTCCAATGCCCTGTTCTTTGCTATTGCAACTTGTTTCTTTGTTACTCAACCTGCATTCCTTCCTAGACTAGTCTCTCTTTTTTATCTCCCACTTTTTCCTGCACTCCTTTATTTTGATGAATTCCTGGACTTCTGCATTCCACTACCAGCTTTCCTTATGTACCTTATTTCTACAACTGGCTTGTCCACATATCTGTTCTGTAGTCCTCATACATACTGTTTTGAGGTACTGCCATTCTTCAACTTCACCTGTTTCCTCCTCCTCTTGGGGTATTACAGCCCTAAGTAATTCCTTGAACTGTTGTACTTTCTCTCCAGTCAACTTCCAGGTCTTCAGGCTGGTCTCTGTTGACCTTAGAGCCTTCTCTGACCATTGCTTGCAGCTGATTGTGGTAACCAGTGGTTTCTGCTGTGGGCTGACTGTTTCACTGGGGTGACTTTTACTATCACTAATTCTACCCCAGTGCCCTTTCCTTACTAGGAGAAAGTCTACCAGAGTTGCATGTTGGCCACTCTTGTATGTGATCTTGTGACTGCCTCTCTTTTTGAACGATGTTGTTGGTTACTATCAAGCCATTTGCCAGACAGAAGTCTAGAATGGCCTCTCCTTGCCCCACCCATGTGGACCCAGGCAGTCCTCATATTCTGTTTGGTCTGTCCTGATATGTTCATTCAAGTCACCTATTATCACTATCAATTCATGTTGTCCTCCTTTATCTAGTAGGTCCTGCAGTTACTGTCTGAATGCTCTCTTTTCCTCACTATCACAACCCTGAACAAAGGCTGGACATCCTACATATCTAATACACAAGATGGAAGGGTAGTGCAGCAAAGCCACTTGGCTTGGGATCCAGTCTACTAACCAGGAGGGCAGGCTAGAAATGGTGTGGGAATTGTATGAGAGAGAGGTTACAAAAGGCAGTGAGGGATATTATCAGAATTAGTGACAGACTCCAATGTAATGATAGGGCAAGTATTCATAATTTCAGCCTATGTCCCCCACACATCTCCCATTATTATGGGTCCTTGTCACAGCTTGGTCAACATGACTGAATCACCTTCAGTCATATTTTACACTGATCGAGTGGCTAGCCCTGCCAAGGCATGCAGTTTGTGATCCATGTTCTCCTATCTTGAGACTGCTGTGCAGTACAATAGATGCCCAAAGTGGTAGGTCTGTATAACTCTTCCCCCTGTAGGACACAGTGTAGAGTCTGTGTTACTGCCTACAAGCTGCATTCATTGGTGAGTTTGAGATGGAAACACTCAGCATGCTTTTTTTTCAGAGGTGAGAGGAACCTCAGAGACACAGGGAGAACAAGCAAACTCCAAACAGGCATTGACCAGAGGTCAGGATTGAACCTTGTACCTTATGTATGGAAGGTGAAGACCTTAACCATTATGCCAACTGGTCTCCATAAACTATGCATTCCTCAAATATTGAAGTTTTACCCTCCTAATAGGAACAATTGTCTCAGACAGACTGACAGCCACACTCACAGACTTGGGTTAACCTAAAAGAAAAGTTATGCATGCTAAGATGAACAGTACATCCTGTGCTTCTACTAAGTGTTTGGTTTTGTCTCATCTTTATCACTCTTCAAGATTGGGAACACACTAATGCTTTCAGAATACATTACCTCCTAGCTATTGAAAGAAATAAGTATTCTGTTTTATTGCTCTTTATCAGATTGTCTCCATGGAGGCATGAGACCCAGATACAGAGTTGCTTCTAAAAGCACTCATTTATTTGCTAGACAACGTTCTTTCTTCTTTATTTGCTTTCTCTTAAGATTTGTTACTAGATCAAGCCAAGGGCCTTAATCCAGTCATTCCCCTATGCGAAAGTGAAAAAATGCACTTAAATTTTTCTTGTATCCTGCTGTTTTGACATGACATCCCTTCTTGTTTTATGTTGCAGTGCCTACATTTATTAAAACTGAACAAGAAAGGAGGAGGAAAAAACGGGCACCCATTTACTTTAATATCCCCATTACACTCAAAATAACTGAGAAAACTTTATTTTTAACATGCAGATCATGTATTCTAAAAACAAACAAAGCTGTGTTTTACTTATAGTTAGCTCTTTCTGCTCCTAAATGTTCTTCCAAACATTACTAGCATGAAGTAGGGCATATGCTTTTAGAGTCCCCTACAAGTTTAATAAAGTCAAAAATTTCCAGGTTTTCTTTTTCTGATGCTTCACAAATATAATTAATGCTTTGTAATCCCACATTTGTCAATTTCTGAGTTGCTAGTTTTATTCTTGTTGATGTCCATCTCCAAAATCCAGTCTCTGCTTCATTTCCAATGTAGTCCCGGTGGTTCTAGTCAACTCTTGTGATTTATTTTCCATCTCTCAAGCATTTTCTGTTGAAACATTGGAAAAGGTTTCATTGGCAGTCTTTCCATGATCTTTATTAAAGAAACAGAATATTCTTCTGTTTCATAACTCACTTTGTTGTTGGACAAACTTTGTAGTTCCTCCTTAGCATGCTCTGCATTAAAAAAATGAAGGATATTCTGAAAATAGCTGGGTAGAGCAGCTTGAATCATTTTCTACATTCCTGATTGGTGGAATAAATTTAACTCAGGCTGGTGTACAGTGAGTAATCATTCTTGACACACTACTGTCTACTACTTTCAGTACTTTGTCCTTCTGCTGGTAGAATTGCATCTTTACTAGTAAAGGTCAAGGTTGCGTTCTCATGGCCAGGTTTGGAGCATACACACACAATGTGCCCTTTCGACCAACTCCTGGTGTGGAATACCAGTCCAATTTGCTTATTTGTGCATTCAGAAAATTAATACAGTCTGTTCCTTCCAGCTTCTCTGGTACAGTAGAAAATCTCAGGTTTTCCTTACATGATGTATCCTCTAATACTATTTTTTTTAAGCATCTCTTCTTTTGCAGTCTCATATTCAGCCAGCCTTTTCTTCATTTCATCTGATTTTTGCAGTTTTATCACCTCAATATCTTTTTAAAGCTTCCTCCATTTTTTCCAGCCTTTTGTTATTTGAGTTGATATGCTCCTTCAGTGTTTAGTTTGTTTTAATCAACTCTGAGTACACTTAACTTATTTTTCCTCTAGGTTACTGGAAGCCATGTCTTGCACCAAAGCTGGAGCTTGCATTGCTTTTTTCTGAACAGCTGTAGAATTCTTCCTAGTCAGTGTTATTTTCCTCACCTTTTGTAGTGGATTTTCTTTCAGGTTCTCTGAATTCCTTTTCTGCAGACATCCAGCTAGCTAGTTGCTTAAACTTACTGAAAAATATGAGTTTACTGGCTCTCTTCTGAGTTTGTGTTTTCACACTGGGAGAGCTGAAATTAAGCTGTTACTCAATGTACAGCCATCAAGGATGTTGTGGCAACCTGGTCTTTGGTGATAACTGGCGGTGGAATAGTGGAGAGTATTTCTTGTGGGAGAACTGGCAATGATGGGAAAGTGAAATTTGGGCTGAATTTGTCAGCTAGATTTGCTACATATTCTGGCTGAGTATAGGTGATGTCACCTAGAACTAATTCTGCACATTGTTAGGTATTGCCCTTAAGACTGCAGACATAACTGAAAAATGCTTTATGGTAATCCTTAGGTTTGGAGGATATTTTTTCTTCAAAGTCTGATTTCAGAGACTTGACTAGCTTTCTAATTCACTTGTTTCGAGTACTGAGGGACTTTTTGTTCTGTTGTGCACATTCCCTCTTACTTCTAGACAGGATTTTATTTCTTTTCTTGTACAACCTATTGATACCTGGGATCCTCCAGGGTGGCTTGTTTTTGCAGTTTGACCTGGGTTTGTGTCAGTCTTTTACTGCTATTTCCATGCAGTTGTTTATATGGTCATACAGGGCCTTTTTTGCATGCCTCTGTGTTTTCTGGATTTAGGGGAGCTTGGGAGACTAACTATGCCATTCTTTAATAGAGGGTAATTTATCTTAGAGAAGTTCTTAAAGTTTTTGGGATTAGGTGGGAAGATTAGTTTTACCTTTATTTCAAAGAAGACTGCTTTGAAATCTGATTTTACAAGTGAGGACATCCCACCCTGGGAGGGGGGGGGGTGCAGCACTCCCCCATATATGTGAGCACCAGATCCATATTTGTTCTAGTGGGAATGCAGTCCAGTTGCTCCAGGGCATTTGAATTGACAAAGTCAAGAAATTTTTGGATCTGCATGTTAGTGGTCATGTATGCCTCCCAATTAATGGAAGGGGTAGTAGTCACCCATGAGTATGGTATTTGACTGGATAGTGAGTGATTTTAATAACTTCAGGTATGATGTATAGGTTTCCTGGTTCACAGCGGGAGACATTTAGATAGCAAGAATATGGTAATGGATTTTTTCCATGGTTAGTTGGACATGGAGTAACTCGAGCATGTCATATTGGTTGACCAGCCTTGAGGTGTGCTTACAGGTGAGCTACACCTCCACCTTTTGCTCTTTCATGTTTAGTGGGTGGTCAAAACGTATGAAAGATGTCATAGCCATGCACTGCTGAGAGTGCTGAGACTTCAAACCACATTTCACTAACTGCACAGGCATCAGCATTCCACAGGTTGAGGACAGCTTCTAAGGAGTGCAGTTTCTTGTCGAGACTCCTAGCATTGAGTAGTGACACCTTTAGCTTGTCTCAAGTAGCTTTTGTTATGTTGGAAGGTTTTGTCTGGCAATGTCTAATAAAGGCTCTGTAGGAGTGGACCATGTTTTGGCCAACATCCAAAAGCCTAGAGGTGACAGGTGAAGACCATCCCTGGCAAAGCAGCATGGCCTGTCAACCATGTTCGCCCAGGCTGCCAAGTATTGGACCCCTTTGGAATGACACCAGTAGCTAAACCAATTGTTTAATTCAATCATTTTTTGCTGGTATTGTGGGATAATCCCTGGAGATGGTAGAATGCTGGTGAATGCTAGGCTCATAGCCTGCCTGTAACACATTCTGACAGCTCAATCCTGTCCCTCGTTATGTAGTCCAAGGAGATGCATGTCAGCTCATTCACACCCACATGGACTAGTCATACTCGTAACTTAGGGGTAAATGACCCTTGCGTGATCTAGTAGATCCTGGCCCCTGAAAGGCAACCAGCTGCAACCCTGTCCTTAGCAAGCCTGGTAAGAGGGACATCAGTGTGTCTCACAATGGAGTCTCTTATGACCAGCATATTGGGTTGTGGAGTGTTTCACCTTATGGGCTTGGTAGTTGAGACATAATGAGATGTAGCTTTATGTGTTAAGATGGGAACTGTTTTGTGTGCATACAGAGATTCTGAGGTCTGTACCTGAGAGGCCTTTGAAGTTTGGGTAAGTTACTTGTGAGCACCTCTGCATATGTGGGTCTATGTGTTCAGTGAGTGATGTATGCAGATAACCTAACCGGTGATGCTATCCAGTGTCCAAACCGGATGCTGTCTAAGCAGTGATAGTCCTGCTTTTTGTGGCTGTATGTGAGACAAGAGTCTCCAGTATCAATGGATACTCTTATTTTTTTCCACTTACCCGGTGAGATGGGGGGGCCTCTCACTTCTGCCTCCAAGCACCTGAGCATGACTAATACTAGGGACAGTGTCAGGTGGGGCATTTGACAGTTATGGTAGACATGTCAAAGAGTAATGTAGGTGTCTTAAGGTGAGCTCCAGGAGAACAGAAACCTTCTATGAAGTAGAAGGGCAAAAGATTGCTTGATCTTGAATTGTAGTATGAATACAGACTGTGGAAGCGGGGTCTCGCAATCTTCCTGGCATTTTGGGTTTTAAACAAGAGGTGACAGAAAAGTTCCCACAGGGATAACTGGCTTGGGGCAGCCAAGCATTCATATCAACATCACTTTTTGATCCTTCAGTGCCTGCTCTTCCTATCATTGTGAATCAGAACCACCAAGCATTGGACTGTTCACCCAGTAATAGGGAAAGTGAGTTGGAATTAGACCATCGTGAGACAGGTTAGTTTTACCCTACTGAAGATGTGTTGTTGTGGTAGTAATCCTGCGCACTGAGAGGAACCACAGTTTCAGACATTTGGTGTATGTGCTTGCCTGATTAGGAAGTGGTGCGAAGCTACCACCTGTGGGATTATGACAATGCCTCTAAATTCGAATCCCACCTATATGTAATGATACCACAATGCAGTGGATCTCTAGTTGGCCAAACACATGTCTCAATGTTGATGAGGACTGCTGCTCTTCACTGAGTCAGAGCGCAGACAGAAGGGAGCCACCTCTGTCCAGCAGTGCACTGCATTGTTCATAGGGAATCGGGTGCTAAATTAGCCATAGGTAACCTGATTCTCTCATATACAGTGTTCGTTCAAGAATTCAGTGGTTGACAGTATATATAAGGCAACTGCTACATTGCATCAGGATGCCCATGTCCACTGAGCTGGATGCAGAGTTAGCAGAAAAGTGCCCACCCATAGTTGCATGTCTTAATGTGTATTGGCAAAGGATAGGAGTTTAAGGTGTTTGTAACTGAACAAGGGAAGGGTGCTTACTTGGTGTAATCTGCAGATAACCTAACCGGTGATGCTATCCAGTGCCCAAACCGGATGCTGTCTAAGCAGTGATAGTCCTGGGTACTATAATAAGGTAAGGTAGACCTAAAAAGTCCTAACTAAATTCATAAATGCTGCTCACCATGCATAAATGCTGCTCACCACACAAATTAGTTGCCCAGTGAGTAATGCGGGACTGACATAAAATTCTGAGGTATTTATTACTGGGAAATTTCAACTTGCATTATATATAAGGCACCAGCAACCTCCTCTGCATGAAGAGCAGCTTTGTGCAACAAGAAGTTTATATATGATCAGAAAAAAAAACAATTTTTACACTAACTATCCCCTAAGGCCAATCAGGCAAGCAGACAATGAATAACAGCCAAACCCAATCCAGGGTAAAATGAAGAAGGACCAGCAAACCAATTCAGACCACTGCAAAACGAATCCACAGAAAGCCAATGTGTTGTAGAAAAAAACTTTAATCCAGACTTAGCGCTTTCACCAAACAAACTGTGGCATCATCAGAGTCAATAGTTCAAATCCAAGGACAGCAGGTTTAAATAGTATATTAATTAAGTCAAAAATTCAGTAATTAATTAATTAAACCTATTAACATCCTTAAACAAACACACCCTGAATCAGTCCTTAATACCTAAAATGTAACACAATCATTCTACCCAATCATGAAATATTGTTAAAATTGTTAAAATTACATAAAACATTTACATCGTCTTTGTATTCACACAATAATGTCTGTAATGATAAATGTAAAATTAATAAACAACAAAAACCATTACAATGAATTTTTGTTTGACCTTTATATCTCATATGATTTTTGCCTCAAAATGGGTTTTAAAGATATATAATCATTTAAACCAGGTTGCTTCATTGCATTTAACCTGAGTTGCCACTCTGCTTCACGAAGAGCTACTTTGTTACCAATGTCCCCACCTTGGTCCATGACCACCTGATCAATAATAAAAAACAAAAACTTTTTAAAACTAGAACATTTAACAGAGTGAAGGTATAGGGCGTTGTGAGCATCTTTGTTTTTCACACTTCTAACATGTTCCAACACACTATCCCTTAATCTACGTGTGGTCATTCCAACATAAAATGCATCACAAACGGTACATGAAGCAATGTAAATAATGTTTTTACTGTTACAATTGCATGTACCTGGACATGCCAAAGTACGCCCATAATTTGCCACACAAATATAGGGCCCTTCTGCTACAAACCTACATGCCCTACATGTTCCACATTTACCCATCATAGACCTAACTGATTTAGGGACCCTTTCAAGAATACTCTTCAAATTCGGTCCTTTACTAAAGACAATTCTAGGTTCAAGCCCTACAATGGTCTTTAATTCAATGCTCAAGCTATTATCCCATAAACTCCTCATTACAGTACACATCTCAGTAGTTTTTTCACTGAAATGCAAGACAACAACCGGGTCTTTGTCAATCATCTCAATTGTCTCAATTTCACCAGAACTTGCTCCATCCATGCCCCTCTCCAACCCATCATTGATCTCAAACTTCCTCAAAATAGGGGAGTACACTGTTCTCCTCTTTTTATATACCTCTTTCTTGATTTTTGTTAATAAATTCAAGGGATAACCACGATCAGGCAATGAACTTTCCACCAGCAATTCCCAGCTCAGATAGGTGAAGTCATCCCTCTTCTTTCACAAAACGTAAGACTTTGACCCTCTAAATGTAAAATGACTAGTTTGGAGCCCAAGTGTTAAGGAACCACAAACAGATGCCCAATGGCAACTAAGAAACACTAGATGCACTGTATTTCAGAGCAGAACAGCAGCCTGAAAATGCAACTTTAATCTTTACAGAAGGGGCAAAAAAAAAAAAGGCACAGTAACCTTTCACAGCATAATGAAAATAAGCAATGCAAGTGCAAAGTGATATTTAATTTCATTTGTCTTGCCAAAGGTGGCTTCAGGGGTTAGCAAAATCTGTCAAAGTCTCTGGCATCATTGCTAAGAAATGAGCAGCTCTGGATAAATGAGCCAAGACTCTTGCAAACACAGGGCTTATATACAATCACATGAATGCAGATCTGTCAGAAAAAGAAGGCTTTTGACCTTTAAATCCCTGAGAAGGCTTATCAGGAGAAACCCTCTTGGAAGGCATCTTAGTCCTGGGAGGCTGTCTCTACAGCTTCCACACAAAGGAAGATTTAGAGGGGTAATATCTCTGAAACTTACGAAGAGGAGATAGAAAGATATGTCCTACATGATCTTCCCCTTATCTTGTGGATCTTGAAAAGTGCAGTTGCAGCAGAAACTGTAAGCTCCAACAACTTAGCATTAATGTCTTCAAGAAGGCGTTGCAGCTGCAACCGGGAATACCTCCTCATAACCGACCCTGACACAGCTACAACAGAGAAAGCTTCAGCAGTATCATAATTGCATTTTATAGAGTGACAAACTGCTTAGGAAGCAAAGCTCAAAAAGGAAATAACAGAGGAGTTGCTTCTGAATTGGACATATCTGACAGAACAAGCCCAAGTTGCAAAAGAAGAGCCACTGCATAAACAGTCATATGGGTCTGGTAATTTAGCGCTCTGAAAGCTAAGGTGGCAAAGGTAACCACTTTTTTCCTTACTGTTCACAGCATGACTGGCATGTCGGAAAGTAAAAGCTTGGAAGAGGACAGTAATTTAGAAGGCTTACCAGTAGCCAGGAAAATCATACCAGGGTCAGAAGGGCTTTTATATAAGAAGTTTCTATGAAGTTTCTGAAGCTCAGTTGTTGTCAGGTTTCTTTGGAGCAGGAGCCTGGGAGTTTGGAGCCTGCGAAGCAAAAAAAAGTGCCTGAGATAGCATTCACGACTGAAGGGGACTGCGGAAGGCCAGGGTGAATCAATCTGAAAAAGGATATCATACCTCTTTTGGATATCAGGAATCTGGGAACAATCCCATTTCAAATGTTCCAACACATGTACAGTAGTATACTCAAAAGAAAAGTCTTCAGTGGAGGAATCAGGGGAAAGGAAATCCTCTTCTTCAGACCCAAGGGCAAGAGGGGAATGAATTTGAGTGGAGTAAGCCAAGGACTCCTCCCCAGAATCTTATTCCACATGATCCTCACATTTAGGAGTAGTAGAGGAACAAGAATTACCCCTGAGGGGGCTTCAGAACTAAGGGCTTTGAAAATACCTCAAGTGAAATCCTTCAAATCTGTGTGGATTCTCAGCTACAGGAGACACACTTCTGGTCTTTTGTTTCTTTTTCAAAGGAATATCAGCCGTAACAAACTGAGAGAGTTCAGAACCCTGCCTGACTTCAATAGGGAAACCAGAGACTTCATCCCAACAATTTGTAAAATCCCAATAGGCCCCTCCAAAATGATTAGCTGCAGTTCAGACAACATAGGCACAGCCTCAGTGGATGCGTGGGTAAGGCAGCCCCATTTCAGCCTCCAACGGAGTAGTGACAGCCGATGTTGGAATAGGACTGTCCTCTGGTCCTTCATCTAACATGATTGATATGTCTGGAAGAAGCTGAACAGTAAAAGATTCAGTACTTTTTCTTTAGATTTTTTTCTTAAATGGGAGCCGAATATCAGGGCAGATTCAGAAGCCATGGTTCCTTGAGCCAGAAGCTTACATTGCAGGTTTTCTAATTAGAGAGAAACGGTAGACAGTGTAAGATCTTCATTACAAACGCTTGAAAACTCTCTCTCTGAGTATGGGTCATGGGCAGCACCTAGACAAAAAGGCACTTCTCATATCTGTCCTTATGGGGAATCTGCCTCCCACACTCGCATCTTCCCTCCCCAGATGACATGTAAAAGTAATACAATCAAAGGAAGAGAAAGAAAGAGACCCCAATAGGGCACTTATCTTCTAGAGACTCGGTGGTTGTAGCAATGTGACAAATGACTTGCAGACTGAATTCAAAAAGTAACATTCAGACTGGTGGCACAGACATTCTGAGCATTAGGATGTTTTATGCCACTTATGCACCCTACATCTTAGACGTTGGACATGCATCTGATGTACATGCCTGTAAGGATCTAAAGCTTTGGCATGCTGGTCAGACGTTAGGCTGTCTCAACAAGATATCCCATTTGTAAACACTGAAACAGTAATAAGAAAGGACAATCAGATGTCCAACTGATTGCTGTTGCAGTATTCCAAGCATATGGGTTTTCACAGCTGATGTCCAGCTGAAGTACCAAAGCTTAAACCTTCCCAATAGCATATGTCCAACTTATAACTGCAGCTGGTAAGCATGGGGGTATATAAATGGACTTATGAGCATAAATTCTAAATTATCTCCATGCCAGTAGCCTGAAGGCCTCTGAGAGAGAGTAGTAGTCGGCTAGGAGGGGCATGGCAGGAAAAGAAAAGGCCCCCCTCGGTCCTAGGGTCTGAGAGACTGGACAGCAGAGAGAAGGAAGAAAGAAATCAGCAAGCTAAGGGGAAAGAGGATGGGAAGAAATATTGCAACAGTGATCAGAATGGCATCTATTGTTATGGTAAGTTCTTACACAAATGTACTATGTCCTGACTGAAATCACTGTTGCAAATGGGTGATTCACAAAGCTTAAGGAACAAATGGGAAGATGGTTGAGCATGATGCGAACTGTTCAAGAGGGCAGAATGGACTAACCTGGCGAAAGCTGCCCTTGACCTGCAAAAGGCATCAACTCTGTAGTGTTTAGTTAAAGTGTGCACAGATAATCAGGTAGCAGCTTCTAAGAGGTTTCTGGAATATCCCCCTTTTCAGAAAGCCCCAGAAAAGGCTACTGCTCTAGTAGAGTGAGCCTTTGGGCAAGAGGGCAAAGATTTGCCATGGTGCGAGTAACAAAAGGAAATAGACTTAGAAATTCAGCTTGCAGTGGTTTGTTTGGATACTGGCTGGCCCAGCATAGAATCCATGCAAGACTCAAATAGTTGGTTTGCTTCAGGAATAGACTTAGTCTTGTTGAGACATAATCCAATTTGTATGTATACATCTAGGGAGTGAAGAAGTCTTTCACCCCTGAACTACTGACTGGGATAGAAGGTGGGCAGATCAATGGTCTGGTTGAGGAACATCTCATTTGCCACGCTTGTCAAGAAAAAGGGATTAATCTTCAGGGACATTCTGTCCTTATGGAAAATAAAGGGAGGAACAGCCATGAGTGCCTGTAGTTCTGAGACTCTCCCAGAAGGGACAGCGAGCAACAAAATGGCTTTCCATTTCTAGAATTTGAAAGCATAAGCTGCTATTTCAAAGGGAGGCAAGTGAGCTTTTCCAGCACAAAGTAGAAGTCGGACAGGAGACATAGCTTTAAATGCAGAATACTTTTTAAAAATTGTATGACCTCAAGTATGGAAATAACAGGCAGATTGAGGGGAAGCCAGGCTGAAGTGGCCAACAGGTGGGGTTTCATGGAAGGATAAGCCAGACCACTAATCATGAGCTCACACAAATAGGATAATACAACAGGAACCTCTAATTTTATAGGGTTCTGGCTTGTTTGACACCATAAAGAAAATCTCATCCACTTGGATTTTTCATGTGATGGGGTTCCTTACCTCCTGGAGAACCAGGAGTACATCCTCAGAAAATTGATGTCTGGAATGGATCAGAATCCTATCACCCTAGGCTTAGGTTGAGGGATGATAGGTTGGTATGAAACAACAAGCTTTTCTATGGAGTTATCAAGTCTACTTTGTGGGGTAGGTTGTGGTGATTGCCCATGGCTAAGTGATCCAATGCCGTCTTAGCCAAAAGGGAGTCACCAGTAGAATGAATGTTTTTTTTTCTTTTCAGATCGTTAGCAGAACTTTTGGTACCAGAGGAAGTGGAAGGCATAAAGAAACCTCACTGGCCAAAGAGTCCTGATGCAAAGCAGGGGGAGCTGTTTGCTGCTCTCAAAGGCAAATAAGTCTATATGTGGTGTTCCCCAATTGTGGACTACGTTTAGGAAGACCTGCTTGTTGAGCATCTTTTCATGAGGGTTTTCAATGGACAAGTTGAGTGTGTGCCAGGATACTGTGCTGTACCAGGATGTGTACTGCTTAAAGGGACATGCCTGCCTTGATGGCTGCAATTTGAGCCAACCTGCATAACTGGTATGATCTGGTTCCTCCTTGCTTATGTACCACATGACTGTTGTGTTGTAATACTCTCTGAGGTCCTGGATTCCAGAGGTGGACGAAGACATGTGGGCCATGAATGAGGGCCCTCATCTCTTTCAGGTTGAAGTGCTCTTCCTTGTTGTTGGAATGCCAGCAGCCATGTACCTTATGGATTCCCATCCATTCCTCCCCAAGCCTCATCTAAGACATCTGTGTATAGTTGACTTGGCATCTGTACTTTGAAGGGCAGGCCTGGATTGAGGTCCACCTGTGTCACCCATCATAGTATCTCCTCCTTGACAAAAAGCATCCGAGAGATTTGTCTCTCCAAAGGGTGAGTGTTGGGATCATACATTTTTCAGGTACCACTGAATTTTTCTTAAATGCAACCTGGCTATCAGAAGCATTGATATGGTTGCTGTCATGAATCATGCTCTGAGAATCTCCCAGGCTAACTAGCTTGGTAAGCAGTGAGGCTCTGCAATTTGTCCTGGGGCAAGAATGCCTGCTTTTTTGTGTCTAGTCTGTAACTGAAGAAAACAGATTCTTGAATGGGGTGCAGGGAAGATTTTCAGAAATTGTCAGTGAATCCCAGTTGTTGGCGAGGGCAAGAGGGAACTCAAGATACTGCAGATGATATAGGTAGAGGAATATTTGTATTCAACCAGTCTAGCAAAAGGCTATAATTGGGGTTAGGCACTTTATGAAGATTGGTGATTGTAGAAAGCCCAAAAGGCAAATCACTAAACCATAAATATGGCAAGTCAATACAGAATCTCAGGAATTTCCTGCAAGAAGGGCATATAGGGATATGCAAGTATGCATCCCTTAAATCTGAAGATACTACAAAGCCCTGTGGAGAAATAAAGTGGAGAAGTTTCCGAGATGACAGCATTTTGAAAGTGGGTACCTTGAGGAAGGTGTTGAGCTGGGAGAGATCCATTATAGATCTCCACTATTGTTCTTTTCTTATTACCAGAAACAGTCTGGAGTAGAATCCTTGTCCCATAAAATGAGGGGAACTGGTTCTATGGTGTCTTGTGACTGTAGTTCCTGAATGATGGGTGGAGAAGCTTTGATTGTTTGTGGGATGGAGGTGGGATGCCTTTGAAGGGAGTTCTTCCCAGGACATATAACTTTTTTTTTGGTGAGCACTCAACTTGTCAGTGGTAAGCTTCCCAATGTGTAAGGGGAAAAGTTAGTCCTTTTGGCATGGGAAGTGTAGGACTGGGGGTGGGGTGGGGGGTGGGAAGGTAGTCACACAGACTTACCTGTGAATGGAGGCTTCCCAGATCTGGGTTCCTGTTTAGGTTTTTCTGGAAATCTTTTTCTGGATACCTTCTTGCATTTCTGAGAAGGCCTATGTTCCCTTGAAACAAAGGAAGTAAGCTTGGCTAGGTAATTCCTCTGCTAACTAGGTACAGAAGTAAGAGGGATCTGTCTGCAGTACTTCATAGTCTTACCTCACCAGTGCAAGGTTTTTAATAAGCTACCTGCCTGTGGACCAAACAAAAGGTCCCTGTTAAGGGAGAATTCTAGGAGTTTAGCCTTGAACCTTTCTGGCAGGAGCGGGTTATGCAAGGAGGCATATCTCTGAATGATTAAACCACTAGCAGCTGCTCTTAAAGAGGCCTCAACAGCATCATGGCTGCATTTTATATTTTTTTAAGTAGCCTGATTTACCAAGAGTGGAATTTGTTGCTTGGAGTCTAGTCCTGACATATCAGCCACAGCATTGTTTAGATTGTTAGGGACAGATAAGAGGTATTTGACTATCTGGGTATGACTATTAATGGCTCTGAAGGCCAAAGTAGAAGTAAAGACCTTTTTTTCCCATCCTATCTATATCCCTGCTGTACTTGTCCAATTGCAGGACTTGAGCATTTGGCAGTAGCTTAGACTGTTTGTTTTTAGGCTTAGGAAACATCTAAAAATGTCGACGACAGGAAGAACTTGAGGTCATCTGGAACCTTGTAGAATCTGTCTGGCCTTGCAGGAGGTGGGGGCTGAGAGTCAAAAGCAGTGAATGTGAATGCACCCAAAAAAGGCTTTCAGGTCTTGAGGGACAGGGGAAGGGCCTGGAGTGCCCATTTCCAACAAACTATACCATCTCTTATGGACATCAGCAAGTCTCCCACTAAAAATGTTTCATCATATTTATAATGGCCTCTCTCCAAAGGATGCCTCATCCACAGAGGAATCAAGAGAGAGGGAATCTTCATCAGAGGGCACCTAGTCAGGAGAGTGTATTTGAGAAGTGTAAGCTAAGGAATCGTCAAAAGAATCAGAGGTCACCTCCACCTCAGATGATGATGCCATAGTAACTTTTTGTGGAGTGAGTGGAATATCTGAAAAGGTAGGAAGTTTAAGGGCCATAGTGGCCTTGAACAAGCCCTGAGAAAGTCCATCCTCCTCTTCTGTCTAAATGTGGAAATGAGGAGAGGAAACCTGTTTACGCTTATTGCTTTTTCTTTGTGGTGACATCTGCCTAAATCATGGGGGGGGGGGGGACTCCGATCCCTGATGTTTCCAGGAATATCTTCCCCTACTAAAATTTGTGGGATGCCTTCTGGCCTCTCTGAGATCATAATCCGTGGTCCCTGCAGCAGCAGTCTCTTCAGACGTAAAGTCCTCGGATGCCATGTCAGCCTCCAGGGGGTCATGATACAAGGACTCTGAGGTGGTATCAGATGTACAGTGGGTTCTGAAACCTCTACTGGTATGTCAGAATCAGACTGAGGCTTAGTCCTAGGCCTTATTTTTCCTTAGGAGTGGAAGCTATTTTTTTTTTTTTTTTCGAGAAAGTCTTTTGGTTTCTACAGTCAGGGTCTTCACTTCCCCACTCCCCATCAGACTCTGATGTTCAGGAACTGGGATGGATTATGCTTCCAAGGTGTCTACTACAGAGAATTAAGAATGTGAATTGGAGAAAAACACTTATTCCCCTGTGGAAGAATTGTCCTCTTCGGATACCACCGGCAGAATGGAAGAGTTATTTAAGTGGGAGCTGGGATATTATTCTCCACAACCAAGGAAAATCACTCCTTTTTTAACAGCTCTAGAAGGATGCCTTTAATGCAACCAGTTCTACAGACAGTCAACATCCAGAAATTCTGAGAAATTATAAAAGGTCCCCAATCTCAAAAATTTATCTTTCTAAGGGTAGATCCTTCCATTGCTTCTCTATCAGAATTATTCATAAAGGATACATGTAACAGTTGTACTCTCTTCCCTCATTTCAAGAAATTCCTTCTCATCCTCTCTATCAAATCTCCCTGTTTCCACCTATTCTGGATCAGCCTGCCCCATACGAACAAATAGTAACAGGATTTTACTCAAGGATTTTTCTGGTGTCAAAGAAAGAGGGAACCTGGAGACCTGCCATTTCTAAACTTGCACATCAAGATTCCAAAATTCAGAACTCTCTCCAATCTTTGCTACCTCTCATCCTGTCAGTTTTCTAGTCACCCTATACTTAAAAGATTCCAGTCATCACATTTAAATTCACAAAATCTTCAGACACGGTTTAATATTTTCTGTGTCTGGTTCACATTTTCAGTTTTCTGTTTTACTGTTTGAGTTGTCAACTATTATAAGAGGGTTTACAAAGTTTCTGGCTCCAGTACTAGCTTATTGCAGGTTACAAGGCATATACATTTTTCCTTTAGATTGCTTTATTTTTGCATTCTGTTTTCTACAGTTTCAACAGTCTTCTTCACAACCTGAGTTTTCAACTAAACCTATAAAATCATTCCATTTCACAAGACTGCTTTTCTACACTTTCTCCAAGATACATCTGTCATGATGGCCTTCCTTCTCCAGAACAAATTGGACTTTTACAAGAAACAATACTCCTGACATTTTCCAGCCAGAAACACACAACAGGCAGTGACTATCCCGTGTTATTAGGGTTTATGGCCTCTACAATTCTCACTAGCCAGACTACATATGACAAAAATTCAATGGTTCCTACAATCATTCTGGAACCAACATCAGCACTCCTCCTTTCAAACTTCACATTTTGTCAATAAAGAAATTCACTGGTGAGCAAATCAGTTACCCCTCAATCTGGGTCACCCTTTCTCTCTCCAACTCCTACTCAATCCGTAACCATGATGTATCATTTTTGCATGTGGAATGGTTACCAAAGGATGAAAAGTGCAAGGTTCGCAGAACCATTAAGAAAGACAGAAGCACACAAACAAAGAAATAATAGCATTATTAAATGCTCTCAAATCAATGTGCCACTTCTGAAGTCCAGGACATCTGTTAGTCATTAAATATAACACCACAGTCACATGATACATAAACATGGAAACCAGATCTTACCCAATTTGCAGATTAGCAGTGCTAACTTGGGAACTCACCCTACAGCTCTGGCTATTCCTACAGACTACTTACATTCTGTCATTGCAGAATTTTGGTGCAGACAAGCTGAGCAAGTTACATCCTGGGGTCTTCCAGGAAACTGTCCACCTGTGGAGGAACTCCTCATGTAGATCTGTTTGCCTCCATTCACAACAGGTAAAGAAGCCTTTTTCTTCCCATGGACAGGAATGTTCCTGCATGCCTTTACACACACTTCTCTGATAACCAGTCTTTTTAAAGATTCAAAAAGACTCTCCAAAAATAGTACTGGTAACTCTCTTTTGGGCCAAGCAACAATATTTCTTCCTTCTTTTGAAAGTGACCATGGGCAATTTCTGCAAGTTTCCTCACAGGATGAGCCTACTCATACAGGACAGTGGCTCTCTGAGCCAGTCCAACCTTCAAGTTCTTCATCTCACAGCTTGGATTGTTTTTTTTTTTTTTTTGAGGACATGCACTAGGTATTAAAGGAGACTAAGAAACCTGCTACTACAAAATCGTATATCTAGTTGGTGCCAAAAAATGACCAAAGGCTGAAACTACTTTGGTTCTAAAAAGTTTGAGAGAGTTATCCTCTCACTTTTCTCTTTTATTAAGTGTCTTCCGGCCATTCCTAAAAGTCTGCATTATTATGTTGACAGGACTACTAAGCAGCTTAAATACAGAATTAGGGAACAGATTAGGGCTATAAAGAAGAAAATAACACCTTAAACATATTTTGAAATGTCAAGCTTTCAGAAAGTTTCATTTCACAGTACTTGAGCAAATAAATTCCAATGGATTTATTAATGGGTGCAATGATGTTTTAGAGGCAAGAGAGCTGGACCAGCAAATTTTTTTTTGACAGCCGACCAGATCCCGGGCCTTAATGAATCTAAGTGTCGTCTTAAACTAAAGTTGTTAAAATAATAAATGACAGTTTATAAAGTAAAAAAAATATATAAAACAATTATATATTATTTATTGTAATATTATTTACTATTTAACGTATTGTGAAAAGGTTGTTTGATTATACAATCACATGATTAATTTGAAGTGTTGTGACAGGGTGGAGTTTGAATTGTTTTGGTGTCTGATTCTAGATTTACAAGAAGGATGAACAACAGGATAGATACTTTCCGATAAACTATACATAGATTTACCTTTTCTTTATTTGGGATGGTGATGAAAGTAGTTTTATGGATTTTTGGGGAGAAATAAAGGATAGTATTTCTTGGCTTAGTTTTATTTTAAACACTGGGACCAGTTACATTTTTAGATGTTATTGATATGAGTAGCAAAGAACATAAATTCGAAAGTAAGATGTACCAGAAAAATACCTTCATAAATAATTTACAGTTTTCAAGTAACCATCCCAAAAATATGAAATTGAACATCTTTCTGGGGCAAATTATTAGTAATGATACAGATTTTTAGAGGAAGTGAAATATATTACAGAATTGTTTTTAGAAAGATGTTAACCTATGGAAGAACTGAATAAGATTCATTTACGAGTTGTTCAGCAAAGGCATGTTAAACTCCCCCCATTATAAAAGGAGGACTTAAGCATACCATTATTTCCAGGTCCTTTAATTTAGAAAGAACTTTGGCCTTTCTAGTGGCCATGTCTATTGAAAGCCAGCAGATAAAAATAACTGGCGAATTACAAGAGGAAATGTTGAACTTAGTAAAATTCTTGGAGACTCTTCACAATTTATTTACAAGAAGAGTAATAATATTAAGAAATTATTAGAAACAGATATTTATTGGAATATTTATTGCAGTCATATGTTGGTACATATTGTTGTACAGGTGTAAACAGTGCAGGTATAACAAGTGGACTGAACAGTGTAGAATTTCCACATTTGAGTTTGATTATCAAAAATCAGTACAGACATACTTGTAAAAGTATGAATGATGTATATCTGGCTTTTTGTAGTTCTTGCACACATTATTATGTTGGCAAGACTACTAGATGGCTTAGACACAGAATTAGGGACCACATTAGGGCTATAAAGAATAAAGAAGAAAATGCTTTAAACAATTTGAACATTGATTATTTACTATTTAATATAGTGTGAAAAGAAATATAAAATAATTAGAATTTATATGTATTAATTTATTGTAACTGATTATTTACTATTTAATGTATTGTGAAAAAGTTTGACTATATGATCACGATTAATTTGAAGTGTTGTGATAGGGTGAGTTTGAATGTTTTTTGTGCCCAACAGGATAGATACTTTCTGATGAACTTCCTTTAATAAAAAAAAAGGAATGAAAGCACTAATTTGTGGTTTAGTCTGTTCTGCCATCAAAATTTGCAGGATTGATGCAGCTGTGTCCATTGGGTGTTTGTCAATACAAAAGTTCAGTTGGAGTTGCACAGCAGGGGAACAGGAAACTGTGGGAACTCTGATGTAGATTGACAAGCAAGTGAGTTCCCACATGAAAGAGCAATGGATGACACAGGCTGAAGCTAAAGAGAATATGGCACAGGAAGATGTGCTGGAACTTTCTGTGGAATGCCCACAGGAAATGGATAATAAAAAATGTGGCCTTGATTTAGAATGATCTAAGGGAAGAGTTGCTTAATTTAACAGAAATGGATAGATATATTAATATCAACGAAAGAAATAGACTCCAAAAAGTCAAGATGACCCAAAATGTTAGAAGTTTGCTAAAACAAATGAACACAGTAATCGACTGTAGAAATTCATGTGATAGAACAGAAATAAAGACAGGACATATTACTGTGCAGCTAATTTAATAACAGAGGAAGTCTTACCACAAAAACACACGGCAGTAAGGGAAAGGAAGGGAAGAAATCAAATGCCATTATGGAAGTATCAAATAGAGAAAACTAAAAAAAAACAAGACAAGTGTCACTGTTTGAAGAGTACAGAAGAGGGAACAGATCAACAAAAATGCTCAGAAAGATAAACATGATAAAAGCAACCTGCAGTATCAGAACAGGATCTATTGCATACTATTGCAAATAATAAACTAAAGATGTCAGCACAGGCAGAAAAACTTATAAGCTACATAGATAAATGTAAAGGAAAAGTACAAAATAAGCAATGTATTAATTACCCAAAAAACCTGTATAAAAAAGTACAGTTTTGTACCTACCATAAATGTAGATGTCCGATAGGCATGCATCTGCAGTCCTTACAAATGGGTTGTCCTGTCGTCAGGCAGCCCTTCGGTCGGCCGGATTCCAAAGTCTGGGTCTGGCCTCGGCTGGTGTCGCACTTCACCCGACGTCATAGCTGCAGTTCTTCGGGTATAAAGGCATTAGCTGACGCCATTTTCCTCAGTGTTTCTTGCCCCAGATGCCAGGTGCCCTCTAGGAAGGCTAAATTTGGATAAATGCAAATGGTTCCAAATAGTAGAGAGCAAACAAAAAATAAGCATGTATGTACATATATACAAACAAATACACCATAATAGATTCCCCCAGCTAGCTACAAGATGGGCAAATACCCTAGGAGTACCACAGAGGGGAAGGAGGGTGGGTAATCCTGACTGCAGATGCATGCCTATCGGACATCTACATTTATGATAGGTACAAAAATGTACTATATCCTTCAAGGATGCATCTGCAGTCCTTACAAATGGGTAGAATACCATAGCCAAACTGGGGGAGGAGGAGAAAAAAGATTATGGTGCAGTTAAGATCCCTTGCAAAACAGCAGTGGCAAAACCTGCTCGGGATCTGGAGTATAAAGGTAAATTATAATGCTTGGCAAATGTATGCACGGAGCTCCAAGTAGCAGCCTCTAAAATGTCTTTGGTAGCCACTCCTCGTAAAAAAGCTGTGGTAGTGGCTGTAGCCCTTGTAGAATGAGGCCTGATGTTTTCTGGAGTTTTCTTCCCATGGTAGGAGTAACAAAATCTAATGCAATTTCCTATCCACTTAGAGATTGTCTGTTTTGAAATTGCTTTTCCTTCCATTTGCATATGCTACCAGTAGCTGGTCAGTTTTTCTATTGCTCTTGGTCCTGTCCAGGTAGTAATGTAATTGTCTATGTACATCCAAGGTATGCAACAGTCTTTCTCTCCTGTTCTGTGGGTTGGGGAAGAATGTAGGTAGGTGGATAGCTTGATTTAAAGATACCCTGGAGACCACCTTTGGCATAAAAGTAGGATTAGTTCTCATGGACACTCTATCTTGATGGAAGATCAGGAAGGGCTGTACTGCCATTAATGCCTGTAGCTCAGATACCCTTCTTGCTGAAGTGATTGCAAGCAGGAAAGCAGTTTTCCATGATAAGTACTGTAATTCTGCTGTTGCTGCTGGCTCAAAAGGAGGGAGTGTCAACTTTTCTAGCACAAAGTTCAAGTCCCATGCTGGCAATGGTGGCTTCCTAGGTGGCTTTACATTTTTAATCCCTCTCAGAAACTGCCTAAGCAGAGGATGTGAGAAGACTGGAGGATCCAAGTTGTATTCTGCTGAAATAGCTGATGCATGAATCTTAATGGAAGAATAGGACAGGCCGTTGTGGAAGAGCTCTGCCAAGTATTCCAGGATGTTAGCTATGTTTACCAGTGACACATTCTCTCCTTTTGCAGTACTCCAAATGAGATATCTTTTCCATTTTGCTGAATAATTTTTCTTGTTGAGGGTCTGCGAGCCTCCAAGATAATGTCTTTAACCCTTTGAGATAAATCTGGGTTATTTGGTCTTATGCAATGTTCCAGGCAGCCAGCTGCAGTGTTTTCAGGTTTGGATGCAGGGTTTTGAAGTTGTTCTGTGTTAACAGCAAGGGAACTAGGGGCAAAGGCCATATTTGTTCCCGAGACATACTCCTCAGTAATGGGTACCAATGTTGCCTTGGCCAGTCTGGAGCTATCAGGATGATCCTTGGACGGTCTTCTTTGATCTTCAATAGCACCTTGTGCATCAAGGGAAGAGGTGGGAATGCATATGCTGTCAGGTTTTTCCAACTGAAAGATAGGGAGTCCACTTTCCAGGCAAGTGGGTGGTACGTCCTTGTGCAGAATTTTTTCAGTTGGTGATTGTGTGGGGATGCAAATAAGTCTATTTCTGGTAGTCCCCATTTCCCTGTAATGGTTTTGAAGATGTCCGGATGCAGCATCCATTTGTGGGCATCCGTGGTAGTTCTGCTTAGGATGTCTGCTAGTATATTTTCTTTTCCTGGCACAAAAATTGCTTGTAGTTGAAGCTCAGTGCCACATTCCAGAGGTCCATTGCCATCCGGCATAGAGAGTATGAATGTGTGCCTCCCTTTTTGTTGATGTACCACATAAATGTGGTGTTGTCCGTCCTTATCAGCAGTTGACCCTGTCGAAGGAATGGTCTGAATGCCTGAATTGCCAGTTTTACTGCCAGCATTTCCTTTTGATTTATGTGTAGGTGCAGCTGGTCTTGAGTCCATAAGCCTTGTATGCACTTGTCCAGCATGTGTGCCCCCCAACCGAGGTCTGAGGCGTCTGTTGTGATGGTCTGGCTTGGTTGAGTGCTGTGGAAGGGCAGTCCCTTGTTTGATTGACAGGCCTGAGCCCACCATTGGAATTCTTGTTTCAGGCATGGAATTATTGGAATTTGGGTTTCTAGGCTGTGCTTGTGCTGAGACCATAAATTCCTTAGGTACCACTGTAACTTTCTCATATGTAGTCTGGCATGTGGAATCAATATTATGCAGGATGCCATGTAACCGAGAGCTTGCAGGACTTTTCTTGCTGTTAGCTGGTTCTGCTTTGTTAATGCCATGAAGTAGAAAGGGAGTTGCTCCTGTTTTTCTACTGTCAGGAATGCCATTTGTTTTGATGTGTCCAGATCTGCACCCAAGATGGTTATCCTTTGGGATGGTATCAGCCTTGACTTTTTTTATATTGACTGTGTATCCCAGGGCTTGTAGTAGATGAATGACCCTTTCCAAATCTTTTGTTAATTTGTTTTTGTTCTCCGCTTGTAACAGGCAGTCGTCCAGGTAAGGGTAAATTTGAATTCCCTGAAGCCTGCAATGAGCAATTACTGATGCCAGGCATTTCGTGAATACTCTGGGCAGTAGATAAGCCAAAGGGCAATGCTGAGAATTGATAATGCTCTGATCCTGCAAGAAATCTGAGGTATCTTCTGCAATTTGGTCATATGGGGACGTGCAGGTATGCCTCCTTGAGATCTAGAGTTACCAGCCAAGACTCCTTGCCCAGCATGGGAAGAAGCTGCTGTAGGGTCAGCATTTTGAATTTTGGAACAATGAGGTATGTGTTTAAAGCGGACAGGTCGAGAATAGGTCTCCATTGGTTTTCTTTTCTTGGTACCAGGAAGAGTCTGGAGTAAAATCCTTGCCCTTGTTCCATAAATGGTACCCTTTCTACAGCTCTCATCCTTAGTAAGTGAGTTATTTGTTCTAGAGCTTCTGTCTTCTGATTTGGAGGTAGGTGTGGCATTCCTCTCTTCCTTGGTAGAGTATGGAAGTGAAACCTGTAACCTTGGTCTATTGTCTGTAAAATACATTTGTCTCCTGTGATGTAATGCCAGTTTACTGAAAATAAGGCTAGCTTCCCGCCTAAGGGTGCCTCTAGTTGTTCCCTGGTAGGCGGTGCCAGAGCCAAGTCACTGCGATTGTCCTGTGGAAGTGGTGGTGGCTGGATCTGTGGCTGTACCTCGCTGGTTGTTAGCCTGCCACTGACGTCCCCTGTAGGCACCTCTGGATTGACCCCTGCCTCTTGAGCGCCTATTCCTGCTTCTCGGAGCTCTGGAGGTGTCTGGAAAGGACCAATTCTTGGAAGGCCAGTTCCTGCTAAACCTTGGAGGCTGGACCTGCAAGAAATCCTTGACTGTCTGGACAGATTTTGCTTTCTCTTCCACCTTCTTCAGCACCTGCTGCGCAGGGGAGCCAAACAAATTGAGCTTATCCATGGGAGCATCTAGGAGCTTTGATTTAACATGGTCTGGTAAGGACTGCTCTTTTAACCATGCATGTCTTCTGATCACTGTGCCAGTCATGGCTGATCTAAAGGAAGCCTCCAGTGCATCATAGCCACATTTTAAGGAATGATTACTGACCTGCTGAATGTTATGTATCATCTCCTGTACAGATTTTTTGTCTAATGGTTCATCCGAGGACAGTTTTTTTAGTTAATTGGTCTAACATAAATTCCTGATACTGAATCATGTGGAATTGACAGTTCAAGGCCCTAGCTGAAAGAGTAGCAGAAGTGTAAACTTTTTTACCCCATCTCTCTAAGGCCCTAGATTCCCTTTCAGAGGGGAGGGGGTTTTTAGTAGAAGTAGCTGCTACAGCCTTGGGTCCCTGGGAGATAGTTTTGGGATCTGCAAAAGGGGCCTTATACAAATGATAATGTGTGTCCGGAACCCTGTAGTACCTATCGGGCTTAGCAGGGGCCGGAGGAAGAGAATCAGGAGCAGTACAAGCACCATTAAAGGCGTCATCCACAACAGTAAGGACTGGAGGAATGGCTAAAGGCCTATGCTGTGGCAAATGCAAAAAGGTTCTAAGCCTTTTCCTAGAGTCTGAAAAATCCTGGCCCTGCCATTGGAATTGTTCCCTCATAGCATGCAAGGTTTCCCCAAAAGAAAATTCCTCAGGCGGAGAGGCAGAAGGAATGGACTCTTCTGCATCAGAGTCCTCATAAGGAGAAAAGGGGCCCTCTGGAGGGTTTGAATCATCTGATTCATCAGAGGAGCCATCTGAAGAAACTGGCTCAGGGGGCTGTACTCTAGTCCTCTTCTCTGGAGGTGGGTGAGAGGCCCTGTCTGGATGTGGTTGGGATCCCCGGATCAAAGAAATGAGATCCTCTGCTAGACTAAGCATTTGTGAACTAGAGCTAGGCCTGTGAGAGGGGGTCTTAGCAGGCACAGATTTTGTAGTTTTTGCTGCTTTAGCCCTGGCAAAGGCCTTAATCGACATGGATGCAGGAGGCCTAGCAGCTCCACGTGCAGGGGTAGAAATATCCAAAGGGATAGTGTCAGATAAATCCTGTGAACCTGCAAGAGCAGGTGGGATTTCAGTAGCAGATTCAGCCAGGCTGGATGAGGCCTCGGTAAGTGGCAAGCTTTCGGCCGAAGGAAGAACCGTGGACTCGGTTTCAGCCGAAACCGAGACACTCGTGGTTGGCTTAACCGCGGTTTCGGCCGAAACCGCGGACCGCGAGTGTCGGTCCTTTTCCTTGCGCTTTTTAGAAATTTGCGTAGTCGGAGTATCCGACGGCATAATGTAAGCAAAATCGGAGCCGAAAAACTCTTCAGCAAATTCCGACCGACGTTTAAGCTAGTCCGTCGGTTGAAAGAAGCACAGGCTAGACAAGCTGCTACGTTGTGGTCTGGGCCTAAGCAAGGTAAGCAGTAGAAGTGGAAATCTTTATGAGGTATTTGTTTCCCACAAGTTCAACAATTATTCACTTTTTCTGACATCGGCTGAGGCAAGAAAGAGTCCCCAACGGGGTACTTAGCTTTTTAGAAGTCTTCGGTACTTGTAGTAGTAATCTCTGGTTCTGACCAACCGGCACTTGCGAACAGCTTCTGCTTCGGGCGCCACGCGGCAAGAAAGACTGAGGAAAATGGCGTCGGCTGATGCCTTTATACCCGAAGAACTGCAGCTATGACGTCGGGTGAAGTGCGACATCAGCCGAGGCCAGACCCAGACTTTGGAATCCGGCTGACCGAAGGGCTGCCTGACAACAGGACAACCCATTTGTAAGGACTGCAGATGCATCCTTGAAGGACATCTGTGAAACAGGCAAAAGAAGTAGAAACAAGTCCAAAAAAAGAAGAAATACACATTTTGGAGAAATATCTATGAAGATCCTGTGGAACATAAAGATGATGAATGGACAGAAGTAGCAAAAGCAAAAATAAAATGTTTACATGTACAAGATATGAAATGTGATGAAGTAACAACCAAAGAAATTGAAACGGAATTAAGAGAAGCTCCTAAATGGGAAACCCCAGGTTCAGATGCAGTACCTAGCTCCTGGCTAACAGTATTAACATTTTGAGTAAAACTATGTATACAGGTACCCTGAACAGATGCCAACCTAGTTAACAGGAAAAAATACTCCTCTAAGAGTGAACCTGCAAGATATCCTAAAAACTACAGACCAATAACATGCCTTCCAATGATGTATAAACTATACACTGGAAATTATAGCAGAGTCACTTAGAAGAAAACTCAATCATGGCAAAAGAACAAAAGGGTAACAAGAGAAAGTTATATGTAACAAAGAATCATTTGATGTTAAAGTCATAATAGAGAATTGTAAAAAAGGGGAATAATCTAAGTATGGCAGGGATAGACTATAAAAAAGCATTTGATAGCACCTCACATTCATGGATAAAAGACCTGCTTACAAATCTATAAGATACACCCTACATTGATCGATTAGATGACCAGGAAGCAATGGCAAACCACTTTGCAGCTAAGCCATGATAAGGACAAATTATCATCCCAGGAATAAAAATTCTTAGGGGAGGGGGTATTCCAGGGTGACTGTCACCGTTGCTTTTTTGTCTTGTTGTTAACTTGTCTACTTATCAGATTAGGCTGTAACAACAATTTTGCTTCAAGAAAACCACAGTGTAAACACTTTTCTTTTTGTGGATGACTTAAACCATATAGTTCATTTGATAAGGAACTGAAAGCACAAAGTACAGTTTTGTACCTACCATAAATGTAGATGTCCGATAGATATGCAACTGCAGTCCTGACATATGGGTTGTCCTGCCTCAGGCAGCCCTTCGGTCGGCCAGATTCCAAAGTCTGAGTCCGGCGTCGGCCGATGTCGCCTCCTCCCCGATGTCAGAGCGGCTGGAGTACAAAGGCATCAGCCGACGCCATCTTCTCAAGTGTTTCTTGCCCCAGATGCCAGGTGCCCTCCAAGGAAGGCTAAATTTTGTGAATGGAGATACAGGAAAAACCATACATGCACAACAGTAATAAACAGATACACCATAATATATATATCCCCAGCTGATAGGCAAGGGGAGAAGGGACCCGATAAGGAAAAAACAGAGCGGTAGGAGGGAGGGAAAACCTGACTGCAGTTGCATATCTATCGGACATCTACATTTATGGTAGGTACAAAACTGTACTATGTCCTTCAAGAATGCAACTGCAGTCCTGACATATGGGTTGAATACCATAGCCAAGCTGGGGGTAGTAGGACTAAGCAAGAGATGGTGTAGCTAGAAGGCCCTGCAGGACTGCCGAAGCAAAGCCTGCTTGGGATCTGGAGTATAATGGCAGGTTGTAGTGTTTGGTAAATGTATGCACGGAGCTCCATGTAGCAGCCTCTAGAATATCTTTTGTAGCCACTCCTCTTAGAAAAGCTGTGGATGTGGCCATAGCTCTGGTGGAGTGTGGTCTAATATTAGCTGGCACACTTTTTCCATGAAAAGAATAACAGAATCTGATGCAGTGTCCAATCCATTTTGAGATTGTTTGGTGACTGCTTTTCCTTGCACTCCAGCAGCATAGGCTACAAACAGTTGGTCAGACTTCCTGGTGGACTTTGTTCTGTCCAAGTAGTAGCGTAGTTGTCTGTGAATGTCTAAAGTATGCAGCAGCTTTTCCCCCTATTTTGAGGGTTAGGAAAGAAAGTGCTTGGTTTAGAGACACACTGGATATCACTTTAGGCATGAATGAAGGATTGGTCCTAAGGGAAACTCTGTCCTGATGAAAGATGAGAAAAGGAGGAACTGCCATGAAGGCCTGTATCTCCGAGACTCTTCTTGCTGAGGTGACTGCCAACAGGAAACCGTTTTCCAAGAGAGAAATTGCATTTCTGAAGATGCTGCTGGTTCAAAAGGAGGAAGAGTTCATTTTTCCAAGACATAATTGAGGTCCCCATGCAGGAATTGGTAGTTTCCTTGGAGGTTTGATATTCTTTATGCCTCTTAGAAACTGTCTTAGCAAGGGATGCGAAAACACAGGTGGGTCACAGTTGTAATGTGCTGAGATAGCTGAAGTGTGGATTTTGAAGGAAGAGTATGAGAGGCCACTGTGAAACATTTCTGCCAAATATTCTAATATCTGAGGTATGTTCATCAGTGATGCATCCTGGCCCTTGTTGACATTCCATATGGTGAATCTCTTCCATTTGGCTGAATAGGTTCTTCTTGTGGAAGGTCTGCGTGCCTCCAGCAAAATTTCCTGAACTTTTTCGGAGAGGGATTCATGGGTCTCTGTCATGGAACTCTCCAAGCTGTCAGCTTTAAGGTTTGCAGGTTCTGATGCACAGTCTTGTAACTGTGTTGAGTCAGGAGCAGAGGCCATTGAGGCAAGGGCCACGGTTTGGTGTGAGTTATGCTCAGTAGCAGTGGATACCAGTGTTGCCTTGGCCAGTCTGGAGCTATCAAGATTCCTCTTGGTTGTTCTGCTTTGATCTTCAGTAACACCTTGGTGAGCAGAGGTAGAGGAGGAAATGCATAAATGGTTAGAGCATTCCAGCTGAAGGAAAGAGCATCCGTTCTCCAAGCTAGAGGATGGTGTATCCTTGTGCAGAACCTTTCCAGGTGATGATTGAGATGAGATGCAAAGAGGTCTATGTCTGGTCTTCCCCATGCAGATGTTATTTGTGAGAAAATGCGTGGGTGTAGCATCCATTCGTGTGGATCCAAGAAATTTCTGCTCAACCTGTCTGCCAGAACATTGTCCTTACCCGGAACAAACTGGGATTGCAAGTAGATGTTCAGTTTCAGGGACTTTTCCCAAAGAATCATTGTTAGTCTGCAGAGGGGGTAGGAATGAGTGCACCCTTGTTTGTTTATGTACCACATGACAGTGGTGTTGTCTGTCCTTATTAGCAGATGACCTTGCTGAAGTGATTTTCCAAAGGCTTCTATTGCATGTATCACTGCCAACATCTCTTTTTGATTTATGTGCTGATGCATCTCCATGAGGGTCCATTGCCCTTGAATGCATCTGCCATCCATGTGCGCCCCCCATCCATGGTATGAGGCGTCTGTTGTAATAGTTTGACTTGTTGGAGCTTTGTTGAAAAGCATGCCTTCGTTTAAGTGACTTGCTTGAGCCCACCACAAAAATTCCCTTTGCAGGCATGGTATGAGTGGTATTATGTCTTCTAGGTTGTGGCTGTGTTGTGACCACAAGCTTTTTAGGTACCATTGCAGCTTTCTCATGTGTAGTCTTGCCAGAGGGATTAGAAGAATGCAAGATGCCATGAACCCCAGGGCCTGCAGGGTCTTCCTTGCGGTCAGGTGGGTTAGTTTTGCTAGGCCTTTGAAGTAAGCTGTTAAATGCTCTTGTTTCTCCTCTGTGAGGAAAGCCATTTGTAGCTGTGTGTCCAGCTTTGCTCCTAGAAAAATGATCTTTTGGGATGGCAGTAATCTTGATTTTTGAATGTTGACTGTGTATCCCAAAGCCTGCAGCAATTGAATGACATAGTCCAAGTGTTTTATCAGGGTCTGTTTGCTGTCTGCTTGTATTAGGCAGTCCAGGTAAGGCTATATTTGAATCCCCTGGAGTCTGCAATGTGCCACTACTGATGCCAGGCATTTCGTGAATACTCTGGGCGCAGTAGATAAGCCAAACGGCAATGCTGAGAATTGATAGTGCTCTGTTCCTGCAAGAAATCTGAGGTATCTTCTGCAACTGTGTCTGATAGGGACATGCAGGTATGCCTCCTTGAGGTCCAGAGTAACCCAGCCAAGACCCCTTGCCCAGCATGGGAAGAAGTTGCTGTAACGTCAGCATCTTGAATTTTGGCACCAAGAGAAAAGTATTTAGAACGGACAAGTCCAATATAGACCTCCATTGTTTTTCTTTTCTTGGAACAAGGAACAGTCTTGAATAAAATCCCTGGCCTTGTTCCTGAGGAGGAACCTTCTCTATTGCTTTTATTTGTAACAGCTTCGAGACTTCTATGAGTGCCTCTGCCCTTTGATTTTGTGGCAGGTTTGGCATGCCTTGTCTCGTTGGTAAGGTATGGAAGTGGAACCTGTAACCTCTGTCTATTATGTCCAGAATCCAATTGTCCTTTGTTATAATGTGCCAGTTTTTTGAGAATAGAGATAATTTTCTGCCTAGAGGTGCTTCTCTTTGAGCCTTGGTAGGCGGAGTGAAAGGTAAGTCATTGTGATTGTCCCTGTGGTGCAGGTGAACTACCTGTGCCACTTCTCTGATTTTGTGGTTGCCATTGGCATCGCCTGTAGGATCCTCGGTATTGCCCTCTACCTCGTGCACGCCTGTTCTTTCCCCTTCGAAACTTGTCAGAGTCTGGAAAGGACCAATTCTTTGAAGGCCAATTCCTGCTGAACCTTGGTGGCTGAACCTGAAGGAAATCCTCTACTGTCTGCACTGATTTTGCCTTCTCCTCAATAGATTTCAACACATCCTGAGCATTAGCACCAAAAAGCTTCTGTTTATCCAGAGGTGCGTCCAGAAGCTTAACTTTAACATGATCCGGCAGTGGCTGTTCTTTCAATCAAGCATGTCTATGGATAACAGCCCCTGTCATAGCTGCCCTACATGAAGCCTCCAATGCATCATAACCACACTGAAGAAAATGATTACTAACCTGCTGGGTATTATGGACAAAATCCTGCAATACCTTTCTATCTATAGGCTCAGGAGAGGCTAGCTTTTTCTGCAAATCATCCAGTAAATAATCCTGGTACTGAAACATATGAAAAAGGCAGTTAAGTGACCTCATGGCAAGGGTGGAAGAGGTATAAACTTTTTTTACCCCATCTCTCCAGGGACCTTGCTTCCCTGTCAGCTGGCAGTGGATTCTTGGCTGAGGAGGTAGCCACTCCTTTGGGGCCCTGTGAAATAGTTTCTAGATCCACAGAGTGGGCCTTAAAGAGATGCTTGTGAGTGTCAGGGACCCTGTAATATCTGTCTGGCTTGACAGGAGCAGGAGGGAGAGAATCAGGGGAAGCACTGGAGTCGGAAAATACATCATCCAGGACATCCAAAACTGGAGGGATAGCTAAAGGTCTGTGCTGGGGTAACTTAAGGAAGGTACGTAGCCTTTTCCTAGAATCAGAAAATTCCTGACCCTGCCACTTAAAATGTTCCCTCATGGAGTGGAGGACTTCACCGAAAGAAAAATCCTCTGGAGGAGAGGCAGAGGGAATTGATTCCTCAGCATCAGAGTCCTCATAGGCCTGGAAGGATTCTTCTTGGGTATCTGAATGCTCTGAATCCACAGAGACTTAATCTGAAGAGAGGTTGTCTGCCTGCTCAGTTCTAGGCCTTTTTTCTGCAGGCGGCTGAGAACCTCTGTCTGGGTGAGGCTGTGACCCCCTGATAAGAGAGATTAGATCTGCAGCCAGAGACATGATCTGTTTATCAGAAGAAGGAGCCTGAGAAGTAGGTTTAGGATGGGCCTTGGCCTGGCTGGCGGCCTTGGCACGTGCAAAGGCCTTGATGGACATGGATACAGGAGGCCTAGCTGCCCCACGTGCAGGGGTAACTTTGTCCACGGGAATGGTGTCGGGTAGATCCAGAACTTCGGTTTCCGGAGGAAAATCAACAACCAGCACCGGTGTAGTCTCCGGGACCGAGGAACGTGTTAACGCAGTGTCGTCGGCCTGGAGCGGTTGAATTACCGCTTCCGAAGGGACCGAAGCACTCGCGGAGGGCTTAGGCGTTGCATCAGTGGAAGACGCGGGCCGATGATGTCAGTCCTGGTCCTTTCATTTTTTGGTAGTTTGTGCTGTCGGTTGTTCCGACGGCATGTTGTAAGCGTAGGATTCTCTGAAAAAGTCTTCGTCAAATTCTGCCCGGCGCCTGAGAGTGCGCTTATTAAAGCAAGCACAGGCCGAGACGTCGTGGTCTGGGCCCAGGCAAGGGAGGCAGTAAGAATGGAAGTCCTTATGAGGTCTTTGTTTACCACAAGACAAACAACTATTAACTTTCTCAATTTGTTCTGACATCGGCTGAGGCAAGAAAAAATGTTCCCCAACGGGGTAACTTAGCTTTTAGATGACTTCGATAACTGAAAACACAGGAGCTGACCGACTGGCACTTGCGAACTGCTTCTGCTTCGGGCACCGCGCGGCAAGAAAGACTGAAGAAGATGGCGTCGGCTGATGCCTTTGTACTCAAGCCGCTCTGACGTCGGGGAGGAGGCGACATCGGCCGACGCCGGACCCAGACTTTGGAATCTGGCCGACCGAAGGGCTGCCTGAGGCAGGACAACCCATATGTCAGGACTGCAGTTGCATTCTTGAAGGACATCTACAAGTGGTCAAAATGTTCTCAGATGATACAAGAATGCCATTTGGTCTTGATAAATGTACAAAAGCAGTCTTTAAATCAGGAAAGCTGCATCACCAAGAAAATATCAGTCTGGGACAGGAATGTGATACAAAAGTACTTCAGCAAGAGGGAGTGTATCAATATTTGGGAACTGATAAAAGATGAACAATAAAATATGAACAAATCAGAATAAAAATTTGGGAATATTTTAGAAGACTAAAATTAATACTGAAAACAGCCTTGACATCTAGGAACAAAGTCCAAGCTATAAACCAATTTACTCATCCTCTTCGAACTTACAGTTTTGGGATGATTGACTGGCCCCAAAAGATATTAGGTCAGCTGGACAGGAAAACAAGTAAAATGTTTCATGCTTATCAAATGATTTATAAAAATCAGTGTATACCAAGATTATATATTCCCCATTCTGAAGGAGGTATGGGCCTCCTCAAAACTGATTACATATATAGATCTGCAATCATATGATTGCATACATCTCTACTGACCTCACAAGATCCAAACATAGTGCAAGTTTTAAAACATGAGGAGAACAAGTCTAAGATGACCATCCTACTCAGTTTAGCAGAAGCATATCAGTGTCAAGTAGGAATGGAAATCACACCAGAATTAGAAAATCAGGTAGAACTGAATGCACAAAAAAAAAATGAAAGAATATAAGGTGAAGGATCAGATGAGCAGGCAAGAAATTGAAAAATGGGTAAACATAGTTGCAAGTTCAGGAAACTCCTGGAACAACCTCATGAAACCTCATGCCACTCAGGATCATACACAGGAATGGTTCAGGAGAGGTGAATTTAAATCAAAATATGAAAGGTTAATATTGGCTAGCCAGGATAGTGGACTACATACACAATGGTTTACAGAAACTAATGAACACGCTGGAGAGACAGACAAATGCAGGTTTTGTAAAACAGAATGGTTAACCATCACACATCTTCGTTACTGGGTGTGATACACTAATGGCAGAATCCCTGTATACTGAAAAGCATAAAATAATGTGGCAAGACTGTTGCAATGGTGATTGTACATCCATTATAATATTGAAGCAGCTGAGAAGCATTAGAAACATGAGCCACAAAGCATTATACAAATTATGAAGTTTATATCACATGGGATCACCCATTACGAACAGATCAAAAAACAGATGAGAGAAAAAGTACAGTTTTGTACCTACCATAAATGTAGATGTCAGATAGATATGCAACTGCAGTCATAACATATGGGTTGTCCTGCCTCAGGCAGCCCTCGGTCGGCCAGATTCCAAAGTCTGGGTCCGACATCGGCTGATGTCGCATTTCTCTCCGACGTCAGAGTGGCTGGAGTATATAAGTATCAGCCGACGCCATTTTCTTCAGTGTTTCTTGCCCCAGATGCCAGGTGCCCTCCAAGGAAGGCTGTAATCAAATTGGAAGACAAAAACAGGATTCCAGACAAATAAGTATGCAATAAACAGATACACCATAACAGATATCCCCAGCTAAGAGAAACAGGGATAGGAGTGGACCCAAGGCATAGAGGGGTATGGAGGGAGGGAAAATCCGACTGCAGTTGCATATCTATCGGACATCTACATTTATGGTAGGTACAAAACTGTACTATGTCCTTCAAGAATGCAACTGCAGTCATAACATATGGGTTGAATACCATAGCTTAGCTGGGGGAGGAGGAATGCTCTAGGAAAGAGATGGTGTGGCAATCAAACCCTGCAGGACTGCCGAAGCAAAGCCTGCTCTGGATCTGGAGTATAAAGGGAGATTGTAGTGTTTGGAGAATGTATGCATGGAGCTCCATGTAGCAGCTTCTAGAATGTCTTTTGTAGGCACCCCTCTTAAGAATGCTGTAGAGGTGGCTGTAGCTCTGGTGGAGTGTGGTCTGACATTGGCTGGAACATTCTTCCCATGGAAGGAATAACAAAATCTGATGCAATGTCCAATCCATTTTGAAATAGTCTGTTTGGAAATTGCTTTTCCTTGTACTGCAGGGGCGTAAGCTACAAAAAGCTGATCAGACTTCCTACTGATCTTGGTTCTGTCCAGGTAGTAGCGAAGTTGTCTGTGAATGTCCAAGCTATGCAACAGTCTTTCCCCTTTGCTCTCAGGATTGGGGAAGAAAGTAGGCAGGTGAATAGCTTGATTTAAAGAAACCCTAGATACCACCTTTGGCATAAAAGTAGGGTTGGTTCTTAAGGAGACCCTATCTCTGTGAAAGATTATGAACGGTGGTATTGCCATTAGGGCCTGTAGTTCCGAAACCCTTCTTGCTGAGGTAATTGCCAACAGGAGAGCTGTCTTCCATGAGAGAAATTGTAAGTCCACTGAAGCTGCTGGCTCAAAGGGAGGTAGAGTCAGTTTTTCTAGGACAAAGTTGAGGTCCCAAGCTGGCACTGGAGCCTTTCTTGGTGGCTTAATGTTCTTGATTCCCATGAGGAATTGCCTTAACAAAGGATGTGAAAACACAGGCAGATCAGTGTTATATCTAGCTGAAATAGCTGAAGCATGTATCTTTATGGAAGAATATGAGAGTCCATTCTGTAGCATATCTGCCAAATATTCCAGGATGAGTGGGATGTTCAATAATGATGCATTATGTCCCTTGCTGGTATTCCAAATGCTGAATCTCTTCCATTTTGCTAAGTAAACCTTTCTGGTGGATGGTCTTCGAGCTTCTGTTAATATCCGCTGAACTTCCTTGGAGAGAGATAGATTGAGGTTATTCATGGGATCTCCCAGGCTGTTAGCTGCAGCGTCTGAAGGTTGGGATGCACTGTTTTGAAGTTGTGTTGAGTCAATAGTAGGGGCCACTGGGGAAAGGCCCACTTTTTGTTGTGACATCTGCTCCGTAGTAGTGGATACCAGTGTTGTCTTGGCCAGTCTGGAGCTATTAGGATCCCATTGGGCGCCTCTGCTTTGATCTTTAGTAATACTGTGGTCATCAGTGGCAGAGGTGGGAATGCATAGATTTTTAGGAAGTTCCAGTTGAATGAAAGAGCATCTATTTTTCAAGCTTGTGGATGATATGTCCTTGAACAGAATTTTTGTAGGTGATGGTTGAGGTGGGAGGCAAATAGGTCTACTTCTGGCCTGTCCCATGTCGAGGTGAGTTGTGTGAAGATTTTCGATGTAACCTCCACTCGTGTGGATCTATGAAATTCCTGCTTAGGCTGTCCGCCAGCACATTGTCTTTGCCTGGAACAAACTGGGATTGCAACTGTATGTTTAGGCTCAGTGATTTTTCCCAAAGATTCATTGTCAGTCTGCAAAGGGGGTAAGAATGGGTGCCCCCTTGCTTGTTTATGTACCACATCACAGTGGTGTTGTCTGTCTGTATCAGTAGATGGTCTTGCTGAAGTTGCTGTCGAAAGGCCTCGATGGCATGCATTACTGCCAGCATTTTCTTTTGATTTATATGCAGATGTGTTTCCTTTGGAGACCATTGTCCTTGTATACATCTGCCCTCCATGTGTGCCCCCCATCCAGTGTCTGAGGCATCTGTGGTCATGGTCTGTGTTATCTGAGGTTTTTTGAATGACATACCTGTGTTTGCCTGGCTTACCGAGGCCCACCATAGGAATTCCTTTTGTAGGCATGGAATAAGCGGTATGGTTGTCTCTAGGTTGTTGCTGTGCTGAGACCATAGGCTTTTTAGGTACCATTGAAGCTTTCTCATGTTTAGTCTTGCTAATGGAACCATGAGAATGCAGGATGCCATGTAACCCAGGACCTGTAGGAATCCCCTTGCAGTCATCTGGGTGAGTTTTGCCAAACCTTTGAAATAATGAGTTAACTTCTCTTGTTTGTCTTCTGTCAGGTAAGCCATTTGAGAGGCTGTGTCTAGATTGGCTCCTAAGAAGGTTATTTGCTGGGATGGTTGAAGTCTTGACTTTTGGAAGTTGACTGTGTATCCCAGAGCCTGTAGCAATTATATGACATAGTTCAAGTTTTTTGTCAAAATCAATTTGTCGTCCGCTTGTATGAGGCAGTCGTCCAGGTACGGGTAAATTTGGATCCCCTGGAGCCTGCAATGAGCAATTACTGAAGCCAGGCATTTTGTGAATACTCTGGGCGCAGTAGATAAGCCAAATGGCAATGCTGAGAATTGATAATGCTCTGGCCCTGCAAGAAATCTGAGGTATCTTCTGCAGCTGTGTCTGATAGGGACATGCAGGTATGCCTCCTTGAGGTCCAGAGTAATCAGCCAAGACCCCTTGCCCAGCATGGGAAGGAGTTGCTGTAGAGTCAGCATTTTGAACTTTGGTACTATGAGAAAGGTGTTTAATGTGGACAAATCCAGTATTGGTCTCCATTGATTTTCTTTTCTTGGAACAAGGAACAGTCTTGAGTAAAACCCCTGGCCTTGTTCTTGTTGTGGGACTCTTTCTACTGCTTTGATCTGAGCAAGCAGAGAAATTTGCTTGATAGCCTCTGCCCTCTGGTTTTGTGGTAGGTTTGGCATGCCTTGTTTTCTTGGTAAGGTATGAAAGTGGAACCTGTAACCTTGGTCTACAATGTCCAAAATCCATTTGTCCTTTGTCAATCTGTGCCAATTGTCTGAAAACAGAGATAATTTTCCGCCCAAGGGAGCTTCTATTTGCTCCTTGGTGAGCAGAAGTAGAGGAAAGTCATTGAGATTGTCCCTGTGGGGCAGGGGAGACCCCTGTGTCACTTCTTTGGTTTGTTGGTTGCCATTGACGTCCCCTGTAAGAACCTCTGTATTGTCCTCTTCCTCGGCCACGCCTGTTTTTACCCCATTGAAATCTTTCAGGATTAGGAAAGGACCAGTTTTTAGAAGGCCAATTCCTGCTGAATCTGGGTGGCTGAACCTGGAGGAAATCTTTGACCGTCTGAACTGATTTTGCTTTTTCCTCGATGGACTTTAACACATCTTTAGCATTAGCACCAAAAAGCTTGTTCTTTTCCAAGGGTGCATCAAGAAGTTTTGCCTTAACATGATCTGGTAGAGGTTGTTCTTTTAACCATGCATGTCTACAAATGACCACCCCTGTCATAGCTGCCCTACATGAAGCTTCCAATGCATCATATCCACACTGCAGAAAGTGATTGCTGACTTGCTGAGAATTATGTACAGCTTCCTGCAAAGACTTCCTGTCTAAAGGTTCAGGAGAGGCCAATGTTTTCTGTAAATCATCTAACAGGTAATCCTAATATTGAAACATATGAAAGAGGCAATTCAGAGCTCTCATAGATAAAGTAGTGGAGGTGTAGACCTTTTTCCCCCATCTCTCTAATGACCTAGCTTCCCTGTTGGAAGGCAAAGGATTTTTGGATGTGGATGCTGAAACCCCTTTAGGTACCTGAGAAATAGTTTCTAAATCAACAGCATGGGCCCTAAAGAAATGAGAATGTGTTTCTGGGACCCTATAATATCTGTCTGGCTTGGCTGGAGCAGGAGGAAGAGTATCCGGGGTAACACTGGAGTCAGATTATAGGTCATCCAAAACATCAAGCACAGGAGGTATAGCCAGGGGCCTGTGTTGGGGCTTTTTAAGGAAGGTTCGAAGGCGCTTTCTGGAATCAGAATATTCCTGGCCTTGCCACTTAAAATGTTCCCTTCATGGTATGCAGAACTTCCCCAAAAGAAATATCCTCAGGAGGGGAGGCCGAGGGGATGGAATCCTCTGCATCCGAGTCCTCATAGGTCTGGAAGAGCTCTTCCTGGCCATCGGAGTGAACAGAGTCCTCAGAATCTTCATCTGAAGGGATAGGGTCAGAGGGTTCAACCCGGGGCCTCATCAGAAGGAGGCTGGGATCCTCTCTCAGGATGGGCCTGTGAACCTCTAATCATGGAAATTAAGTCTGCGGCCATAGTCATGATTTGTGTTTCAGGAGTAGGCTGAGGTAAGGCTTTAGCAGTAAGGTGCTTGGTCTTGCTGGCTGTCTTAGCACCTGTGTAGGCCTTAATAGACATGGCCATAGGAGGCCTAGCAGCTCCACGTGCAGGAGTGACCTTATCTACAGCAATGGTCTCGGGCATTTCCTCGGTTTCAGTATACGGAGGAAAATCTATAACTGGCGTCGGTGTGGCCTCCGGTGTCGGAGGTATCGGTAATGCAGTGTCTTCGGTTCGGAGCGGTGAAATAACAGTCTCAGGGGGAACCGAAGCACTCGCGGTAGGTTTTGGCGTGGAGTCGGTGGAAGACGCGGGCCGAGGATGTCGGTCCCGGTCTTTTCGTTTCTTAGGAGTCTGCGATGTCGGAAGTTCCGACGGCATTGTATAAGCAAATTTATGCCGAAAAAGTCTTCAGCGAACTCCGCCCGGCGCCTGAGAGTGCGCTTATTGAAGCGAGCACAGGCGACACAGGCCAAGACGTCGTGGTCTGGGCCAAGGCAAGGAAGACTGTAAGAGTGGAAATCCTTATGAGGTATTTGTTTACCACAAGACAGACAATTGTTAACTTTTTCAGTAATTTCTGACATCGGCTGAGGCAAGAAAAGGTCCCCAACGGGGTACTTAGCTTTTTTGATGACTTCGGATTCGAAGAATACAGGAGCTGACCGACCGGCACTTGCAGACTGCTTCTGCTTAGGGCACCGCGCGGCAAGAAAGACTGAAGAAAATGGCGTCGGCTGATGCTTATATACTCCAGCCGCTCTGACGGAGAGAAATGCAACATCAGCCGACGTCGGACCCAGACTTTGGAATCCGGCCGACCGAGGGCTGCCTGAGGCAGGACAACCCATATGTTATGACTGCAGTTGCATTCTTGAAGGACATCCAGATATAGCAGTCTATGAAAAGTCAATAGCATTGATCACTGAAATTGCTACACCCAGTGATTACATGCACAGAAACACAAAGTCATAAAATAGTATGATATGCAGGCAGAAACGAGGGCAATATAGATGAAGGATACCAACACAGTTCTAACAGTAGTAGGAGCAAAGGGCTCCTAAAAAATAAATTACAGTCATAGATGCGTCATCCATACAAGTAACTCCATATTTATTTACTTATTTGACATTTGTTAACCAGGTTGCTCCATCTGAGCTAAAGCCCATTTTCAGTGGAGACCAGAGGAGAAAAGATCAAAAACAATAATACTTAAAAAGAAACAAAGTACAAATTATATACAGGGATATAACATTCAAATAAATGACAGGTAAAATAGTTTTCCAATAGAAGATATACACCCAGGTTATTTACATTTTTAAGTTACATACATTGTACAGCACACAAAGAGAATACATATCCTTTTGTATTAAATAAAGATACAGAAAGGAAATGCTAATTAAGCATTAGATTTGTGTATTACGTTAATGGATATATGTAGTAGTAGAAGAAACAGTTCAAAGGAGACTGGATAGGCTATAGATTCAGCTGGGGGAGGGGGTAGATTGCCAGCTGAGGGAGAAAGTACAGTTGTGTACACTTACCATAAATGTAGATGTTCGAGTGTATTCACTGTTGCAGTCATTACATTTGGGTACTCCTGCTGGCAAGGTTGACCTCAGTCGGCCTGAATTCCAAAGTCCTGGGTCCTGCTTCGGATGCTGTCGCCCCTTCCCTAACGTCAGGTCGTCAGGGGTATAAAAGATGCATCAGACACCATTTTCTTTAGTTTTTCTTGCCCTAGATGTCAGGTGCCCCCCTAAAAATTTTTTATATACATATAAATACATGCACCAATATAAACTTTACCTTCATCTACAAGCAAATACACCACATAGGTTGTATAAATCAGAGAAGGAAAGATAGGTTCCATGAGAAGAAAAGGGGGATGGTGGGTGGGTAACCTGGACTGCAACAGTGAATACACTCGAACATCTACATTTATGGTAAGTGTACACAACTGTACTATGTTCTCTGTGTTTCACTGTTGCAGTCATTACATTTGGGCAGAGTCCCAAAGCTATGGATGGGAGGCTGGAGCTAAACAGCATTAGAAGCGGCTATGAGGCCCTGCAGAACTGCAGTGGCAAAGCCTGCCCTAGATTTAGAGTAGAGTGGCAGATGATAGTGCTTTGTAAAGGCGTGCACTGAACTCCAAGTAGCAGCCTCTAAAATATCCTTGGTTGGTACTCCCCTGAGAAAGGCTGCTGAAGTGGCTGCAGCTCTGGTTGAATGTGGCCTAATGCCCTTAGGCTCTGGCTTGCCATGGTGTAAGTAGCAGAAACGAATGCAGTTTCCTATCCACTTTGAAATAGTCTGCTTTGAGATAGCCTTTCCTTGTGATCCTGCAGCATATGCCACTAGTAATTGTTCTGTCTTTCTAAAAACTGTGGTTCTGTCCAAGTAGAATCTAAGCTGTCTATGTCCAAAGAATGCAGAATTCTCTCCCCCTTGTTCTGTGGATTTGGATAAAAAGTTGGCAGATGAATAGTTTGGTTAAGAGCCACAGTGGACACCACCTTAGACATAAATGTTGGGTTTGTGCTCAGAGAGACCCTGTCTGGATAAAAAATGATAAAAGGTTCCACAGCCATGAGTGCCTGAAGCTCTGAAACTCGTCTTGCAGAAGGTATTGCTAGGAGCAGAGCTGTTTTCCAAGATAAAAACTTTATATCAGCAGTAGCAGCTGGCTGAAAAGGAGGCAGGGTGAGTTTTTCCAAGACATAGTTGAGGTCCCATGCAGGCACTGGTGATCTCCTTGGAGGCCTTAAATTTTTGGCTCCTCTAAGGTACTGTTTTAGTAAGAGATGAGAAAAGATTGGTGGCTCTGTATTGTAATGAGCTGAAATGGCAGAGGCATGAATTTTAATAGATGAAAAAGATAGGCCTTTGTCCAGCATTGCAGTTAAGTATTGCAAAATCTGAGGAATATCTGGCACAGCTGTATCAGTTCCTTGTGCCTGGTTCCAAGCACAGAATCTCTTCCATTTTCCAGCATAAGATTTTCTAGTACTAGGCCTTCTGGCCTCCAAAATGACATCCATCACAGCTTTACTGAGAGGTATGTTTTGTATGACTACATTATCAGCCATGCTGTCAGGTTTAAAGTCCTGAGTTGGCTGTGTAGGATCTGATTGTTTTGCTGGGACAGTAGATGAGGTATCTGAGGTAAGGTCCATGCTGGGCATTGAGACAAGCTCCTTAGTATTGGATACCAGTACTGGCGGGGCCAGTCTGGGGCAATCAGTATCATCCTTGGCTTCTCCTGTCTAACCTTTAGGAGTACCTTGGGGAGGAGAGGCAAAGGGGGAAATGCATATACTGATAGGGCATCCACTTTCCATGCTTGTCTGTGATAAATCCTTGTGCAGAATCTGTTTAGTTGGTAGTTGTGAGGGGAGGCAAATAGATCTATGTCCGGGCATCCCCATTTCCTTGTTATCATGCTGAAGACTTGTGGATCCAGGTGCCATTCATGGGGATCCATGAGGTTTCTGCTTAGTTCGTCTGCCAGAGTATTTTTCCTTCCTGGCAGGAATTGTGCCTGCAGATGTACTTTGTAAGTCAATGCTGTGTCCCACAAAGTCATGGCTAGTCTGCAAAGGGGGTAAGAATGTGTGCCCCCCTGCTTGTTTATGTACCACATGACCGTGGTGTTGTCTGTCTTTATCAGTAGTTGTCCTGGATGAAGTAGGTCCTTGAAGGCTGTCAGGGCATTTCGAACTGCTAGCATCTCTTTGTGATTGATATGTAGACGCATTTAGTTTGGGGTCCATGTGCTCTGAATGCATCTTCCTGCCATGTGGGCCCCCCAGGCATAATCTGATGCATCCGTTGTTAGTGTTTGCCGGGCTGGGGGTAATGTGAATGGCTGTCCCTTGTTTTGGTGACAAGCCTTTGCCCACCATCGAAACTCCTGTTGCAGGCAGGGAATGAGAGTAATCATAGTTTCTAGGCTGTGGCAATGTTGAGTCCAAACACTTTTTAGGTACCATGGAAGTTTCCTCATATGCAGTCTTGCATATGGAATTAGTGGGATGCAGGATGCCATGAAGCCCAAAGCCTGCAGAATTTTTCTTGCAGATAACTGGGCCTTTGTTGCCAACATTTTGAAATAGGTAATCAGTTGCCTTTGATTGTCTGGCATGAGAGAAGCCATCTGGGCAGTTGTATTTAAGCTCGCACCCAGGAATATTATCGCTTGAGAGGATACTAGTTTTGATTTCTTTTCATTGACTGTGTACCCTAGGCATGTTAGAAGTCTTTTCACAAACGCCACATGCTGTAGAAGAATGTCCTTGTTCTCTGCTTGAATTAAACAGTCGTCCAAGTAAGGATATACTTGTATTCCTCTTTGTCTACAGAATGCAATTACTGGTGCCAGGCACTTTGTAAAGACCCTGGGTGCAGTAGATGAGCCAAAGGGCAGTGCAGAGAATTGGTAATGCATTGAGCCTGCCTTGAATCTGAGGTATCTTCTGCATATTTGTCTGATTTGGACATGCAGGTATGCCTCTTTTAGGTCTAAAGTCACCAGCCAAGTGTTCTTGCCCAGCATGGGCAGAAGCTGCTGCAAAGTCAACATCTTGAATTTTGGTATATCCAGGAATGTGTTCAAAATAGATAGGTCCAGTATTGGCCTCCAGGCCTTGTCCTTTCTGGGTACCAAGAGCAATCTTGAGTAAAATCCTTGTGTCCCTGCTCTTGCTCTGGTACTAGTTGAATGGCCCCCATGTCCATGAGGGATGAGACTTGTTTTTGTGCCTCTGCCCATTGATTTTTTGGCAGATCTAGCCAGCTGTTTGCCTTAGGCAGGGTATGGAAATGGAACTTGTAGCCTTGCGACACGATACTTAAGACCCACTTGTCCTGGGTTATAAAGTGCCAATTTTGAGAAAAACGTGACAATGTTCCCCCTAAGGGTGCTGCCAGGAGATAAGTGTTTGGTGCAGGCAGGGGGAAGTCATTGGGACTGTTTCCTGAATGGTTGTGATTTGTCTTCTCCAGCTTTGTATGTAGAAGCTCCCCATTGTTTTGAGCAGAATGAACCTTGAGCCTGGGATCTCTCTCTAGGGCGTCTGGTTCTGCCCCTTTGAGGTCCGTCTGACACAGGAAAGGACCAATTCTTTGTTGGCCAGTATCTACTAAACCTAGGTGGCTGTACTTGTAAAAAATCTTTAACCGTTTGCATAGATTTAGCTTTGTCCTCCATTTTCTTTAACACCTCTTCTGCCTTAACACCAAACAAAGTATCATGCTGTAAAGGTGCATCTAATAATTTAACTTTAACATGATCAGGCAGATTTTGTTCCTTTAACCAAGCATGCCTCCTAATAACAGAACCTGTAACAGCAGCCCTGCAGGAGGCCTCTAAAGAATCAAAACCACATTGCAAAGTATGTTTTCCAACTTGTTCAGCTGCATGCAATAAATCCCGCATTTCCTTGTTTTCTGCACACTGAGGTTAACAACATTTTCTGTTTAAGCAATGCTATGACATGTTGCTGATATTTGAGCATATGAAACTGACAATTTAAGGCCCTAATAGCCAAGGTAGCAGATGAGTAAACCTTTTTTTCCCCATCTGTCCAGTGCCCTAGAATGTCTGTCAGAGGGGGTAGGGTTTTTTGCAGTGGAAGCCTTAACTCCTTTGGGACCCTGAGAAATAGTTTCTGGGTCTGCAGCAGGGTTTTTAAAAAGGAATTTATGAAAGTCAGGAACCCTGTGATATCTGTCTGGCTTAACAAGAGCTGGAGGTAAGTAGTCAGGTGTAAGACTAGACTCTGAAAACACATCATCTACAATGTCTAACACAGGTGGGATGGCTAGTGGCTTGTGTTGAGATAGTAAAAGGAAATCCCTGAGCCTCTTTTTAGATTCTGAAAAATCTTGACTCTCCCAGTGGAAATGCTCCCTCATGGTATGTAAGGTTTCCCCAAAAGAATAGTCCTCAGGAGGAGAGGCTAAAGGAATAGATTCTTCAGCATCCGAATCCTCATAGGGGGGAAGAGAATATTCCTGATCAGAAGAAACGGAAACCTGATCTGAAGATTCATAGTCAGTCTCTTGCCTAGGTCTCTTATCAGGAGGGGGATGGGAACCCCTGATCAAGGTAATCAAGTCTTCGGCCATTTTGAGCATCTGTTTTTTGGGCATACAGGCCTGACCACGTGGCTCTTGAGTTTGTTTCTTTGCTTTGGAAGGTGCTTTAGTCTTTGCCTTTGAAGCTGAAGTCGGTTTGATGTAAAGATGTTTAGGTCTGAATACACCCTCAGAAGCTGGTCCCTGCTCAGCGGCTCTGGACCCATCTGAAGGGATAATATCCGAGGCTCCAATACCTTGAGTTTCTAGCAGCATGGCCAACTCCACGTGGGAGTCAGTAGCGGCCTGCGACCCTAAAGTAGTGGGCGTCAGGGGCTGCGAAAGTGCCTCACTGAGGACCAGCAAATCGGCGACTGGTTTTGGGCCTCGGTTGTCTATCTCTTTCCTTTTCTTTGCATTTTTTGTGAACTCCGGTAGTCGGATGGCTATCAGACGACATTTCTGGATAATTAAACCGGCGTCCAAAATAGTTTAAAACAAAATCATACCGATGCTTAATAGTGCATTGGTTAAATCTAGCACAAAACCGACAACCAGAAACATTGTGATCAGGGCCTAGACAAGGAATACAGTAACAATGAAAATCCTTATGAGGTATTTGCTTCCCACAAGAAATAAAATTAACTTTTTCTGACATCGGTCTGGAGCAACAAAAACTTTTCCCCAACGGGGTACTTAGCTTTATAGAAGACTTCGGATCTGAAACTCGAACACGAAAATCTTAAGAGTCGGCCGACCGGCACTTGCGAACTGCTTCTGCTTCGGGCACCGCCCGGCAAGAAAGACTAAAGAAAATGGCGTCGGCCACATCTTTTATACCCCTGACGACCTGACGTCAGGGAAGGGGCGACAGCAGCCGATGCAGGACCCAGGACTTTGGAATTCAGACTGACTGAGGGCAACCTGCCAGCAGGAGTACCCAAATGTAATGACTGCAACAGTGAAACGCGAAGAACATCAGTGTTTTAACATTTGTAGGAGAGATTTAATATATATTTGGTGAGAATTGGTTTCAGAGAAAAACAGAGATTAATATTAAGCTCATTCATACTGTACAAGGAGAAGGAGGTAGAGCTATTTAGGCAATTGACCTCAAGAACAGAAGATGGAGTAAGTGGTAGATGGAAAGGGATAGGGTCGTGACAGGGCCAAAGCCATGTTTTGGCAAGATCATTTTTTTAGTTCTTTTTAAAATTTGGTATGGTGTTAAATGTTTCTTATGCTGAGGGGGAGTTTGTTCCAGTATTTGGATACTGAATACTTGTATAGAGTTTTTCCAATCGTTTTATTGAGCTTGTACATTTGAAGGAGATGGTCTGGTTCATAGGGGGCAAAAAGGGATATAGTAAGATAATAGATTGGATAAGGAGGGGCAGGCATAGGTTTGTTGAGGAGGAGGTAAGTTATGTGAAGTTGAAGTCGATGGGGGAATATAAGCCATTGTAGGTTTTTAGTGCAATGTAGTGGTGAGAGGAATGTGGTAAATTTGCAGCATATCTGGCAATTGTGTTGTAGGACTGTTTTTTTTTTTAGTAATTAATGAAGATTAAAGACTTGTGAGAATTAGGGCAGCATACAAATGTCTGGGAAGTAAGCAAGCTTAGGTCAGAGAGAGAGTCTAGAATCAGGAGTTAAGAATTTTTTTGCTCCTATAGAAAAGGCCATGTTTTTGACTATTTTTTTTTGATGGATTGTTGGACATGAAGGTCAAATTTGAGCTGGCCATCTATTATCATTCCAAGTAGCTTTGTGTGGGATTCAGCACTAATGATAGTTAGATTTAAGGATGAGATGGTGATGGTAGATTTGAGATGAGAAAGTGATTTAGGGAGAAAGAATAGATATTTAGTCTATTTGGGAATTAAGTTGACTTTCTGTAAGCCAGCTCTCTACTGAAAGGAGAGTGTGTGGGGTAATAGAGTGAAGTTGAGAGATGCTTTCTGAAGAGGAGATGAGAGTAGAATAGTCAGCATATTGAATGAAAGAGGACTGCTGGGATGAGGTATGGAGGTCATTTGTGAAGATATTGAATAGAAGAGGTCCTAGGATGGATCCTTGGGGAACACCTGTATGGATGGAAAGAGAAGGAGGAGGTGGCAGAATGCTATATGACAGATTGCTCTCTATTTGGCAGATAACTAGAAAACCACTCTAGAGTACAGGCTGAGAGGTTCAGGTTAGATAGCTTAGTTAGGAGTTTGGAATGTGATATGTATCAAAGGATTTTGACAGGTCTAAGAACAGACATGAGAATATTTTTATTATCGTCACATGATTTGGCTATTGTATGAGTGAAAGATAATAGGGCTGTAGTTGTTCTGTGGTTTGGAAGAAACCATGCTGAGTAGGTGTCAGGAGGTTTTCTTGGACGAGAAATTTGAGGAGCTGTGAATGAATGCATTTTTCGAGTATTTTAGAGAGGGGGAAGAGAATTGCTAAAGGTCTGAAATTGGATGGATCGGTGGAGTTACCTCCTTTGTGTAAAGGTATAGCATAGAATGATTTCCATATCTCAGGTACAAAGGCGTCACAGATAGATCTACTAATAAGGAAGGAGACTGGATAGGCTATAGATTCAGCTGGGGGAGGGGGTACATTGCCAGCTGAGGTAGAACAGTGTTTTAACTTTTGTAGAAAGGATTTAATATATATATGGTGAGAATTGGTTTCAGAGAAAAAAGGGTCTGGTTGGAGGGTACTGGGGAAGGAATTGTGGTGTTGGAGTTCCGGTCATTGTTGGTCAGTTTACTGATAGAAATCAATGAGGTAATGGTTGAGTAGGAAGTTACTTTCTTGTGCAGAACTATAAGGAAGGTGAAGGATAGAGTAGATAGTTCTCCAGAAGTTTTTTGGGTTTGAGTGATGTGTAGATTGGGCTTTATATATTTTTTTGTTGTCATTACAGATGTTTTCTGTTCGGTTTCTGAGTTCTTTAAAAATTTGATGGTGAGTAGGGGATTTGAATTTTAGCCATGTTTTCCAAGCAGCATCTCTCTGATGTATAAGGGAAGGGGTTTCCTTAGTGAGCCTTGGGGCAAAATTAGATTTTATTTAGATTTTTCAAAGGGGTGCCAGTGAGTTGAGAATGTCTAAGAAGGTGTTGGTAAAAGTTAGAATGGCTTCATTGATGGGGAAGGGTGTGAAGGGAAGACCAGCACATGGAAGAGTGTCTTTCATTTAGTATTGTGGGGAAAAAGGTGGAGAGATTGCAGCAGTCTTTATATATGCATGGCACGAACCAAAGGAAAGATAAAACTGAAGACCACAGATGAAGAATCCACTTAAAACACCAGTTTATTGTACCTCTAGCGCTTCGGCAACCGCCTTCAAGGAGTATCATTATATATGCAAGGGTCTGGGGAGCTGTGGAGTGTGTTTTTGGGTATAGATTGTTATGTGGTCACTCAGGATATTGGGTAGTATAGTGGAGTTGCAGTATAGGTGAGGGTCAGTAGTCTGTATCCAGTCAAGAATAATCCCACAGTTGGTATATTTACTTAAGCAAGTGGGGCCTGGGATAACCTGGGTAAATCCAGAGAGACTGAAGCTTTAGACAGGGGCATCTACAGCTAGTAATTTCCAGTCAATATTCACATCAACTAGTATTACTGATTCACAGGGTATGTTTTGTGACCGCCAAGACAGGATGCTTTCGAGGATGGGGGTATTTTTGCCAAGAGGGATATATAAGGAGGCAATAACAATTTTTTTGTGGGAGTTTATGTGGCAGTTAAGAATTAATAGTTCGGCTCTGTGAAAATTATCTGGTTGGGAGGAAAGGGGCGGTGAGGTAAAGTTGTTCAGACTAGAGAATGGCTACTCACACCTCCTTTTTTGCAATTCTGTCATGGTGGAAGACATTATAGCCAGGGGTACAATTTCCTTGTTAGAGATATGGAGTTTTGGTCATGTTTCAGATAAGGTTAAGATATATGGGGAATAGTGGAGATGCATGTGTGTAATTCAGTGATTTTGTTTGGCAGACTTTGTATATTTATGGACAGAAAGGATAAGGTTTTAGAGGAAGAGGGGATTGAGATGGGGAGTGGGAAGTAGGGATGGTGGAGAGATGTGATGTTTGGGTATAACTGGGCTGTGAAGTGGAGGGGCCTGGGTTAGAGTGCATGTCAACCAGCTAGAAGGAGAATTCTTGCAATTAAGGTGGGCTTGGAAGTAGAGATGTTATTGAATTGATATTTGACTTTGGGTGGGACAGTATTGGGTGACAATATGTTTTTGACTTTGAAGAGCTGGGAGGAGAGGTTAAATAAGGAAGGAAAAATACAGTACAACAAGGTGGTATCGTGGCTGTTGTACATATGAGAGAGAGTAGGTGCAGGTTTTACATATTTGATGTTAATGTGATAAGAGGTTAAGAAGGAGAGGAGTAGTAGTAGAAGTGGTTAGGATGCTGTGGAGCATGACTAGATGGAATGGAAATTTAGATTAGAGGGAAGACAGTGGATGGTTAAGTTTGTATTAACTGAAGGGTGGTAGTCGTAGTAGAAGAAGGGGGAAATTGTTAGGATAATCAGTTGATAGAAGCTGGATGAATGAGGTGAGGTATATTAGGGTGTGGAGGAGGTTTGGTAGATAATGAGTTATCAGTAGTGGGTGGGGCCAGAGGAAAGGTAGTCATGTAATTGGAGTTTTTTCTTTTAGTAGATTGGATGGGATAGTTTGGTGTAGTAGGTGGGGAAATAAGTGGGATATGTATAAAGTGAATAAGATAGGGGTGGGTGGGAATGGGGGCAGGGGAGAGGAGTGAGCCCAAATGTAGTGAGGGCAAATGGAGCAGGACTAGACCAAGCAGGGGAAAACTGCTTCCAGAAAAAGTAAAGGCCAAAGGTAAGGAAATAGCAAGCAAGGTTTTATCTAGGATTTAGTTTATAGTAAAGATAAAAGTACTGTTGATTAAATCATGGCAGAAATTGAGACAAGAGTGACGTACATGCAGAAATGTGATTGCCAGGAAGAGAGATTCAGTTTAGGAAATATAGGCAGGGAAATTTGGAGAGTTTAGGTATGGAAGACGAAACGAGAGCTAAAAAGAAATGTGAGCTAGATATAATAATTTACATATTGGCAGCTTAAGGAATAAGAGGTGGAAGTAAAGGTGAGGGTTACAGGGAGGAACAACAAGGAGTTACAACTATAAGGAGAGGGTGTGGATGGAGGTGGGGGGCAGTGAGTTATGGTGGTTAGAGGGGGACTGCACAAACAAAGCTCCAGTGTTCACTCTTAGAACATACTTTGGGTCACTTGCATTGTGTTGGGGACTTGACAAAATTTGTCCAGGTAAGCAGGTACCCTTTTACTGCTCTTAGTTCCAAAGCCACGGGTCACAATATCTGTAGTGCTGCTTGAAAGTGTAGCTGAAGAAACCGATAAAACCTCTAGAAAGAGAAGATTAGGGTATTACTTACAGTGATATAAAGAGCAAGGTAGTGCGCCTCACACATTACTAAGGATGAAAGTACAGTTTTGTACCTACCATAAATGTAGATGTCCGATAGGTATGCATCTGCAGTCATCACATATGGGTTGTCCTGCCTCAGGCAGCCCTTCGGTCGGCCGGATTCCAAAGTCTGGGTCTGGCATCGGCTGATGTCGCCCTTTCCCCGACGTCACAACGCCTGGGGTATAAAAGCGTCAGCCAACGCCATCTTCCTCAGTTTTTCTTGCCCCAGATGCCAGGTGCCCTCTAGGAAGGCTAAATTTGGAAAAAAGCAATAAAAAATCCAAACATTTGCAAATATATATATATATATATATATATATATATGTATAAAACAAATACACCATAATAGATCCCCCAGCTAGCTAACAGAGAGGTAAGCACCCTAGGAGTACCACAGAGGGGAAGGAGGGAGGGTAAACCTGACTGCAGATGCATACCTATCGGACATCTATATTTATGGTAGGTACAAAACTGTACTATGTCCTTCAAGGATGCATCTGCAGTCATCACATATGGGCAGAATACCATAGCCAATCTGGGGGTGGAGGTACTTGGAAAAGGATGGTGTAGCTAAGATACCCTGCAGGACAGCCGTAGCAAAGCCTGCTCTGGATCTGGAATATAGAGGTAAATTGTAATGCTTGGCAAATGTATGCACGGAGCTCCATGTGGCAGCTTCTAAAAATGTCTTTTGTAGCCACCCCTCTTAAGAAGGCTGTGGAGGTGGCTGTGGCTCTCGTAGAATGAGGTCTAATGTTAGCTGGTACAGTCTTTCCATGAAATGAGTAACAAAAGCGGATGCAATTTCCTATCCATTTTGAAATTGTCTGTTTGGAAATTGCTTTTCTTTGAGTACCAGCAGCATATGCTACCAGCAGCTGGTCAGTTTTCCTGAAACCTTTAGTTCTGTCCAAGTAGTAGTGCAACTGTCTGTGAATGTCCAGGGTGTGCAGCAGTTTCTCCCCTTTGTTTTGTGGATTTGGGAAGAAGGTAGGCAAGTGAATGGCTTGATTCAATGAAACCCTGGATACCACCTTTGGCATAAAAGTAGGATTAGTTCTTAATGAAACTCTATCCTGATGGAAAATAATAAATGGCTGAACTGCATTCAGGGCCTGCAATTCCGAAACTCTTCTTGCTGAGGTTATTGCCAGAAGGAAATCTTCCATGAGAGGTACTGCAGATCTGCAGATGCTGCTGGTTCAAATGGAGGCAGTGTTAGTTTTTCCAACACGTAGTTAAGGTCCCAAGCAGGTAGAGGTGGTTTCCTAGGAGGTTTGATGTTTTTGATCCCTCTTAGAAACTGTCTTAGGAGAGGATGAGAAAAGACAGGGGGATCAGTGTTGTACTCTGCTGAAATTGCTAAAGCATGAATCTTAATAGAAGAGTAAGACAGTCCATTGTGGAACATTTCTGCCAAATATTCCAGGATATGTGCCATGTTCATCATTGTCACATCTAGGCCCTTTGTGGTGTTCCAGATGAGAAATCATTTCCATTTTGCTGAGTATGTCTTCCTTGTGGAAGGGCGGCGAGCTTCCAGAATAATATTCTTTACTCTCTGGGATAGCTTATCCTGAGGAGGAGTCAAGGTATTCTCCACGCTGTTAGTTGCAATGTTTTCAGGCTGGAGTGAAGAGTTTTGTATCTGTCAGTAGAAGTGGCCATAGAGGTAGGGGCCATGGCTTCGTATGTGACATGCTCCTTAGCAGTGGGTACCAGTGCTGTCTTGGCCAGTCCAGAGCTATCAGGATCACTTTTGGCTGCTCTGCCCTGATCTTCAGTAACACCTTGGTCATTAATGGAATAGGAGGAAATGCATACACTGTCAGATTTCTCCAGCTGAAAGAGAGGGCGTCCACTTTCCACGCTTGTGGGTGGTATGTCCTTGAGCAGAATTTCTTTAGTTGATGATTGTGGGGGGATGCAAATAGATCTATGTCCGGACTCCCCCAAGATTGTATTATCTGTTGGAAAATGTCTGGGTGCAGCATCCATTCGTGCGCATCTATGATATTTCTGCTTAAGCTGTCCGCCAGTGTATTGTCCTTCCCTGGCACAAACTGAGCTTGTAGCTGTATATTGAGTTTCAAGGAAAGATCCCATAGATTCATTGCCAGTCTGCACAGAGGGTAAGAATGGGTACCTCCTTGTTTATGTACCACATTAACTGTGGTGTTGTCTGTCCTTATTAGTCGATGGCCTTGATGCAGAAATAGTTTGAAGGCCTCGATTGCGTGTATCACTGCTAGCATTTCTTTTTGATTTATGTGCATGCGTAGCTCCTTTCGTGACCACTGTCCTTGGATACCTCTGCCCTCCATGTGTGCTCCCCAACCTAGGTCTGAAGCATCTGTTGTAATAGTTTGGGAGGTTTTTGGCTTTGTGAAAGGCAGCCCTCTGTTGGACTGGCTGGCCTGAGCCCACCACAGAAATTCCTTGTGAAGGCATGGAATGAGTGGGATTAAAGTTTCCAAACTGTGACTGTGCTGGGTCCATAAACTCCTTAGGTACCACTGTAGCTTTCACATATGTAGCCTTGCTTGTGGAATCAGAAGAATACAGGATGCCATGTACCCCAGGGCCTGCAGGATTTTCCTTGCAGTCAGCTGAGTTTGTCTTGTCAGATTCTTGAAGTAATCCGGTAGTTGACTTTTTTCTTCTGTGAGATAAGCCATTTGGGTGGTTGTATCTAGATCTGCACCCAGAAAGGTTATTCCTTGGGATGGAACAAGTCTTGATTTGTGCATGTTGACTGTATATCCCAAGGCCTGTAGAAGATCGATGGCATAATTTAAGCCCTTTATCAGAGTTTGTTGGTTGTCCGCTTGTATAAGGCAGTCATCCAGATATGGGTAGATTTGAATCCCCTGGAGTCTGCAGTGTGCTATTACTGATGCCAGGCATTTCGTGAATACTCTGGGCGCAGTAGATAAGCCAAAGGGCAATACTGAGAATTGATAATGCTCTGACCCTGCAAGAAATCTGAGGTATCTTCTGCAACTTTGTCTGATAGGGACATGCAGGTATGCCTCCTTGAGGTCTAGAGTAACCAGCCAAGACCCCTTGCCCAGCATGGGAAGGAGTTGCTGTAGAGTCAGCATTTTGAATTTTGGCACAGTGAGATAAGTATTCAGTACGGACAAGTCGAGAATAGGCCTCCATTGATGCTCTTTTCTTGGAACAAGGAATAGTCTGGAGTAAAATCCTTGGCCTTGTTCTGAAATAGGAACTTTTTCTATGGCTTTCATTTGGAGTAAGTTTGAGACTTGCTTCAAAGCCTCTGTCCTTTGATTTGGTGGCAGACCTGGTATGCCTTTTCTTTTTGGCAATGTGTGGAAATGGAACCTGTATCCGTTGTCTATTATTTGGAGTGTCCATTTGTCTCTTGTAATGTTGTGCCAATTTCTTGAGAATAAAGAAAGCTTTCCGCCCAAAGGTGCTTCTAATTGAGCCCTGGATGGCGGAGTCAAAGCAGAGTCATTGAGTTTGTCCTTGTGCAGCAGTTGCAGATCCTGAACTGCCTGTCTGGATTGGAGGTTGCCATTGACGGCCTCTGTAGGAGCCCCTAGCTTGGCCTCTACCTCTGGCACACCTGTTTCTGCCCCTTTGAAATCTTTCTGTGTCCGGAAAGGACCAATTCTTGGAAGGCCCGTTTCTACTGAATCTAGGCGGTTGGACTTGAAGAAAATCCTTAACCGTTTGTACAGATTTTGCCTTTTCCTCAAATTTCTTTAGGACGTCTTGAGCAGTGGAACCAAATAACTTTTGCTTTTCCAGTGGAGCATCCAAAAGCTTAGCTTTAACATGTTCTGGCAGAGATTGTTCCTTTAGCCAAGCATGCCTGCATATGACAACACCTGTCATTGCTGACCTACATGAAGCTTCCAATGCATCATAACCACACTGCAAGAAATGGTTGCTAACCTGCTGGGAATTATGTACCAGATCCTGAAGGGATTTACGGTCCAGGGGTTCAGAAGAAGACAATTTCTTATGCATTTCTTCTAACAAATACTCTTGATACTGTATCATGTGAACTTGACAATTTAATGCCCTCATAGCAAGAGTGGCAGAAGTATACACTTTTTTACCCCATCTCTCTAATGCCCTGGACTCCTTTGCAGAGGGAAGTGGGTTCTTAGTAGTAACAGCTGCAACCCCTTTAGGGCCCTGTGAAATAGTTTCAGGGTCAGCAGAGTGGGCCTTATAAAGAAAATTGTGTGTCCGGGACCCTGTAATACCTATCGGGCTTAACAGGGGCCGGAGGCAGAGTGTCAGGGGTCATACTAGTCAGAATATACATCATCAATCACATTTAAAACAGGAGGAATAGCCAAAGGTCTATGCTGAGGTAAATGAAGAAAAGTTCTTAGTCTTTTCCTGGAATCAGAATATTCCTGGCCCTGCCATTTGAAATGCTCTCTCATAGTGTGAAGGGTCTCCCCAAAGGAAAGCTCTTCAGGAGGGGAGGCTGAGGGAATAGATTCCTCTGCATCCGAATCCTCGTAGGCCGAATAAGCCTCCTCCTGGTAATCTGAGTGATCCGAGCCAACAGAGGCCTCCTCTGAAGAAAGGGGATCAGGGGGATTCATCCTGGGCCTTTTGTCTAGAGGGGGTTGGGAGCCCCTGTCCGGATGAGGCTGAGAGCCCCTAATTAAGGAGATCAGGCCCTCTGCTAAAGTTAAAATCTGTGAACTAGAAGAAGGTCCCTGAGGAATAACTCTGGGAGGCATGGCTTTAGTGTGCTTTGCAGCTTTAGCCCTGGTGAAGGCCTTAATAGACATGGATGCAGGAGGCCTGGCTGCACCACGTGCTGGTGTAGCTTTATCTGAAGGTATGGCGTCGGTAGATTCCAATACACCAGTTTCGGAAGGCAATTCTGTAACCGACTCGGTAGGAGCCTCCGGGACCGAGGCTGTCGGTTGTATTATTTCAGGGTTCGGAAGTTCCAAGGACTCTGTATCAGCCGAGACCGAGACACTCGCGGTAGGCTTAGCCGTGGTTTCAGCTGAAACTGCGGCCCGCGTGTGTCGGTCCTTGTCTTTCCGTTTCTTAATTAAATGTGATGTTGGGGTTTCCGACGGCATTTTGTAAGCAAAACTATCCCCAAAAAACTCTTCTGCGAACTCCGACCGACGTCTAAGAGTGCGTTGGTTGAAGGAAGCGCAGGCAGAGCAGGCCGAGACGTCGTGGTCTGGGCCTAAGCAAGGGAGACAATAAGAGTGGAAATCCTTATGAGGTATTTGTTTCCCACAAGTTAAACAATTAACTTTTTCTGACATCGGCTGAGGCAAGAAAGAGTCCCCAACGGGGTACTTAGCTTTTGAAGTCTTCGGATAGCGAAATTACAGGAGCTGGCCGACTGGCACTTGTGAACTGCTTCTGCTTTGGGCACCACGCGGCAAGAAAGACTGGGAAAGATGGCATCGGCTGACGCTTTTATACCCCAGGCGTTGTGACGTCGGTGAAAGGGCGACATCAGCCGACGCCAGACCCAGACTTTGGAATCCAGCCGACCGAAGGGCTGCCTGAGGCAGGACAACTCATATGTGATGACTGCAGATGCATCCTTGAAGGACATCACAGACATTATACAGGTGAGTTATGAGTAAAGGTATGCTACTAAGGGAGATTCAGAAAGGGGGGAGGGAAGATAAACAAGAGAAGAAGGAAGGGAAGGTTAAAAACAGTGTGGAGCACAGTTAGTGTGAGGAAAAGTAGCTGGTGGTGAGAAGGTATTCAGATATAGCGTAGAAATGGAGGGTATTAGTTCAATACAAAAAGTCTGCCAAGGGTTATACACAGTGGATATAAAAAGTGTACACCCCCCCCCTATTAAAATGCAAAGTTTTGTGATATAAAAAATGAGACCACAATAAACCATTTCAAAACTTTTCCCACCTTTAATCTGACCTATAACCTGTACAATTCAATTGAAAAACAAATCTGTTAGGGGAAAAAATATAAAAAGTAAAAACGTACAATACACTGGTTGCATAAGTGTGCACACCCTTAAACAAATACTTGATTGTGTGTACACACCCTTAAACTAATACTTTGTTGAATCACCTTTTGATTTAAATTACAGCATTCAGTCTTGGGTACACACCTGCCATCAATTAGAGAGACTCTGATTAACCCAAAGTAAAGTTCAGCTGTTCTAGTAGGATTTTCCTGACATTTACTCAGTTGCCTGCTACAGCAAAAGCCATGGTTTGCAGACAGCTTACAAAGCATCAAAGGGGAACTCATTGTTGAAAGGTATCAGTCAGAAGGATACAAAAAAAATTTCACAGCATTGGATATACCATGGAACACAGTGAAGAGAGTCATCAAAAAGTGGAGAAAATATTGGACAACAGTGACGTTGCAAAGAACTGGATGTCCCTCCAAATTTGAAGTAAAGACCAGATGAAAACTGGTCAGGGAAGCTGCTGAGAGACCTACAACAATGAAGGAGCTACAGGAATTTCTGGCAAGTGCTGGTTGTGTACTACATGTGACAATCTCCCATATTCTCCATATGCTTGGACTATGGGGTAGGGTTGCAAGACGGAAGCCTTTTCTTACACAGAAAAACATCCAGGCCCGGCTAAAGTTTGCAAAACAATACACAAAGTCTCCCAAAAGCATGTGGGGAAAAAGTGTTATGCTCTGATGAGACCATGGTTGAAGTTTTGGCCACAATTCCAAAAGGTACATATGGTGCAAAAACAACATTTTGCATCACCAAAAGAACACCACCCCATGGTGAAGCATGGTGGTGGCAATTAGCATTTAAAGGGGAATGGGTAAGCGCTCCAATGAAAATAAATGAAGTCTGAAACATGGGATGGGAATAGTTTTGCACTTGGTTGCCTCCATAGCAGCCTTAGTATGTCACTGCATTAAATACCACAGCAAACACATTATGTTACTTAAAGGCAGCTAGTGCTTTTTTAGGGTTAAAAGTTTAAGTTTACTGAGAGCATGCAGGTTATTTTTTTACATCTGTGAGGGGAACAGAGATAGGACAACAATAGAAAGTATGTGTGCAAGTAGGGACACAGTTCTAAAAATGCACCTTCAGCATGATGAAATCTCAATTTGGAATAGGTAATGCCTGTGGGTGCAGTTCTTTGGGGCAACTACCCCTATACTAAGGGTTTATCTCCCATTTTGGAAAGTGTATATAGTTCTGTGCTTTTGCTAAGAGTTAAAATGGGTTGAGGTTGAAAATTTATTCAGTTTTTTTGTTTTCTTGAGAATTTTTACTAAGGTGAAATGTCAAAGGAAAATGTCACGGGTTCAGACATGAGAAGCAGTATCTAGGTACAAGATTAACCTGCACATAAGATAGAAACAAATTCAAAAGAACTGCCATGTGGCGTATAGATTATCAGAAAGGCTGCTCTGTTAGTATTATCATGGAATGTGAATGGCTTTGTAGGTACGCACAAAAAGTACAGAGTAGTGGATTACATTAAGATGTGTAGGATGCAAATAGCACTGTTACAGGAGACTCATTTGGACAAAAATGAGGATGTGAATTTGGCAAAGAAAATTTTTTTTAAGCTGGATATTCAGCAGATCAGGACAAATGAAAATGGGAGTAATAAAATGGATTGCTGGAGGGTCAACAATAGAGATGGAAGCAGAAAAGTCATAGATACACAGTAGTGCAGGATTAATGACAAGTATTATTGTGGCATGCAGTTATATTACACCTAAATCTATTAATAGGCTCTCCATGGGGAGTACCATTTACAGGTGGGGACTGGAACCTGATTTGCGTTAGTGAGGATGCATTATTGAAACCTAGAAGGAATTAGGATGACTGCCTGAATAGATATATGAAAACATTTTGGAATGGAAGATTTTAATTCAGTAGCAGGAACTCAGAATGCACATATTCTTTCCCAAGGAACAATAACCAAGCTTGACTGGATAGAAATTATATTTCACAGGAGTACGGCATTTAATTGAAAGCTTTAACATACATCCACCTACTTCACATCATGCACCAACAAGATACAGGGTAATAAAGTAAAAAAGTGACAGTGGAATTTTTCTATATCTGTTCAAAAGGAATATATTATGGAAGCGATTTGAAAGTTATTAGGAAAGATAGAAATTTCTTCAGAAAAGATTGCCAACTTAGCAGGATAAAATAAAAATGGTGTTCGTTTTAGAAATAACACAAAGATAGAAGTAAAAGGAATTGTTTAGAGGAGTTAAGCATTGCAAACAAGGGGAATCTGCTGGAAAATAAGGAAGTATCTGGGTAACATAGAAAGCTACTTTTAGGAAAATATATATTTTTTAAATATCCAGAAGGGAAAAAAAACTGTCAGCACAATGACTTAGGAAAAGTGAAACAATTTGTCACTAAACATACGGAGCCTATGACAAGAAGAAGAATCAGAAACCCTACATACAAATAAGACAGTTTGGAAATTTTATGAAAATTTGAATAAAGCACAGAAATGTTGAAAACAAGAAAGCTCAAATGGAAATATCTATGCAAGACATACTTAAGCCACAAATAATTGAGTTTCATCTTCCTCTAATAAATAAGAGACGGGATAAAAACAGTAATTATCAGTAAATAAAGAAGTTCCAGGAACAGATATCATTCCTGTGGAAGTCCAGAAGTTAGATGTGCAGTGATAAAAGATGTGGAAGATTTTGTTTAAAGTACTAGCATCTTGGAGGAAAGCTGTTGTGGCTGTGTTACCAGAACAGGGTAAAGATCCTTCAGACCTAGCTTCACAAAGACCCATTTAAATTTTAAGTCATGATTACAAGCGTTTATGTCTAACAAAATGGCCAAGGTGTTGGCCAACATTGAAAGATATGGCTGGTGTGGTTTTAAAGAGGGAGTCAAACATATGACAACAATAACTGTATAAAATTGAGCTAGAGGGAAGCAGAGTAAGAAAATGACTACTGTTGGTGGGTCTTTTTTTAAAACACATCTTTACTGAATTATCACTTGTGACATGGGCAGTTTTACATTTATAAAAAAGTTATCAAACTGTATTAAATTATTATTAATAAACATATTTCACATATATTAATATATATCATATAATCTAAGCAACATTACATAAATTATTCAAATCATGTACCTTCTTTTTTAAAGAAACATCTTTATTAAACTATCACTTACAACATAAGCAATCCTACATTTATTTAAATGAAAACAAACCACACCAACACAATACTAGTTGCAAGCATTTTACATCAGAAACCATACTAACACACTATCAGTTGCAAACATTATACAGCACTTACAATTTACCCAATAATTTTCAGTCAAACATTACATAGCTCATTTAAGTACTGCCTTCTTTTAAAACTCATTCCTCCCCTGTATGTATTGTTCTCACAATTCCAATTTTTATTTCCTATTTAGTTTGCTCCTACCCTTTCCTAAATATCTCAATTCTAATTGTTTTAGCTCTGTTACTACATTCATTGCTTCTAATATAGTTGGTTTAGATTTGATCTTCATTTTCTAGTAATTGCTTTTTTGTTTTTTTTAGGAGCCACCAAATTAGACACAGCAAGGCCTTACCATGTTCTAAGCAATTCCATTTATGTATCATAGCTTAAAAAAAATCATCTCTCTCGTCAAACCATCCCACCCACCCAACATCTCCGACAGTGCTTCTTGCAGGGAATCCTTAAAAGTCCACCAATCCACATGCTCCCAGAAAACACTCTCAAGCACCTCTTCCCTCCCAGTCACACCTCCAACATTTGCTGTCTACCTGAGAAAAATTCTCTGGAATCTACTCTGTGTATAAAATATCTATGTAAACATTTCCCAGCAAAAATCCTAAATCTTCTACATTTTTATGCATATTTGGGAAACATGCATGTTCTCCCATTGTTTCTTTGTGAATTGCTTATCACTTCCCAATCCTTTATAATCTCCTCTGTTTGATTCTTATAGTTATGCAATATTTTATATGCTCTACTAATTTACTTTTTTAATGGCAGCTTCGGTTTTAGATTCTACTAAAAACTCTACCAGTGCTGGCCTTTCATTTAGGACCCCCCCCTCCCATTCCTCTCTTTGCCTATACTCTTGACATCAATCTTTGACAGGGAAGGCAATCTTTAACCTGCAGTCCAAATAAATTAGTGGCCTCTTCCCATTCAATTTCTAGTTATTTGCTCCCAATACCTTGGTTCCTTTGCCAGTTTTCTCCAATAAATTCCACCCCCCTCTTGCCTATTGTCTATATCCCTAATTGCAGTTATCCCTGTCAACAGAATCTCTTCTCTCTCATTCCTGTGTTGGCTTGGTTCTTAGAATACTTTGTTACGTTATGGATATAATATTTTTTATGACTATTATTCTTCTCCTTAAAGGCCTGTCTCCAAAATTCAAATCTCAACTTGTTTTTTTGACCTTCCCCTGTTTCAACATCATCTCTTTCCACTTTGAATTATAGCTTTCTGCTTGTGCGATGTATAGGAGCCTTAACTGTGTAGATCTGAAATACCCCTTCAAATTGGGTAATCCCAAACCACCCTGTTCTACAGGAAGAATCATCTTATCCCACTTCAGACTTGCAGTCTTCCCCTCCCAGATAGTCCTTCAGCTCTTTATTAATTGCTATCCACAACTTCTCCTCTGGTTGATAAAAATATGCCTGACCTGTGTACAAACTAAAGGGAATAAAAACATGTTGACTGCTTGTACCTTACTATCCATATCCATATAACAAAGCTTCCAATTTCTCAGAGTTTTTGTATTATCTTTTATTTAGTCTCTTCCTACATATCTTTAGCTGCCAACACCAGAATCAATAATTTTAAATCCATACTCCTACATACTTCATTTTATCATGTCCCCATAAATACGGATACTGCTGAATCAATTCATGTGTGGGTACATAATTTATCGCTACTGCCTTTCTTTTAGCTTCATTAATTTTGTATCCCGAAAAGATATGAAACTGTCTCAAAATATTCCACAACACTATAATATCTCTTTCTGGTTTTGTCAGGTATAAAATATGTGCAAACAGAGCCAGTTATTCTTGACTACCATATCAATTATATCCTTGAATTTCTGAGTTCCTTATTTCTTTTGCCAGTGGTTCTATATACAATGCAAATAAAGGGGAAAAAAGACACCCCTGCCTAGTTCCTCTGCTCAAGAAGAAATTATCAGAGGACCCTACCCACTTTAATTTTCACCTCCGATCCCTAATACATTCTCCTAATCAACCTTATATTTTTTTCAGAAAATGCAAATGCTTCCATTGCCCTGCTCAAAGTCCCAGCTTACTCTGTCAAATGCTTTCTCTGCATCAAGACCCACCAATAAAGTACAGTTTTGTACCTACCATAAATGTAGATGTTCGAGTGCTAATACAGTTGCAGTCAAAACAGATGGGTTTTCCTGCCAGGCGGGTCCTCGGTCGGCCGAATTCCAAAGTCTAGGTCCGGCGTTGGATGTCGTCGCTTCTTCCCTGACGTCAGTGCGACAGGGGTAAAAGAGAACCAGCCGACGCCATTTTCTTCAGTTTTTCTTGCCCCAGATGTCAGGTGCCCCCAGAAGGAAGGCAATACATAAATTTATGTAATAATGCAATGCAGTATAATCAAAAAACAGTAGTTGCAAGCAAATACACCATAAAAGAATACCCCAATCAGGTTGTATGAGGAGGTGTTATCCATTAGGCCTGTCCCAAGAGGGGAAGGAGGGAGGGAAACCTGGACTGCAGCTGTATTAGCACTCGAACATCTACATTTATGGTAGGTACAAAACTGTACTATGTTCATCGTGCATACAGCTGCAGTCATAACAGATGGGTAGAATCCCAAAGCTAAAAAAGGGGTGGTAGGCACTAGGTGGAACTAGGAGGAGCCAGGATGCCCTGCAAGACTGCAGTGGCAAAGCCTGCTCTAGATTTGGAGTATAATGGTAGATGATAGTGCTTGGAGAAAGTATGTACAGAACTCCAAGTGGCAGCTTCCAAAATATCTTTGGTAGGAACCCCCCTGAGGAAAGCTGCAGAGGTAGCTGTGGTCCTTGTGGAGTGAGTTCTGATGCCTGCAGGTACAGTTTTACCTTGAAAAGAGTAACAAATGCGTATGCAGTGGCCTATCCATTTTGAGATTGTCTGTTTGGAAATAGGCTTCCCTTGAGCTCCTGTAGCATAGGACACAAAGAGTTGCTCTGATTTTCTGAAAGGCTTTGTTCTGTCCAAATAATAACGTAGCTGTCTGTGAATGTCCAAGGAATGTAGTAGTCTCTCCCCTTTGTTTTGAGGATTAGGGTAAAAGGTAGGTAAGTGGATAGCCTGATTCAAGGCTACCCTGGATACTACTTTTGGCATAAAGGAAGGATTGGTTCGTAAGGAAACTCTGTCCTGATGGAAAATGATGAAAGGCTGCACAGCCATGAGGGCCTTGCAGTTCCAAAACCCGGCGAGCTGAGGTGATGGCCATTAGGAAGGCTGTTTTCCAGGACAAACATTGCAGTTCTGTTGAAGCTGCTGGCTCAAAAGGAGGCAAGGTCAGTTTTTCTAGAATTAAATTGAGGTCCCAAGCAGGTACTGGTTGTTTCCTTGGGGGTTTTATATTCTTAGCCCCTCTGAGGAACTGTCTTAAGAGGGGGTGAGAGAATAAAGGAGGATCAGTGTTGTATTCTGCAGAAATGGCTGAGGCATGGATTTTGATGGAGGAGAATGAAAGTCCACTGCTTAGCATCTCAGCTAGGTACTGTAATATTTGAGGTAAATTCAGTATTCCAGGATTCTGGCCCTTTTTCTCATTCCAGGCACAAAAAAGTTTCTATTTTGCGGAGTAGGCTTTTCTAGTAGAAGGTCTTCTGGCCTCCAAAATGACATCCTGCACCTCCTTGGAGAGTAGGGTCTGTTGTGATTTTAAGGAATCTTCCATGCGGCTAGATTGAGTGTTTTCAGCTGGCTGTGAAGAGTTTTGAAGTTGTGCTGAGTCAGTAGAAGAGGCAGAGGCAGGATCCACGGTGGGGAATGCATCAGGCTCCTCAGGAGTGGGTACCAGTGTTGTCTTGGCCAGTCTGGAGCAATGAGAATCATCTTTGGTCTGTCTGCTCTGGTTTTTAATAGAACTTTGGGCAGCAGAGGAAGAGGTGGAAAGGCATAAACTGTCACTGTTGTCCAACTGAAAGAGTGCGTCCACTTTCCAGGCCTGTGGATGAAAGGTCCTTGAGCAGAATTTTGTCAATTGGTGATATTTGTTGGAGGCAAAGAGATCTATGTCTGGCCTTCCCCATGCTTGAATTATCTTTGAAAAAACTTGAGGATGCAACTTCCATTCGTGTGGATCTGTCATATTTCTGCTTAGGTTGTCTGGCGGTTTTCCTTGCCTGGCAGGTACTGTGCTTGAAGCTCGATTTGTAATTCCAGAGCCATGTTCCAAAGAGACGTGGCTAGCCTGCATAGGGGGTATGAATGGGTTCCTCCCTGTTTATTTACCACATTACTGTGGTGTTGTCTGTCCTTATCAATAGCTGGCCTGGATGCAGTAGGTCTTTGAAAGCTATAATAGCATTTATTACTGCTAACATTTCCTTTTGATTGATGTGTAGGTGCTTTTCTTTTTGGGACCATTTGCCCTGAATGCACCGATCTGTCATGTGCGCCCCCCAGGCGTAGTCCGAGGAGTCTGTTGTGATGACTTGATTTGCTTGAGGCTTGCAGAATGGGAGACCTGTGTTTCTTTGGCATGCTTGAGCCCACCACAGAAATTCCTTTTGAAGACATGGAATCAGTGGTATTATTGTTTCCAAACTGTGGTTGTGTTGAGACCATACGTTTTTTAGGTACCACTGAAGTTTCCTCATATGCAGCTTTGCACATGGGATTAGTAGGATGCAAGATGCCATGAATCCCAGAGCCTGCAGGATTTTCCTTGCAGTCAGCCTGGTAAAAGTTGCCAGTTTTCTGAAGTACTGATTTAGTTTTATTAGTTGCCCTTGTTTCTCTGGCGTGAGGTAGGCCATCCGGGTGTTTGTATCCAAGCTGGCACCCAGGAAAATTATTGTTCGAGAGGGTATTAGCCTTGATTTCTTTTTGTTGACTGTGTATCCCAGAGAATTCAACAACATTATTACAAACGCCAGATGTTTCAGAAGTATGTGCTTGCTGTCCGCTTGGATCAGGCAGTCGTCCAAATATGGGTATATTTGTATCCCTTGAAGTCTGCAGTAGGCAATTACTGATGCTAGGCATTTCGTGAACACTCTGGGCGCAGTAGATAAGCCAAAGGGCAATGCAGAGAATTGATAATGTGTTGAACCTGCAAGAAATCTGAGGCATCTTCTGCAATCTTGTCTGATTGGGACATGCAGGTATGCCTCCTTGAAGTCCAATGTTACCAGCCAAGACTCCTTGCCCAGTATGGGAAGAAGCTGCTGTAATGTGAGCATCTTGAATTTTGGCATGAGTAAAAATGCGTTTAGGATGGATAGGTCCAAAATAGGTCTCCAATCTTTGCCCTTCCTTGGTACCAGGAACAGTCTGGAATAAAAACCTTGACCCTGTTTTTGTGCAGGTACCTCTTGAATAGCTTTCATGTCCATGAGATCTGAAATTTGTTTTTGTGCCTCTGCCCTTTGATTGTGTGGCAGGTTTGGCATGCCTCTCATTTTTGGAAGGGCGTGAAAGTGGAATCTGTAGCCTCTGTCTATAATGTCCAGGGTCCATTTGTCTTTTGTGACAATATGCCAATTTTTCGAAAATAATGCCAGTTTTCCACCTAAAGGTGCTGCCATTTGAGCCTTGCTTGGCATGCAAAGGGGAAAGTCATTTGTTCTGCTTTCTGAATGGCTGTGAACTATCCTCACCACCTCTTTGTGTAGGTGCTTGCCATTGTCTGCCTCTAAATGATCCTTGAGATTGCCCTCTACCCCTCGGGCGCCTGTATCTACCTCTTTGCGGTCTGTCCGTGGCTGGAAAGGACCAATTTTTTGAAGGCCAATTTCTACTGAAACGTGGAGGTTGTACCTGTAGGAAATCTTTCACTGTTTGCATTGATTTTGCCTTTTCCTCCATTTTCTTTAATACCTCCTCAGCTTTAACACCAAACAATACATCTTTTTGCAGAGGTGCATCCAGTAATTTAGCTTTAACATGATCTGGTAAGGTTTGCTCTTTGAGCCAAGCATGTCTACGTATGACTGATCTTGTAACAGCAGCTCTACATGAGGCCTCTAAAGCATCAAAACCACATTGCAAGGTATGTTTTACCCACTTGTTCTGCACTATGTAACAAATCCTGCAACTCCTTCAAGTCTGGTTGTTCAGGTTGGGACATTTTGCTTTTCAACTGTGATAACAGAAACTGTTAGTACTTTAACATACGGAATTGACAGTTTAATGCCCTCATGGTTAAGGTGGCCGAGCTGTATACCTTCTTCCCCCACCTTTCTAAAGCTCAGGAATCTCTCTCTGAAGGTAATGGATTTTTAGCAGTGGAGGCCTTAATTCCCTTGGGACCCTGTGAAATAGTTTCTGGGTCAGCCGCATGGCTTTTGTATAGGAATTGGTGTGAATCAGGAACCCGGTAATACCTGTCAGGCTTGACTGGAGCTGGAGGTAAAGAATCTGAGTTAAGGCAGGCCTCCGAATACACATCATCTAGTATGTCTAAGACAGGAGGTATAGCCAGAGGCCTGTGCTGGGGGAGCAAGAGGAAATCCCTAAGCCTTTTCTTTGAGTCTGAGTACTCTTGGCCTTCCCAGTGGAAGTGTTCCCTCAAGGTATGTAAGGTTTCCCCAAAAGAGTAATCCTCAGGGGGGGAGACAGAGGGAATGGACTCCTCTGCATCAGAATCTTCAAAAGGGGAGTATGAATGTTCCTGGTTTTCAGAATGTTCTGAAATAATGGAGGCCTGGTCCGAGGAAGGGGATTCTTCCTCCACTCTGGGCCTTTTGTCCGGGGGGGGGTTGAGAACCCCTGATAAGAGTAATCAAATCCTCAGCCATTTTGAGCATCTGCTTTTTAGGCATGGGGCCTTGAGAGGGGCCTTGTGGAGCTTGTCTTTTAGTATGCATGGCTGCTTTAGACTTAGTGAAAGCCTTGATGGAAAAAGAAGAGGAAGGCCTGAAGACACCTTGAGAGGTGGCAGGCCTGTCTAAACTCTGAGTTTCACCGCCAAGAGTGGCTTCGGTATCTGTAGTCGAGGTGTGGGCCGAAGAGCCTGCGACCTCGAGCACAGAAGACACCGCCAATGAAGTGTCATCGGTAGTCAGCGGCTGCGTAGGCGCCTCACTGAGAACCGGACCACCTGTAGTCGGTTTTGGCGTGGTGTCGGTAGAAGTCGCGGTCCTCGTATGTTGGTCGTCATCTTTGTGTCTTTTACTCAAAACTGGAGTTGGAGTATCCAACGACATAATGTAATTAAATTTTTTGCCAAAATAGTTTTGGGCGAACTCCGCCCAACGCTTAATAGTGTGTCGGTTGAATGTAGCACAAAAATAGCAGGCCGAGACATCGTGGTCTGGGCCTAAGCAAGGAATGCAGAGGGAATGAAAATCCTTATGCGGTATTTGCTTCCCACATGAAATGCAATTATTAACTGTGTCTGACATCGGTCTGAGGCAAGAAAAGTTTCCCCAATGGGGTACTTAGCTTTCAAGACGACTTCGGTTGAAAAATATTCGTAATCTCAGGAGCTGGCTGACCGGCACTTGCAAACTGCTTCTGCTTCGGGCACCGCGCGGCAAGAAAGACTGAAGAAAATGGCGTCGGCTGGTTCTTTTATACCCCTGTCGCACTGACGTCAGGGAAGAAGCGACGACATCCGACGCCGGACCTAGACTTTGGAATTCAGCCGACCGAGGACCCGCCTGATGGCAGGAAAACCCATCTGTTATGACTGCAGCTGTATGCACGATGAACATCAGTGGTATCTTCTTATATTCTACTTCCCTCTGAATCATCAGTGTTCTGATGTTGTCAAATGTTTGCCTCCCCTCCACAAAACCACAATGATCCATATCCATCAATTTTGGCATTACTTTTATCATTCTCTTAGCCATTCTAGACATGAACACTTTAAAATCACGGTTTAGTATTGACATGGACCTTTATGAAGCTGGGCCTGATGAATCTTTACCTTCTGCTTTTTTCCAAGATGTTGGTACTTCTCTTAAAATACTGTTGAACCAAACCTTCCAGATCTTTATCAGTTTTTTCCCTCCTAGTTTCCAATGAATACCATCTACTCCTGGGGACTTTCCTATAGATTGGTTCTACATCACATTTTTTCTCTCATCTTCTCCTGTCCTGTTAGTAATTGAGTCTCATCTACCTCTAACCTTGGCATATTTAATTCTTCCATAAACTTTCCATTTGCATCTTTTCTTGATTTCCATATTTCTCTGCTTTATACAGACTTTCACAGAATTTCCAATTCCTCTACAGGATCTAGTTACCTTCCTTGTTATAGGCTCCCTCAGCATGGCGACAGCCCTTTCTACTTTGCTGCTAGAGTCGTGGTGCAAAAATTTTTTGTGCTCTACTATTATCAAAAAATAGATGTTTAACCTGTGCAAATTATCAAGGTAATCCCTTATTTTCTGCTTAGTATTCTGCAGTTGATCCTCCTTTTGTTCTGTGAGATTACCCCTATTCTGCAATACTTTAACATTTGTCAGTCCATCTAAATAATTCCTGTTACTTAACCATAGCTCCCTTTCATTTCCACCCCATTTCTAAACTCCACCTTAATTTTATCCCACTCCTTAGCTATATTTTCAGAAGAAAATTCTATCTGTTCTAATAGCTCCTGAATAATCTCCACTACACATTCTTTAAATTTCTCTTTTTTCAACAGAGAGGTGAGAAAGCACCAGTGTCTCATTTTTATTTAATTCCTTGCATTTTAGTTTAGTTATTATTGGTGCATGATCTGAAATAGTTATTGGGTGGGTATCAAGACCTTCAATTAAATGCACATGCTCCTGTGAAAAGTAAATTCTGTCTAGCCTAGCCCAGTTTTTATATCATGGGGAAGAATTCACATATTCCATGCCAAATATCATACATTTCTTCAAAAATCTACACTCCTTTGTTATACTTTCACTTCTGGGCCCCCCAGACACATCTTCACTGTACAAATCACATTCCAATCCCCACCTATAAGTAATATTCCTTGCTGAAAACAGATTACTTCTCCCAGAATTTTTTTGAGCTCCATTATAGCAGTTTTAGGTGGAATATAAACACATGCCAGTGTAATCCTCCTCCCTTGCCATTAGCCCCTTAGCACTACAAATCTGCCATTATCTTTTTATCCTCTTCTTGCACTACTGGAATCCCTCTTGCAATTAATGTAAGTACTCCTCTTTTCCTTTGTCCCATGTATTCTGCTGAATAACCATCCTGAAAATTTTATCTAATTCACATGTTCAGTTCTTTCCAAGAGAATCTCCTGTAACATAGCTATTTGCACTCTACATTTTTAATATAGTTCACTGCTCTCTTTTTTGCATTTATCTCAGACCACTGACATTTAAAGACATTAGAGAAAGCATATTAAAAAGTTATTCTTCCCACCTTTTATTTACAACACCTTTTTTGTTAAATGTCTAGCTCCAGCTGTTATGTTACATGCAAACACGGAGAGGTTGAACTTTTATACAGTGGTTTCTTGTTGTATCCATTTGAACCTATGTCACAGCTTATAAAACCTTTTTGTTTACTGAAAGCCCTGAAATAAAAAAAAATGCACCCAAATACCCCCTAAACCTATTAACTTAATACTAACAAACAAAACTATGTACATCTTCAAATATCAAAGTTTTATCCTCCTAATAGGAGCAAAAGTCCCAATGACAGCAACTCTCACAGACTTCAGTTAATCTAAAAGAAAGGTTAAACATGCTAAGACGCATTGTGCAACCTGTGCGTCTACTAAGTGCCAGTTGATTGAGTTCTTCCAGCTGGGAAAACCCCTGAATGCTTTCAGAGAACATCATGTCCTAACCAATTTCTCTCTTCATTTTTTTTCTTCAGCCAATCGCTCACCAGCCTGTAGCCAGTTTCTCTTTATCAGATTGTATCCATGGAAACATGAAGACCAGCGGCAGAACTGCTACTGAGCATACATGTATTTGCTACAAAAAAAGCCTTATAATATTCAGTATTCTTTTTCATTTACTTGGTTACTCTTAAGTTACTAAATCAGTGTAAGGTCCTTAATTCTGTCATTTCCCCATGCAAGAATGAGAAAAAGCACATTTTCATTTGTCATGCTCTTTTAACCATGTTTTCCATTGCATTGCCTACAATTTCATAAAATTAATAGTCTGTTCCTTCGTTTCTCTGGTATAGCTGAAAATCTCAGGTTTTCCCTACATGCTCTGTCCTCTAATTCTATTATTTTATGAAAATCTCTTCATGAGCAGTCTCAATCAGCCAACCTTTTCTTCATTTCGACCTCATGAGTTTTTTCAGCTTTATCATCTCATCTGAATATTTCTTTAGAGCATCTTCCATTTTTCTCCTGACATGTGTTGTGCGTGTTGATATACTCCATCAGTGTTTTGCTTATTTTAACCAGCTCTGTGGGCAGGTGTCTTGTATCTTCCTGTAGGTTACTGGAATTCATATCGCGAGGTTGCACTGGTTTTTGCTGAACAGCTGCAGAACTTTCTCCAGTGTTTCTTCCTCACTTTTTATAGCAGTTTTTTCCAGGTCCTCTGCATTTCTTTCTTCCTGCCATCCAGCCAGTATACTTACTAGCCAGTTTCTGAAATTTAACCAGAAACACAAGTGTACTGGCCTTCTCTGCAGAGTTTGTTTTTATACTGAAAAGCTAGAATGTTAACTAGCTGTTACTCAATGCACAACCATATTGGAAGTCTGCTGTTGGTGGGTCTTAATGGAAAGAAAGCATGCAATACTCAGACAAGATTTTATGAGTAGGGCAATGGTAACATTTATGTCCCTGATGGAACAAAACAGGGCTAATAAGGAAGATATACAAAGGTTCAGAGGCAAGACTTAAGGTTGAAGGATTCATCTCCGAAAAGCTCTGAACAGAGAAACCAAGCAGGGGTGTCCTCTTCCTACTTAACTTTCTTTATATAAAAAGCCATTGGCAAAGAAAATAAGGCACTCTCAAAGTTAAGGGGGCAACTGTTAATGGTCATCAAACTAAAATTAGTTTGCAGATTAATCCAGAAAAAGCTATTTTGTTTTTGTGGAACATTTTATGATACAAATGCATAATGCAAAGGCTATAATGCTACTGTGGTAAAATACATACCCTTCAAATGAACTGGTTCAGCAGTATCTATACTTATGAGTATGTGATAAGATCATGTATTTAACTGCATGAATGAAAACACATTCAGCTACTACAGCCAAGTATATGTGAAGACTAAAAGATAAAAATTACTGTGAAGCCAGAAGCACCTGCTTATGGATTTAGATAGTAAGATACAAGAAGTGCAGCCCCAATTCTCACTTACATTAGGAAATCTGACCTAGACAAAGTTTGCCAAAAACTCCCCATTTAGAACCCATCACTGCATACCTCTCAGACAACTTCAATGGCTCGAACTGCCACAGTTGCTACTATATCACCAACTTGTTCTATCATACAACATCCTAAAACAACCTGACAAAATTCCTGCTCTAAGGCATCTACTGACCAGCCACACTCCAATTCGCCCACTCCGCTCAGCCAACAAATCACTCCTCACTATTACCTCAGCAAATAATACAGCCGGAAAATCTCTCTTTTCACACACTATAGCCAAAACTTGGAATAATCTCCCCCCATCTGTGACTTCTGCAGCTAACACCACTCTATTCAAAAACTCCCTTAAGGCCCATCTTACAAGTTTCTTGGCTCTGTCCATGTATTACATAGTCCACAATCTGTTACCTCTACAACCATCTCATATCTCTCTTTTCATGCCCCAATAAATATGTTTCCTCAAAATATTACACATGGAAAACATGTACCTGTTAAAATCTGACTGTTGCTCTTTGCAAATTAAATGTATATATGTAAATATTTTTTGATTGCAATTGTCTACTGTATTTTTATCTCTTTTTGACTTATTTCTAGAAATTTCTAGTTAATAGATACAACTTCCTACACATTGTATTATATGTTTATTTTATGTAATGTGTTGTTCTAATGTAACTGGAGCTTTTCTCCCCAGGCCTCCGCTGTAAACGGACCTCGTCCAGTCGGACCATCCCGGTAAACAAAATTAAAATAAATAAACTAAAATAAATAAGTAAAAAATGCCTTTAGTGTCTTTAGTTTTACTTGCAGAACAGGCATGTTTTTATCAACCAGATCAGACGTTGTAGACTTTAATAGAGTCGAAGGATTTTACTTGGGAGGAAAAGGGAAAAGTTTAGGACAAACTTATTTTCCCCATAGAACAAGGTGGTTTAGAATTACATGATTTGAAGGGATTCTTTGATGTTCTGCAGTGATGAAACAGTGGAGCTGAAGAAATGATAGTAGGACTTTGAATGCATGTTTTGAAAGAGAACCACCACCCCTGTGTAGATTATATTCATAAAGTATTCCAAGATGCCAGCATGGGAATGCAGAATGGAAATTTTGCCAAGAGAAATGACTGCGTGTAGGAACAAATAGACAAGAAGCGACTGGAATTTAATAGAAGGAATTAGCAAGGAAAAGGGGTATTAGGAGTCAGTAACTCCAAAGTAAAACAGACTAAGCAGAAGTTAGCACTGCATATAAGAATGTACCTTCTCTATCAGGGATGATAAAGAGTACAGGCAAAGGGACAGGGGAGTATAATAATACCAGCGCTCTGATTTTTTAGTTGACTCTAGGAAAGAAGCTGCTGTCAAAACAGGAACAATTAGTAAATCATATTGAAAATCGGGTGATAACTGTTAAGAATCCATCAATCCGAGTAGTTTAGGAAATTTTGAGGAAAAAAAATACAAAGAAGGAATGGGAGGCTGCATCACTCCCAAATGTGCAACAAAGTCTAAATGGTTTAAGATTTTTGCATGGAAGTGTTTGCAAGGGTATTTAAAAAAAACTATTACATTATTAGAAGAGACAGAGGGAAAAAAATTAAGGTTTGTTTAAATATTGAATACAATGATATGGTTAACATGCATCAATGGCAAATGGCTGTTATTTGGTTCACTATTAAAAATTCATGTTTGAATGGAAACCACTGGCTAATGTTTCAGCAAACTGATTTAATATTTGTAACAACCAACATCTTAGTCTGATTATAAAGAAGTTGATCAACTTATTTACCCTTGTGATAGCATTTAAATTCGCTGATTATGTTTTCAGTTCTTAAGAAATTTCTTTTGTTGTAAAAGGTGCAAAGTGCTTAACTGAAATTAAAAGCTATTTGTGATGTAACTATTTGGAGTCAACACCTTTCCCCCCCTTTAGCTTGACTTTGGTTAGTGCTGGCATTTTTCGTTAACTTTCAGCCCAAAGAAAAAAGTGCACTGGCTATCTTTAGATAAAACTAATTTGTACTCTATTCTATTAGATTCATTAAAGTTATTAACACTGATACAGAGGCTCTCTTATTCCCCTTCCCATAATTTCAAACTTTTGCACTGAACTGTTTTGCCACTGTACCTTTAAATTTTGCATTTCCCTCAGCAAAAAATGCCAGAGAGCTTATCTTCAGGCAAAAGTAGTCAGCAATGAATCCTTGTAAATTTCACTCAGAACAGGAAGTACAACTGCTTCAGCTGCAGGCTTGACTCTCATTGAACATTTGCTAATGGAAAAAAGCAAGCTAATATCTTTGCAGATGCAAAGAACTTAACATTTTCATGGCTTTGATCATTTCTCATTTTTCAATCTACTTGATTAAAAAAAAACAAACAAACAAAAAAAAAAAACATTTGTTTACAGATTAAGCCAAGGCCATTAATCTAGACATTCACCCTTGTAAAAATTAGACAAATTCTAATATGATTAATATGTTCCATTTAAAACATAATATAATTAATGCACTTTTATACCTCACCCCAGCAGCCCAAAATCACAGGATAGTAACATTAAACTTGCTTTTGTCTAGCTTTTCTTCAGTTAAGAAATATACGCTTTATAGTATAACTAAAAGTACTTATTTACATTACTATCTATAAGACATACAACAATCACAGACAAGACCCCCCCCATTTAAAATATCCCTTACACAAAACTGCTTTCCTACACGTAACAGAGTTTATACAATGAAATGTTTTATACAAAAAACTATTAAGAACAAAAATTATTTTACGTGCAATTATTTTTCCCCTTTAAACATCCTAAATATAAATGACAAAGTAGGGTTTATGCTGCTGCACAGGTATTTTTATACCTCTGGCAGACTTCAGTGAATTTTCTTCAGGTAGACAGCAAATGCAAGAGGTATGATGAGAAAGAAAGATGTAAATGAGAACATGTTATCTGATCTCATTTTTGACCATTCCTCCACTGATGGGTTTCAGATCTGACTTTGGCTAATTTTCAGAGCTTAGCTCCACAGATCAAGCTCCTCAACTTCACCATAATCCTATCTAAACTCTGTATTGCCTCAGCTCTCATTTGCTGCTTCCGGTGATTAGAAGTGATTTTGCTTAACTCAAGCTAAGCTCAGTCAAGTAACTGATTATTTTCACTTCCCTTATTCTTGTTTCCTAATCACCCCCTGGATGATATCAAGTTAAAAAAGTAGTTGTAGGATTATTAGTGTTAGGTGTGTTGCACCTTGTAGGCCTCATGCCTTCCCCTTAGCTCTTTCTTCTTTTTCCATTTCTACTACTTATCTAGTAGCCTTACTACCCACTGTTGGTATTTTCCTCCAGCTTACAGAATTGTTGGTAATCATCATTGTTGGTTCTCATCTTATTTTTCTCTTTTGTCTTCTTGTCTTTGTGGGTAAATCAAAAGACCACTGGCTTTAAGAAGTGCTCCTCCTATAGGCACAAAATTCCTAGTTCAGATGCCCATGATGAATGCATCTAGGAGCTGGGCATCTGAATGTTAAATGTGAAATCTCTGCAGGGTTAAATCACAGGATGCTGGTAGAGCACAAAATTAAGTTATTACTGAAGGGATTGATGCATTCTTCCTCTTCTTCAAATTCTGGAGCACCTCCCTTCTTTAAGGAGCCAATGGAGATGCCCAAAGGAGATTCATCAGTAAAAGATAAAGAAAAGCCTAAGGAGTCAGGGAAGCGCTCCCCTGACTACTCTCTTTCAACTCTGGGATCAGCTCCAACAGAAAAAGTTTCTAAGCCTTCGGATCCTACCACTCTCTTCAGATCTGACCTCTCTAATTTTGAAGTTTCCTGCCCACAGACACTCACCAGAGCCAATACCATCATGGCTACACTCCCCCTTTCTCCAGGATATGGATATGCCTAGACGGGCTTGTAAACTTCCATCCACCTCATCTCTCAGGTCTACTAGGCATCTTACTGAAGCAGATGTGGACAGAACGATGAGAACATCTTTCAAGACCCAAATTCACATGAAGTCATTCCTGCTCAGTCTCCCATTGGGCTTCTGAGCTCTGCACCATCCCAAGCAACATTGCTGACTCCTAGTCCGAACTGTCCTTCAGCTTTGGAGATATCAGATCAGAGGCTGCCAAGTTAGTCTGTGCTGGATTTAAGGCTTCGCCTTTGTTGACCCCAACACCATCTCTGAACCAGACAGCGCAGATTCCTTAGGAGTCGCACAGATCTCAAGAGTCACAGCTTCAGTGCCGGATCTGGGAGTGTGTGTTAGACTCAGAGCTGTCCTTTCCCCTCTTGGCCTCTACATTGGATAGCTCAGCACCCACCTTCTGTTTGAGACAAGGTTATGGGGATTCGCTGAACCAGCCTGGTAAGGTGGTCCTGGTTTCTCTCATGGCTTCTGCTTTTGGAGTAGAGAGAGAGTTATCCACCTCTATGGACAGGACTTCCTTGCCCACCTCAGTTCCTTCCATTCCACAACTGTCTGCCCTAGGTACGGAGTCTTGTCATTCCACCCCATCAGGACAGCTGGTCTGCCTTAGCCTTGAGACAGGTCTCAATGAGGACTCCCCCCATACTTCCAAGTCTTCCAGTGATCATCCAATTGGGGAAGTTCCATGGAAACATAGGAGGAGGCACACTGATTCTCAGCAGGAATCTTTTGACAGAAGACACTGATTTTTGATGAAGGTGAGGGGACCCCTAGATCACCACTGTCATTTGGAGAGATTCTTGAACTTCTGAGATAGAAAGATAGTTGGTCTTCTAAAGTCCCCTGCCAGGAGGGGGCTTTTGGAACCAGCTCAGCAATGACTTGGTCGGTGGTCCTATGGCAGATGAAATAAATGGTGGACCTCATTTCACATCAGGCATGGAAGGAACTAGATGTCACAGTGTCCAACCCTAGGAGACCAGACAGGTATTTAGTCACACCTAGAGACCCCACCCATTATAACAGGAATCCCCAGTGGATGCTTTGGTGGTAGCAGCAGCCACCAAGAAGGAACTTGCTGAAGTCCCTCTGTCCATCCTCCTAACACAGAGTCTAGGACCTTGGACAGATTTGTAATGTGAATGTATGCTTAAGTGGCATTTGGTCCGACATACCTGAATTACCTGGGACATGGTAATGAGGTTTCAGAGATATAAGACTACGGAACTGATCACTTCCCTCTCAGGGTCCATGTCAGCAGAGGAAAAGAAGACAAGTTTCTTCACAATTGGCCATGCTACAATCCCTACTGAACACCTCCATATGGCTGATTTCCTATGCCACAGAAGGTGCTTTTAGAGTGGCAGCTTCAGGCATTACTGTGAAAAGGCATTCCTGGATGAGCACCCTGTGGTTTTGCAGAACTCTTTAAGACCCCCTTTAGAGGACCTTCTCAAGGAACCAGAGGTGGGGGGTAGCAACACGAGTTTCCGCAAGCTCAAGGATTTTCCCAGTACTCCTACAGACAGAAATCTCCCTGCGACAAAGGGGGGGGGCACAGAAGGCCTACAAGACCAAGGCTTCAGGGGGTCCTTTTTCAGAGAAGCCTTTTCAGTGCCCCTGAAGGTTTGCTAGACTGCTGCAATCTGGAGGCAGTTGGAGTGAGGGGGTGCTTATCTCTGCACCATAGGCCTGGGCATCAATCAAAGATGTCTAGGTGTGGAAAATAATTTCCACAGATTATTGTATTCAGTTCTTCCTTCCATGCAGTCAAGAAAAATTCCCCAACATACCACCCTTCAGAGAAAATCAGCATTAGAGATTGAAAATCTGCTTGCAGAGTCATCCCAACAGTCTCAAGAAACCAGTAAGAGTTCAGAAGTTAATTATTTCTGATGCAAAAAAAAAAAAAAAAAAACTGGGACCTCAGACAATCTAGGATATAAGTCACTTGAACCTATTTGGTGATCCAGGAGGTACCTTTGCTTCCAGGTAGGAGCCAGTCCTTTCATTTCAAAGCCCTTCCCTTCGGCCTCACTAAGCCCCCGGTTCTTCACCTAGTGTATGGCACTGACTGCAGCTCACTTCAGACTGCCAAGATTCCAGGCGTTTACTTAGGTCAACGACTAGCTCCTCACTGCTCCCAAGTACCTTTTGATTTGTGTCATGAACTAAATGCACCAATTATGTCTCTAGCTGGGCATCACAGTGAACTACAGCAAATCCCATCTCCCACTCACCTAAGTCCTGGAGTTCATTTCCCAGACTGCAAGTCTGCCTCAAGCCAGGTGCACCCATTAGAGTCAAGCCATGCATCTGTTATCTCTTCATTCACCTCTAGTCAGGTTGATTGTACAGCTCCTCAGTTCAATGGCAGCTGCTATTACAGTTGCACTGGTAGCAAGATTTTACATGAGAATTCTACAGTGGACACGTAGTACAATGGTCAACAGGTCAGCACTCCATGAATTCCCCTATTCAAATCACAAAGTTGTGCAGAGAGCATTTTAGCTGGTGGATTTGTGCAGAAGTCATTTCTTGGTCCACCCTTTTACTTTTCCCTTGCCCAGGGCCATAGTGACAATGGATGCTCCCCAGTTACAGTGGGGAAGCACTACTCAGAACAGATGGTTCAAGGCATATGGAGCCCTTGGAGGCAAATCTTCCCATCAGTGTTCTAGGGATGAAAGCAATCCTCCTACCGTTAAAAGCCTTTCCGGATTTTTCCCCTCCAGGGATAACTGGGATACATACAGACATATTGGTAATCTGGGACATCAACAAGCAGGGAAACCCATTTCTACCCCTTATGTCGCAAAGCAATGTGTGCGTGGCAGTGGGTAATCTTTTCTGGCCACTTTTTTCTAGCAATGCATATTCCAGTGAAGTCCAACATACTAGCAGACAGGCTGATCAGATCTATTCTGCTCCCTCATGAGTGGTGTCTCAATCCTTCAGTAGTGAAGCAGAGATTTTGCCAATGGGATCAACCATGCTGCAACCTCTTCACTTCCCTGCACAATTCCAAGTGCATCAGGAACTCTGCTCTGATCGCACAGAGAAGTAGTGACAAACTTCATGATTGACCCCCGTCTCCTTTATGTATATCCTCCCTCTCCCTTCATTCCAATTTTTTTTACAGAAAGCATGTCAAGAGCAAGTTAATCCTCATTGCTCCGTTCTGGCCTTGGCAAGTGTGGTTCCCCTTTCTGTGGCCTCATCTAGTTCACACTCCCTGGGTGCTGGATCCCTCTTCCAGATCTCCTGTCTCATCCACCTGGGCTACCTCACCTGAGCATACAAATCCCTCAAACTAACCAAATGGTTTATCCAGTTCCAGTGATGGCTATGTATATCAGGCTTTCCTCTCCAGTTTGGTACATTCCTGCATCTTCTCAAAAGATTCTAAGAAGTTTTATAACAGCAAATGGAAACAATTAATTATCTGGGCTCACGAGAGACAATTGGATCAATTTTACCTCCTATTCCAGCTACTCTCAATTTCCTTGCTTCTATTTTTCATAGTGGTGCTAGTTATTCTACGATCAAGGTACAAACTCACCTCAATTTCCAATTTCTACATAGGCAAAGACCATTACTCCTTGGCCACCCCCGGATTGTGTAAAGCATTCCTTAAATGCATCTTTTTACTCAGACCCTTTATTAAAGGCCTTACTCCTTCTAGGGATCTGACAGTGCTTCTGGCTATGACACAGGCCCTCTTCAAACCTTGTGTGAAGGTGGGCTTGAAATTCTTGTCTTGGAAAAACATTTTTCTAGTGGCTATAACATCAACTAGGAGTGTGTCAGGACTCCAGGCAACATCATCCCAGCCATCTCAGTTTTTCATAAAGACAGAGTTTTCCTCCAAATTAACACATCTTTTCTAAGGTGGCTTCAAAGTCAGCACTCAATCCATCAATTTGCCAGTGTTCTTACCTAGGGAAATAGGGTCTATATTAAATATTCGAACGCTTAAACATTTGAATCACTAAAGATCGAACTTTAGTGATCGAATGCTCAAATGTTCGAATATCTTTAAAAAAATTAAACAAAATTGAAAGTGTTTAAACAGGGGGTCAAGCCCCCCTACACCCCCCCACTACTTAAATATACCAACTCCAAGATTGCACTTCAGTGCACTACAGTGCGGAAACGGAAAATTTCCATTTCCTACACTGTGGCGTGATCTTGGAGTTGGTATATTTAAGTAGCGGGGGGGGGGCTTGCCCCCTCTTTACACCCTTTACTTTTTCTTTTTTTTAAATATTCGAACATTTGAATGTTTGATCACTAAACTTCGATCTTTAGTGATTCGAACGTTTAAGCATTTGAATATTTAATATAGGCCCCGGGAAATATATGCTTAATTTGTTGGATGTACACAGGCAACTCAGGTTCTATCAGCACAGAACTAAAGATTTCAGAAAAACTGAGGTTGTTTCCCTTTCAAAGTCTAAACTGGGTCAATCCAAGTCAAAAGTAACTCTAGCCAGATGGCTCACTGAATGTAACTCAACGAAGTGAGGCTGAGTTTACCAAGACACTCTAGAGCTCACTCCACAAGATCTGTTTCCACCTTGTCTGCCTTCTTGTCTAGAGCTTCCATAGAGGACATCTGTGCAGCTACCACTTTGCTAGTGTTCATACCTTTATTGCCCATTACAAATTAGACATTTTATCTCAGGATAGGGTGGAGTTAAGACTCCACTGTACACCTGGATATCCTTCCATGAGAACCACCCTGGATTTCTTCTAGCTGGACTGTCCCATTGGTTGAGGACTGGATGAAAAAGATGACATCAGATACAAAAGTTATGTACTCACCATAATGATGCATCTGTGTTGTCTGTTTTTGTCCGTCACCCTCCCTCCAGTCACACTTCCATTTGTGGAAATTTTCAATATGGTCTCTTAGTATGAAACAAGCTTTAGATTTTCTCTTTCTTTAGAGTTGTGATTGTATTTTTCTAGACTGCTTCACGTTTATACACCTTTGCTACTTGCTAGGACATTTATAAACAAGGGTCAAACTTGATCTGAGTTAATACAGGGTCTAGAGAGGATTACGGGTAAGGGGAGAAGTTTGAACTATAGAGCCAATGTCTGAAAAGTGGCTGAGGTCAGATTCTAAACCCACTGGGTGAGTTAAGGATGAAAACAGACAATACAGATGCATCATTATGGTGAGTACTTAACTTATTTTTTGGAATGCAATGAGTTGGCAGATTTAAAATCTTTTCTAGAGTACTTTGTCAGAAATGTTGGAGTAACAAATGGATGTAACTAAAGAATGATTCTTTTGAGCTGGACACAAGATGTGAACTGATTAAACATAGTAGGACCTTACTAGACTTAATGTTATTGCTGCCAAGAAAGCAGTTATTAGAAAACCGATATCAAAATCTGTGACTAATTGAGATATTAAAAACTGTACATGAGATGAAATAAATAGTTGCGTAAAATCATACCCTAACCTTAGATGCCCTTCTCTTCCATGTTGAAGTATTCATTACGGCAGGAAGGTGGCTGTCTGCAGCACCGTACATCCGGCCAGTATGCCAAAGTCTTTGGAAAGGGGTACGTGCGACGTTGCATGTTGTGCGCCATACACTGACGTCGGCTATAAATGCAACATCTGCATGTACCCAACTCAGGACCGACTGCCACAGAAGATAAACCTGCTAGTATTCCAGCCAGACAAAATCTCAAAAAGGAGCCTATAAGGCAAAGTAGTTGTTACCTCACGCCAGCTTCTACAGTGCCAGAATGGGAAAGTAGGCTCACCAACAAGTGTATAAGAAAAAACTACCAGCTACTGAAAGAAGTATAATCCATCACCAAGCAGACACCCAAACAAGAATAATAATCATAAAGGAAAAAGGTAAAGAGGTGAGGTGAGAGGGTTCTGAATACTGCAACATGGAAGAGATGGACATCTAAGGTTATGGTAAGATTTTACACAACTATTCTATGTCCTTCTACTCTCACATTGCAGTATTCATTATTGTAGGGAGAGTACCCAAGCTTTTACATAGGACCCTGGGTGGTTGGAGTAGGGGTAGAGTCAATGAGACTCTGTAGAATTGTTTTGGCAAAGCCAGCTCTAGATCTGGACATCAAATTCAGCTTTTAATGATTGGTGAAGGTGTGCCTCCAAAATGGTTGCATGGTCTAGGTCTTTGAAAAAGGCTGCAGAGCTAGTGGAATGAGCCTTCAGTTTAGAGGCTAAAGGCTTGCCATACAAGGCATGGCAGGAGGAGATGGTCTTTGAGATCCAGGAAGCAATGGTCCATTTAGAGATTGCTTTGCCTAGGGCTCTAGGATGGAAGGAGACAAAAATCTGCTCCGAGTCTCTAATGGTCTTAGTCTTGTCCAGGTACAACTTGAACTGCCTGTGCACATCCAAGGAATGGAGTGTCTCCTTTCAGAGAAGTTCTGAGGATGTGGAAAGAAAACAGGCAAGTTGACAGCTTAGTTCAAGGAGAGTTCATTCACAACCTTGGGCATGAATGATGGGGTAGTCCTTAAGGAAACTGTTCCAAACAGCCCTCACAAGTACGGCTGGTGCACAAGGCCAAAAAACATTAACACTATTCCCAACAAAAAAGGCCAGCACCCAAAGAGTAGAAAATATATATCTTTACTATAATTGTGGCTACACCGAATAACCACACTATCAGACTGGTTTCAGCAGCCTGCTTTCTTCAGTGATGAACAGACAAACCACACTGACAATTATATACCTTAATTAAACAATCACAAAACTTAAAGCAGCAACACCATCATAAGGCTGAATACCCAACAATGAATTATAAATGATCACTTAGACCAGGGTTAAACAAACCTCCCAGCCTAATTATCCAATTTTTTTCTTTTTTGTGTAAAAGTGCATGCCACTGTAATTTATTGGACCTGTACCCCTGGATTTTATCAATGACCATGAAATTAAATCTAAAAAGAGTATCCTCTGTAAACCACCATGGCTAGAAAAAAAGTACAGTTGTGTACCTACCATAAATGCAGATGTTCGAGTGTATTCACTGTTGCAGTCATTACAATTGGGTTATCCTGCTGGCAGGCTACCAGCAGTCAGTCTGAGTTCCAAAGTCTAGGTCCAGCGTCGGTTGCTGTCACCTCCTCCCTGATGTCAGTGCGCCAGGGGTATAAAAGATGCAGCTGACGACATTTTCTTCAGTTTTTCTTGCCCCAGATGTCAGGTGCCCCTAAAATGGTAGGCTCGCTAATGCCAATAAGCCATGCATAACCAAAAAAAACAACTTTTCCTTCATCTACAAGCAAATACACCACATAGGTTGTATAGAATAGAGAAGCACAGATAAGTCCCAGCAAGGAAAAGGGGGATGGTGGGAGGGTAACCTGGACTGCAACAGTGAATACACTCGAACATCTACATTTATGGTAGGTACACGACTGTACTATGTTCATCGTGTTTCACTGCTGCAGTCATTACAATTGGGTTGAATCCCAAAGCTATGGTTGGGAGGCTGGTGCTAAATAGGATCAGGAGAGGCTATCGGGCCCTGCAGAACTGCAGTGGCAAAGCCCACCCTGGATTTAGAGTAGAGAGGTAAGTGACAGTGCTTTGTAAAAGTATGCACTGAACTCCAAGTTGCAGCCTCTAAGATGTCTTTGGTTGGTACTCCTCTGAGGAAGGCTGCTGAAGTGGCTGCTGCTCTGATGGAATGTGGCCTAATGCCCTTAGGCACTGATTTGCCATGCTGTGAATAGTAGAAATGAATGCAGTGGCCTATCCACTTTGAAATAGTCTGCTTTGAGATAGGCTTTCCTTGTGATCCTGCAGCATATGCTACTAGAAGTTGTTCAGTCTGAAAGCTTTGGTTCTGTCCAAATAGAAGCATAGCTGTCTGTGAATGTCCAAAGAATGCAGACGTCTCTCACCCTTATTCTGTGGGTTTGGGTAAAAGGTATGCAAGTGAATTGTTTGGTTAAGGACCACACTGGTCACTACCTTAGGCATAAATGTAGGGTTTGTCCTCACAGAAACCCTGTCAGGATGGAAAATGATAAAAGGTTCCACAGCCATGAGTGCCTATAACTCTGAGACTCATCTAGAGGAGGTTACTGCTAGGAGCAGAGCTGTTTTCCAGGATAAGAATTTTATATCAGCTGCAGAGGCTGGCTCAAACGGAGGCAGTGTAAGTTTTTCCAAGACACAGTTGAGGTCCCATGCAGGTACTGGTGCTCTCCTTGGGGGTCTTATGTTTTTGGCCCCTCTGAGGTACTGCCTTAGTAATGGATAAGAAAAAATAGGTTGTTCTGTATTGTAATGAGCTGAAATAGCAGAAACATGAATTTTAATTGATGAAAAGGAAAGGCCTTTATCCAGCATCTCAGTTAAGTATTGCAAAATCTGAGGAATATTTGGAACAATCGTGTCAATACCTCGTGCCTAGTTCCAAGCACAGAATCTCTTCCATTTTTCTGCATAAGATTTTCTGGTGCTAGGCCTCCTGGCCTCCAAAATAACATCCATGACTGCTTAGAAAGAGGTGTGTCTTGAATGGCTACATTATTCGCCATGCTGTCAGGTTTAAGGTCCTGAGTTGGCTGTGCAGTATCTGACTGTCTTGTTGGGTCAATAAGTGAGGAATTTGAGGTAATGTCCAAGCTGGGCATTGAGACAAGCTCTTTAGGATTGGGTAGCAGTGCTGGCGGGGTCAGTCTGGGGCAATCAGTATCATTTTTGGCTTCTCTTGTCTGACCTTGAGGAGTACCTTGGGGAGGAGAGTCAGAGGAGGAAAGGTATATACTGTTAGGTTTTTCCAGCTGAAAGATAGAGCATCCACTTTCCATGCTTGCTTGTGATAAGTCCTTGTGCAGAATCTTTGTAGTTGGCAATTGTGAGGGGAGGCAAATAGTTCCACCCCCAGTTCCTTGTTATCATGCTGAAGACTTGTGGATCCAATTTCCACTCGTGGGGATCCATTAGGTTTCTACTTAGTTCATCTGCCAGAGTATTTATCCTTCCTGGCAGGAATTGTGCTTGCAGATGTACTTGGTAAGTCAATGCTGTGTCCCACAAGTTCATGGCTAGTCTGAAGAAGGGGTAGGAATGTGTGCCCCCCTTATGTACCACATGACTGTGGTATTATCCGTCTTTATCAGTAGTTGTCCTGGATGAAGTAGATCCTCGAAGGCTGTCAGGGCATTTTGAACTGCTAACATCTCTTTTTGATTGATATGTAGATGCATTTGACTTGTGGACCATGTGCCCTGAATACATCTTCCTGCCATATGGGCCCCCCAGGCATAATCTGATGCATGTGTTGTCAATGTCTGCCTGGCTGTGTGTAAGGTGAATGGCTGTCCCATGTTGTGATGACAGGCTTTTGTCCACCATCGAAACTCCTGCTGCAGGCAGGGAATGAGGGTAATTATTGTTTCCAGGCTGCGGCAATGTTGAGTCCAAACACTTTTTAGATACCATTGAAGTTTCCTCATATGCAGTCTTGCATATGGAATTAGCAGAATGCAAGTTGCCATGAAGCCCAAAGCCTGCAGAATTTTTCTTGCAGATAACTGGGTCTTTGTTGCCAACATTTTGAAATAAGTAGTCAGTTGTCTGTATTTGTCTGGCATGAGATAAGCCATCTGGGCAGTTGTATTTAAGCTTGCACCCAGGAATATTATCTCTTGAGAGGGTATGAGTTTTGATTTATTTTCGTTTACTGTGTACCCTAGGCCTGTTAGCAATGTTTTTACAAACGTCAGATGCTGTAGTAGAGTGTCCTTGTTCTCTGCTTGAATAAGGCAGTTGTCCAAGTAAGGATATATTTGAATTCCTCTGTCTGCAAAAGGCAATTACTGGTGCAAGGCATTTTGTGAAGACCCTGGGCACAGTAGATAAGCCAAAGGGCAGTGCAGAGAATTGGTAATGCATTGAGCCAGCTATAAATCTGAGGTATCTTCTGCATGATTGCCTGATTGGGACATGCAGGTATGCCTCTTTTAGGTCTACAGTCAGAGCCAAGCCTTCTTGCCCAGCATGGGCAAAAGCTGCTGCAGAGTTAACATTTTGAATTTTGGAATATCCAGGAATGTATTCAGGATAGACAGGTCCAGTATTGGTCTCCAGGTTTTGTCCTTTCTGGGCACTGAAAATAGCCTTGAGAAAAATCCTAGTCCCTAACTCTTTCTGTGGTACTTGCTGAATGGCTGTCATGTCCATGAGGGATGAAACATGTTTTTGTGCCTCTGCCCATTGATTGCGTGGCAGGTCTGGCATACCGTTTGGCCTTGGCAGGGTGTGAAAAATGGAACCTGTAGCCCTGGGATACGATATTTAAGACCCATTTGTCCTGGGTGATCATATGCCAATTTTGTGCAAAAAGTGCTAGCTTTCCCCCCAAAGGAGCTGCCAGAAGATAAGTGCTTGGTGCAGGCAGGGGAAAGTCATTGAGACAGTTTCCTGTATGGCTGTGATTTTTCTTATCTGCTTTTGGAGGTAGAAGCACCCCATTGTTTAGGCCTGTATGAGCCTTGGGGCTGTGATCTGCCTCTGGGGCGTCTGTATCTGCCTCTTTGTGGCCTGTCTGACACTGGAAAGGACCAATTCTTTGCAGGCCAGTTCCTGCTAAATCTGGGAGGCTGTACCTGTAAGAAATCCTTGAAGGTTTGCATAGATTTAGCTTTGTCCTCCATTTTCTTCAACACTTCTTCTGCTTTAACACCAAACAAGGTATCATGTTGTAATGGAGCATCTAATAATTTTGCTTTAACATGATCGGGAAGATTTTGTTCTTTTAACCAAGCATGTCTCCTAATGACAGAACCTGTAACAGCGGCCCTGCAAGAGGCCTCTAGAGAATCAAAACCACATTGCAAAGTATGCTTTCCTACTTGTTCAGCTGTATGCAATACATCCTGCATTTCTTTGTTTTCTGCACATTCTGAATTTGTCAACATTTTCTGTTTAAGCTGTGACATTAGAAATTGCTGATATTTAAGCATATGAATATGAATTTAAGCATATGGGCGGCGCAGTGGTTAATGCTGTCGCCTCACAGCAAGAGGTTCTCCGGTTCAATTCTCAGCTGGGGTGCCTTCTGTGTGGAGTTTGCATTTTCTCCCTGCGTTCGCGTGGGTTTCCTCCAGGTACTCCGGTTTCCTCCCACATTCTAAAGACATGCTTCTGGAGCATTTCTCCCCGGGCCTCCGCTGAAAACAGGATCTGTGGAACCTAGTCGGACTTTCCTGGTCAACAAATGTTAAATAAAAAATAAAATAAATGAAATTGACAATTTAAAGCTCTTACAGCCAAGGTAGAAGAAGTATAAATCTTTTCCCCCCATCTGTCCAGGGCCCTTGAATCCCTATCAGAGGGTATAGGGTTTTTTTTTACAGTGGAAGCCTTGACCCCTTTGGGACCTTGAGAGATAGTTTCTGGGTCTGCAGCAGAGTTTTTATAAAGAAATTTATGTGAATCAGGAACCCTGTAGTATCTGTCTGGTTTAACAGGAGCTGGTAGCAAAGAGTCAGGAGACAGTCCGGACTCTGAAAATACATCTACAATGTCTAAAACAAGAGGAATAGCAAGGGGGCTGTGCTGAGGTAATAAAAGGAAGTCTCTGAGCCTTTTCTTGGATTCTGAGTAATCTTGGCTCTCCCAGTGTAAATTCTCCCTCATAGTATGCAGAGTTTCCCCAAAAGAATAATCCTTAGGAGGAGTGGCTGAAGGAATAGATTCTTCAGCATCAGAATCCTCATAGGGAGGAAGAGAATATTCCTGTTCAGAAGAGAAATCAGAGGAAATGGAAACCTGATCTGAAGATGCATATTCTATCTCTTGCCTAGGCCTCTTATCAGGAGGGGTTGGGAACCCCTGATCAAGGTAATTATGTCTTCGGCCATTTTAAGCATCTGTTTTTTAGGCATGGAGGCCTGTCCAGGAGAATGCTGTACTTGTTTCTTTGTCTTTAGAGCTGCTTTAGTCGTTGCCTTTGAAGCTGAAGTTGGTTTTACATATAACTGTGTAGACCTGAAAACACCCTCAGAAGCAGACGCCTGCTCAGCGGCTCCGGACCCATCTGAGGGAATAGTTTCCGAGAGTCCAATACCTTGAGTTTCCAGCGGCATAGTCGGCTCCACATGGGAGTCGGAAGTGGCCTGTGCCTCTGAGGTAGTGGGCGTCAGGTGATGTGAAAGCACCTCACTGAGAACTGGCCACAGGCCTAGTGGAAGCTTCGTCGTCAGTTTTGGACCTCGGGTGCCTGTCCTCTTCTTTGCACTTTTTATAAACTCCGGTAGTCGGTTGCTCCGACGGCATTACATAGTTAAATCTTCTGCCAAAATAATGAAATGCAAAATCGTACCGACGGTTAATAGTGTGTTGGTTAAATCTAGCACAAAACTGACAACTAGCAACATCGTGGTCAGGGCCTAGGCAAGGAATACAGTAAGAATGAAAATCCTTATGAGGTATTTGCTTCCCACAAGAAATACAATTATTAAGTTTTTCTGACATCGGTCTGGAGCAAGAAAAAAGTTTCCCCAACGGGGTACTTAGCTTTAATGAAGACTTCAGATCTGAAATTCGAATTTGAAAATCTCAGGAGTTGGCCGACCGGCACTTGCGAACTGCTTTTGCTTCGGGCACCGAGCGGCAAGAAAGACTGAAGAAAATGGTGCCGGCTGCATCTTTTATACCCTTGGCGCACTGACATCAGGTAGAAGGCGACAGCAACAGACGCCGGACCTATACTTTGGAACTCAGTCCAACTGCGGGTAGCCTGTCAGCAGGATAACCCAATTGTAATGACTGCAACAGTGACACACGAACATCAGACAGTGTGGAGGCAAGCACTAGCCCCTCCATGAATGTTTTTTATAATGTGCATAATATTTAATCTGTAGTTTTAACAGAGGCTGAACAACAGCTAGTTGGAAACTGTACGGGCACTCCCTGGTTGAGATAGATCTGGGTGATCCACCACCCAAGTTCCTTTTTCAGACATGGCAAAAGTGGGATGGTGGCCTCTAAGGGCTGTAGGTGTTGACTCCAGAGAGTTTTTAGTCACCATTAAAATTTCCTCGTGAAGTCTGGCCAGGGGAAGCATAGGGATCAACAAATCCATGTGCCCCAACAGTTTTAGGAACTGTCTGGCTGTCAAGGTTGACAGGGGAAGCAGACAGTGGAGGTACTGAGTCAAACTGTATCTTTTGCTGGGGAATAAAGGCAGTCATCAATTCTGTCTGTATCCTGCAATCTAGGAAGATTAGGTCCTGGCTAGAAGTGAACTGTGATTTTTGTACATTTTGAGTGAACCTGCATGTTTCCAGGATGCTGGAAACCATTTGCAGATGGTGAGTTAGGGAATGAGGGTCTCTGTGAAAGATCAGAAGGTCATCCAGATAGGGGATATATTAAAACAACCAGTAGTCTGCAGTGAACTATCACAGCGGTTAGACATTTTGTGAAGACCCTGGGTGCAGTAGAGACACCAAAATGTAAGGCAGAAAATTGAAAATGAGAAGAGCCTATACTGAAATATAGGAACTTTCTGCAAGTGGGATGAATGGGTATGTGTAGATAGGCATCCTTCTGGTCCACTAAGACCATGCGAGGCTGATGTGGGATAAGGGGGAGTAAGATTTGTAGAGTGAGCATCTTGAACATGGAGATGTTGCGGTAGGACAGGTCTAAGATTGGTCTCCAGGGACCATCTTTCTTGGGTACCAGAAACATCCTGAAGCAGAAACGCTTGCCTATGTGTTCTGGAGGGACAGGCTGAATTGTGCCTTGTACCAGATGTTGTTTTAGGATGCGAGGGAAAAGTGGTAGTTGAGAAGTCGGTGGTTGTGGGATGCCTTGGAAAGTGAACAGCCTACCAAGCCATGAAATATCCACTTTGGATGATGGATAACACCCACTGGTTGGTGGTGATCTTTTGCCAGGAGTGGAGGGATAGGGTGAGATGCAGGGAAAGGGGTGTGATGAGGCAGTGAGCTGAGTCACAGAAGGGGAGCTCTGTCTTGAACAGGTTGCCTCTGAAAGGAAGGAGTGGATGTTCTAGGGGCTGCTGGGCGTCTGGAGTGTCTCCTTCCCCTAGTATGGCTAGCAGGTGGAGTAGATAGTCTCCTAACAAAAGTAGCCTTCTGAGGACAGTTTCTGTGGTATCTACGTATGGGAGAAAAATAAATGTTTCAAATTCTCCAGTTATTTTCCTTTCCTCTGAAGAGATTTGAAAAGCTCAGCAGAAGCGGTACCAAAGAGAGTTATCGAGGGAAGCATCTAACAGTTTGGCCTGAAAATCAAGTGGTAAAGGCTGTAGTCTGATCCATGAATATCAGACTGAACCAGTACCTACAAACTTAGAAGAAGCCTCCACAGCATCATAACTACACTCGAGTGTCTGGTTACCTGTGAAGCTGTGGATATGTGGAATAGAGTAGTCAGTTGAGCCTTTGGTGGAGAATCAGTTAAGTCAGGCAGAAGAGAAGAGGCCTTAGCTAAAGTATCCAGTATAAACCGTGTCATGCGTGTCTGGTAATTTAAAGCTATAATGGCAAGGGTGGAAAAGGTATAAATCGTCTTTCCCTGTCTATCCATAAATCTGCTATCTTTATCACTGGGGAAAGAATGGAAGTTGGTAACTGTCTAGAAGATCTGTCTGTAGATACTGCTACAACAGCAGGGTCTGCTGGTGGGTTTCGGAACAGGAACTGTCAGGTCTTTTGGATGCTGGGGGCTTAGAATCAGGACTCTGATAAGCTGCTTGAAAAGTATCCAGAAAGGCTGTGAGCACAGGGGGAACAGAAGGAGATGGCTGTTCCATTTGCAAAAGTTTAAAATATCTTTTTTTAGTATAACAGACTTCAGAACTATCCCACTGGAAGTGTTGTCTCATCAGATTACTAGCGTCTCCAAGAGTAGTCTTCACCAGGGGAATCTGGACTCAGTCTACTGGATGGCAAAATCCTTAGGGGATTCAATTTGAGAGGAGTAGGAAAGTTAATAATCATCAAAGGAGGTGTCCTCTTCAGATTCTTCCACACACTGGCCTGAAGCTGGTAGTTATGGCAACTGGGGTTGAAAGGCCTGAAAAGATTTAAATGAGCTTTGTGAGAAGACTTCCCATTTAGAAGTGCTGGGGGTTGTAGTATGTTTAAGTTTCTGCTTTCTTTTGAGAAAAGCAGGAGATAGCGGTAGGCCTATCTGAATCCGGGAGCTGTGGTTCCCTCTCGCTATGGCTCACAAACCTCAACAGACGTTCTGTGGATTTCTGCCGATCCCACATCCAATAAGGTTCCTGGCTCGGAGGGTAAATCCGAGATCTGAGAAGTCCCTGGGCTCTCACCCTCCTCAAGAGACTCAACAGATTCCTGAGGCGCAGATACAGTTTCAGGCCTTGTTCTCTGGCAGCTCATTGGACAAACCTGCCTTTGGTTTTCTAAATAGATTTTTAAGGAAGCTAAACGACTTCTTAAGGTCTTAGGGACAACCGAATGACAGCACAGGCCTTGTAATTGTGCTCCTCACCTAAACAAAAGACACACTGGCCATGAGTGTCCTTGTGTGGAATCTGTCTTCCACAAGCATACTTGCCCTTCCTAGAAGTCATGAAAAGCTGGAATACAGTTAAAACCCAATAATAAGATATAAGAAAAGGTAACCTATTTGTAAGCGGACAGTCGAACGTTAATAAGCGAAAACACCTCTAGCTGCGGATCGGACGTCTATCACTGCAGCAGGAAGGTTCTGAGTTGGGTACATGCAGATGCTGGTTTATGACACACACATGCAAAGTTACATGTACCCCTTTCCAAAGACTTTGGTATACTGGCCAGATGTACGGTGCTGCAGGCAGCCACCTCCCTGCAGTAATGAATACTGCAACATGAGAATAGAAGGAGATCTGGGGGGAAAGATCTTTAGAAAAGGAAACAAACAAACACAAAAGCCAATCAAATCTGTAGGAAAAAAAACATGCTGAATGATGTTCTAAAAGAAGAACTGAACAATTTATGCCATCTTGGAATGAATAAAAATAGTTAAAATGTGTACTGTATGAAAATAAAGGAAAATGTTACTTTTTGTTTTCTTTTCAATTAATATACATCTATTTTTAGTGGATTCACTTCAGAACACTGAAAGCCCAAAAGCTTGAATTTCAAAAGACTGAGACCAAAATCTTAAAAGTTCAAAAGACTGAACACTCAAAATACTGAAAACACACAAGATTCCAACACTTACTATATTCCAGCACAACTACACACAGAAAGAAACTGTTTACCACTTCTCCAAGTATAAGCAGGGGGACAATCCCCCCTGCAGCCTCCATATGGGGGGCTGCGCCCCCACATCCCTGCTACTTAAATACATCAACTCCAAGATTGCACTCCACAGAACAAAATGGCAAACATACCATTACATGTTTCATGACCACCTGTCGTAACCTTAGTCATGTTCCCTTCTTACTATACTACAACACAACTCATATCAGTGTAGTGAAGTGCACTCTCGTAGTTGACATATTTAAGTAGCATGGGGTTTGGATGCAGGGGGCTTGCCCCCCTGCTTATACATGGAGAAAAGTAATATGGTTTGTCTTGTATTTATGTATCTACTTCTGCTGGAATATAGTAAGTGTTGGCATCCTGTGTGTTTTCAGTATTCTGAGACTCAGTATTAAGAGTTTTCAGTCTTTTGAACTTTTGAGATTTTGGTTTCAGTATTTTGAGATTCAAGATTGTGGGCTTTCAGTCTTCTGAAGTGAATGAGAAGTTATGTACCTACCATAATGTTCCATGTTAGTTGTCTTCTTCTCGCCTTCTTTCTTGCTGGATGGGTTCGGAGCCGATCCTCGGCTCCGACTCGGCCAATACTAAAGCTCGAGAGCTACCTCCACCGGCTCGAGGCTCCCCTATATCCCACAATGCTAGGCGGTAACTACTCAGATCTCTGATAGCTAAAACCATAGCAGTTATAGTCTCCATAGGATGGAGAAGAGAGAAAAAACCCCACCTCTATATAAACCTGTATGTAAGCTACCACAAACAGAAAGGGAGAATAGAGGTGGTAGAACATGTGGGAAGGAAGCCCCAATGGAAGATCCCAAAAAATCCTATTGGTCTGTCCAGGCTGGGTGGGAAGGAGGGTGGGACGCAAGAAAGAAGGCGAGAAGAAAACAACTAACATGGAACGTTATGGTAGGTACATAACTTCTCAATGTTAAGTTGTCAATCTCGCCTTCATTCTTGCTGGATGGGACCGTCCTAGCACCTTACCCCGGGTGGCTTATCGGAACAGACTCTTGAGAACAGTGGAACCAAAGTTGGCATGGTTTCTGGAGGCCATATCCAATTTGTAATGCGAGATAAAGGTATGAGGTGAAGCCCATGTGGCTGCTGCACAGATGGAATCTATTGGTAGCCTGTCCTGAAAAGCTACAGATGTAGCTAATGCCCTGGTTGAATGAGCTCTAGGGTTTTGAAGGCAGCTTTTGATGTCTGATTTCATAGATGAAGGTAATTATAGAGGTAAGCCATCTCGAAAGGGACACTTTAGAAACTGGAAGGCCCATTTTCCCTTCCGCATAAGACAGGAAGAGCTGGTCAGATTTCCTGAACTGTTTAGTCCTGTCTAAATAATATTGAAGTTGGCGATGAACATCTAGAAAATGTAACTTTTGTTCCGACCTGTTGGAATAATCAGGGAAGAAGACAGGGAGATCGATAGTCTGGTTTAGATTTGCCTCAGAAGAAACCTTAGGCAAGAAGGACAGATTAGTCTGGAGGGACACCCTGTCCTTATGGAAAACTAAGTACGGAGGACGACTGCAAAGAGCATGAAGTTCAGATACCCTTCTAGCTGATGTTATGGCTACTAGAAAAAGGGTTTTCCATGAGAGCAACTTGAGAGGGCATGAAGCCGCAGGTTCGAAGGGGGGAGGGGAGAATCAAGTATGCTAGGACCAAATTCAAGTCCCACTGAGGTGGGAGATCTTTGATTGGGGGCTTGAGCAAAAAGATACCTCTTAGAAAGGCTTTGCAAAGTTTATGGGACATGATACTGTAGTCAGAGACACCTACATGAAAGTTAGATATAGCAGCTAGTTGTACTCTAATGGTAGATGAGGAAGAGCCTAAATGAAAGAGCTCTGCCAGGAAGTCTAGGATAGATTGGATAGGTGCGGTGAACGGGTCTATGTTTTTAGATGCTGCTCAGAAGGAAAAATGTTTCCACTTACTATTGTAAATCCTTCTGGTAGAAGACTTGAGAGAGGCTGAAGCCTGGCTAGGGTAGGAATCGGAGAAACCACGCTGTGAGGTTGAGAGAGATTGGAGGGAGTGGTGCAGCTGGCCCGACTGGTGGGTCAAAAGATCTGGCACTGGGTCCAGATGCCAAGGCTGCTCCAAGAGGTAATGATGCAGGAACGGAAACCATATCTGTCGAGGCCAGTAAGGGGCAATGAGGATCATAGTGACTCTCAAGGCGATAGCTTTCTGAATTAATTGAGAGATCAGTGGAAAAGGGGAGAAAGCATACAGAAGTCCCTGGGGCCAATCGTGGACCACAGCGTCTCTGGTGGGTTGGCCTGGTAGAGGGAAGAGGGTGAAGAAATCGTGACACTTGCTGTTTTGGGGAGTAGCAAAAAGATCGCAGCAAGGCCGGTCCCATCTTTGAAAGATTTCTTCCAGCACTGATTTTTTTTTAGAGACCACTCGTGAGGCATGAGAATAGCCCTGCTCAACTTGTCTGCAATCACGTTGGACTTCTCGGGAATGTGTGTTGCTATCAGAAACCGCTGAGAAGAGATCGCCCACTGCCAAAGTCTGAGTGCCTCTCGACATAAGGGATAGGACTTGGTTCCACCCTGTTTGTTGATGTACCACACTACGGACGTGTTGTCCATCTGAATTGCAATAGTCCCTGTGGGAAGAGAGTCCTGAAGGGCTTGCAACGCTAAAAGCACTGCTCTCATCTCTAAGACATTTATGTGCAAGTGGCACTCGAACGATTGCCATGTGCCCTGGACTGTCCTGCCCTAATAATGCCCCCCCACCCGATCAGGGAGGCATCCGCTGTCACCATGGCGATTTGGGGGGGGGGATGAGGGGTCTGCCCTGAAGAACTTGAGGTGATGTCATCCACCAAGACAGGTGATTCTTCATGATTGGGTTAGCAGAATGATGCGAGACATTGGGAGCTGTTGGAAGGACCATTGAGAAAACAGCATCCACTGGAGGATCCGCATGTGAAAATGAGCTAGGGAAAGAAGTGTAATGGTAGCCGCCATGAGTCCTAATACCTTCAAGACTACCCTGGCTTTGATCTTGTTGCATTGAAGCAGAAGGTAAACGTGTTTGTGGATATCTGATATTCTTTGCTCTGTCAGTCTGGCAGAAAGATGAACTGTGTCTAAGGTGGCACCTATAAAGGTAATAGACTGACAAGGCAGATTTTTCGAAATTTACTGAAATGCCTAGAGCTTGGCAAGTTTGAATGGTGAAGTCTCTGGATAGAAGAAGTTGACGCCTGGTGGTGGTGGTGGTAAGGAGCTAGTCGTCTAAATATGGAAACACCTGGAATCCTTGACGTCTCAGGTGAGCCGCGACCACTGCCATACATTTGGTGAACAATCGGGGGGGCTGTAGTGAGACCAAAGGGCATGGCTCTGAACTGGTAGTGACTGGCTCCCAGCCTGAAGTGGAGAAACCTCCTGGCGCATCTGTGCACTTTGATATGGTAGTACGCATTCTGAAGGTCTATTGAGCACATCCAATTGTCCTGACCCAAGAAGGGTAGAATGGACTGTAGCGTGACCATCCGGAATTTTGTTTTCTTCACATACTTGTTTAGCATGCTGAGATCCAGTATTGGTCTCCAGTCCCCTGTCTTTTTTGGTACCAAAAAGAATTTGGAGTAGATTCCGGATCCTTGCTGGTCTGCTGGGACTGGCTGGATAGCTCTTTTTGACAGCAGCTTTGATATTTCTAACACTGCTTGTTCCCTTAGACTGGGTGGAACGTCTGGAAGGGATCCTTTGGGTTGGGATGGGATGTGAATAAAGGGGATTTTGAAACCCTCGGATATAATCGACTGTACCCATTTGTCTTGAGTGAGGGAAAGCCAGGCTTCTGGGTACAGTGATAATCTTCCCCCGACTGCCTCCGAAGGTGGACAGCTGGGCAGCTCCTCAGGGATACTGAAAGGGTTTATCAGAGAGAGTCTCTCTGCTACCCTGGTTTTGCAGACCACCTCTGCCCCTAGGGCAGCGTCTATTATTGTTCCCCCCTCTGCCTCTAGAGGGGAATCGACTTTGTGTGTCAGATAAGACTCCTTGTGGTTTGTGGAACCACATTTCTCCCCCCCCTTCTGACCTTTGGGATAAGGTCTGGAAGGGGTAGAAAAATGGACTTCCACGGCAGAGAGAGTCTTACCTTCCTGCTCGCACCTTGTCAATGTATCCTTCACCTGAGGTCCAAACAACGTTGACCCATCAAAGGGGGAATTGGTGAAGGACGTCTTGAAAGGATCCGCAAAATTGCAAAGCCGCATCCTGGCATCGCGTCATAAAGCTACACCTGTGCCTGCGGCCCTTCTCGCCCCATCGGCCGCATATGAGATAAGCCGCATGGAGGAGTTGACAATCGAATTCAGGGTTGCCAACTGGGAGTTCATTTTGTCTTGGAACCCCTCAGCTGTTGGATCCTGCATAGCATCACCCATATCTTTGAGTAAATCCCTCTGGAGACGGGTGAAGTGACACAAGTAGTTCAGCGACCGCATGGCAAAGGTCGCTGAGGAAAACATCCGCTTACCATACCTGTCCATGGTCCTAGACTCCTTATTAGGAGGATGGGCAGGTACCGAAGGATCGGCTAATTCCTTCTTAGTGGCTGAGGCCACCACCATGGCATCAACAGAGACGCCTTTAGATAAGAACTGTTTCTCTTTCGGGGCTGTAATAAATTTAGACGGCCTCCTTGGGGTAGGTTCCACCGAATCAGGGGCCGTCCACGCCTTCCTTGCCACCACTTCCATGAGGGGATCAAAGGGAGGAGACACCCAGGAGGTGGAAGGGCGAGAGCCAAACGCCTCAAGGAAGACCGACTCGTCCTCTGAAGGGTTAAGGGCGGGCCAGTTCCCCCTCTGTTTAAGGATCTCAAGGATGTCAGCAAAAGAGACATCCTCAAAGGGGGACCGAGGAGAACCCTCAGATTCCTCCAAGTCGGAGTCCGAGGTGATAGACTCAGGGGAGTCAATGTGCTTCGTCTTGCACTCTCTCTTCCGAGGGGGTTCCCCTGCCGGATCAGGAGAAGCCGCGGAAGAAGAGGATATTCCCAATGGGGAAACCTGAGGGGTTGGCTCTCTACGGTCTGGTACGAGGGGGTGGGTAGAAACCACCGCAGGCACTGAAGAGGGAGGATCTGACGGAGCCGACCGTGGGGTAGACACGGGGTCTAGCATGCTCCGCATGACCTCGAAGGCACCCCAATCAGCCAGGGCCGAAAGTCCCCGCTCCGAGGAGACAAGGAACCCCCCCGGCACTGACAGGGACGGCTCCGAGGCCGATGTCGGAGCCGAACTCACCAGCGCCGATGCTCCGAGAGGGAGAATGGGGTCGGACACGGGTCCGATGCCACTCGCCCCCTCGGAGCCGACGAGGGATGCCCGGCGCCGAGATCCCTCCAAAGAGGAAATCGGAGCAGAAGACGTAGCCGAAAGGGAGGGCATCGGCTCCAACCCACCGACAGCCACGGCTCCGATGAGCTCCGGCTCCGAACTGAAAGGAGTCGGAGGAGGAACAGAAGAAAGGATGGGAATAGCCGCTGACTGTTGAGTAGGGCTATGCAGCATTTGGGCCAGTGCTTCGGACCTGAGAAGTCTACTCACCACCCTCTGTAAGTCATGGTTGGACAGCCTGGAGGACCGAGAGGAATGGGACCTGTGGCTCCGCTCCGACAGAAGATCCCGGGGCCGAGTGGATGGAGCCGATGGAAGGGGACCTCAACCTCTTCTTAGAAGGTGGCTCCGATAAAACTATCGGAGTCGACTGAGTCTTAGCACCCTCAGCTCCGGCCGGAGACGAGGTAGCGGTTTGAGTCTTCGAAACATCGACTCCAGCCGGAGCCGATGTCGAAGTAGTCTTGATGCTCCCAGCGGACGGCTCTGAAGCTGGAGCCGATGGCCTGGAAGTCTTTGAAGGCTTCCCCGACGCAGACTGAGTCGAGGAGGCTTCAGGCTTTAATAAGCCTCGAAGAATACGTTTATTTTTGCATTCCTGCAGGACTCTCGGGCTGAATGCATGGCAAACAGCACAGGAGTCCTGCAGGTGCAAAGGTCCCAGGCAATATACACAAGTGTGACCATCTGTCAGAGACATTTTCTGACAGCATGAGTCACACTTCTTGAAGCCTGAGACCTTGGAGTCTTTCGACATCCCAGAAAAGTGACTGTATACACAAATTAGACACAGACACAAAAGAACAGACACACCCTTTAACCAAAAAGGAAAAAACAATCACACTGAATGACAAAGGGAAAAAAAGAGGGGAGTGGGCCAAAGGCCTAGAACTTAAAAGGGAATAAAAACGAGGGAGGACCTGATTTAAACTAGGATACCCAGTACTATAAAACTGACTAAACAAAATGGATAGGGGTTAGTTATTTTAATTTTCTGACTAGAAAATCTCACTAACCTGCCAGAGCCGGTAGAAGAAAGCACCTCGCAGTTAAGCAGCAAACGAGATCTGGGTAGTTACCGCCTAGCATTGTGGGATATAGGGGAGCCTCGAGCCGGTGGAGGTAGCTCTCGAGCTTTAGTATTGGCCGAGTCGGAGCCGAGGATCGGCTCTGAACCCATCCAGCAAGAATGAAGGCGAGATTGACAACTTAACATTCCATTTTTAGTTCAATGCCTTACATTCCCATACCTTGACACACAAATAAAAACCCCTAAGAATGTATCCACACTACCATCCTGCAGGTAATATTACTTTACTTACCCCATGTGCAGAATATTTACACTTTTATTATTCATGTTTAATTCAATTACCAGCTAATTTATGACTGCCCAAGCTAATAAACAGTTGTACTTGATATTTTCAGCAGCCATCCTGACCTTTTTTCAGGCCATAGTAATCCCACAGCAATAAAATTATATTTACACCCTCAAGTTATGTTGTGTCAGTGCATGCAACATTATTCATAGTAGCCTATTTTATTTCACTCCAACTGCCCACAGTGCAGGGGGGATGATGCACTGCAGTTGCCATATTTGAGTTACAGAACCATTTCTGCTTTAGTACTCCTTGGACAGGTCATCTTCAATCTCTACCAGTACCTGGTTCATTCCCAGTACTCTGCTGATTCTAGTGGTCTTCTCTCATGCTGTCCTTTTTTGCTTGCAGATGGCTTTGCAGCTGGGCCCCTCATCCCAGAGGTTTTCAAATGCTGTTGGTTACCTTGTTCATTTCTTCTTATTGCCTGGTCAGCCTCCATAGATGCCTTCTAGCACCAGAAAAAATGCTCTGAATGATGCAGGATAGAAAACTTTAATCTTCACTCCAGCTCACAAGTACAAGTACACTCCTCACGACTGGAATAAAACCTGCACCATTTCTGTCTGGTATAAGCTGTCATTTTCTACAAATATTCTGGTGTTGCCAACTTTCAACACCATTCTCCTCAGTCTTATTTTTATTACCACCATTTGTTGACATGTCTCATCTTCAAAATTATCCGTCTTGGCTGCTTTCTTGAAAAACTTCTTGGGACGTGTAAATTATTTGACCTCCCAATCAGTATGTCCTAATGTGGGGGTCTCCAGTCCTATCACTAATATTATTCATAAAGGTTATGCAGTTTATTACCTCCAGCTTCATGAGAATAGCTGTAAACCCCAGTTCTTCCATCCTCAGTTCATTTTCCAAATCAACTACCAGTATCGCATTTACTTATTTTCCTTCATTTCCATTTCAGACTTTTGCAGCTTGCCCAGTACATTGGAGTAACTGTTCAATGCTTCCTCTATGTCTTCTGTTCTCTCAATTGATTATTTATTCTACTGTCCCACTTATTGATATTTATGCATACCTAATTCTCTCTTTAAAGTTGCTGGAAACCTTAACTTGTATCAGCACATACACTCACTCCCCATTTCCCACAGTCTCTGATGAGCCATTCTCCAGCACATCTTCCTTTCCCTTCACATCTTTACATCTTTATTTTTCTCAGATTCTTTTGTTTATAACAACCAGGCAGAATAATCTTCAGACAGGAACCAAACTGTTTCAGAGTACAATCTGTTTTCAGACAATGTCTTCTCCTGAGAGAGCAGGATTTAAAAGACAAGTATTTCAAGGCCATTGAACCTCATGATCATTCCTACCTGCAGTACTTACTTTCTACAGGAAGGATATACTGCTTAATCCTGAAATAAATCATTTAGTTTATGTTTAAAGGAATATAATCTGTTGCACTCCTTGACATGCAGGTTTATTCGAGAAGTTTGGGAGTTACCAAGCTGTAAACCTGTCCTCTCCGCCATGTTTATCTGCTACTGAAGATTTGGGTCACTGGTTATAGTACTGGTGGAAATACTGGACTTGGGGAGAAACAGGTAGTCTAGGATTGTAAGTGGCACACTGTCCCCTCAAAATTCTAATAAAAGATACTGAATAAAGGGCCAGCCTCTCTTGGTAGCTCAACACAATAAGCCTGTAATCTTTTGTTAGGAATCTTTGGGGGGGGGGTCTTTCTACTTTTAGTGAGATACACTGCAAAGGGGGCATTGTAAACATCAGTGCTGAGTAAAAGGGCGTAATTATCTCTTTACACATTGCTATTACTTTGGCTAAATAAAAAGATTTCCTGACAACTGTTCTTACATGATACTCAAAACAGACTGAGCTACTAAAAAAGTACCTAGGCCTTGAACTGCACGTTCATTTTGTAGAGACTTGTTGTCTAGATACTATAATGAAGGGAGGGCTGTCCACCCAAAGTAATGATGCACTTCTTTAGTTTAAGCCCATTTTTAGTACATTAAGGGTATACTAGGGAGAGTTCATTTTCAAAGGTCTGACTGTTAGACGGTGACATAAAAAAACAGCTTGAAACAGTCTGCAAATGTTAAGCAAATGTCTTGGCTCTCTGGAGATCTGACACAAACACCAAAAAGGAGAGGTCCCCAGCACTAAGCCTTGAAGGGAACTGTTGGTTACTTTCATATTTTCTGATGAAACACCTGCAACTCATATTGTGTGCTTTTTCATCCAGTTTGCTATCCACCTTACATCACAGAAGTACATTTTTCAAACATTTAGGTTTTGCATGATGCCAAATGCCTTAGTCAGGTAAAGATGCAGCATTACCACCATTTCATGGTCTTCATAACCATTTTGAAGAAATTTACCCCCACTGGATAGGATCTACTCTTCACACACCCAAAACTGTTCATCACATTATGAGATCGGTTCACAGGTGTTTACTAAGCCATCGACCACAAGGGCCTTTTTGAGCCTAGCCATGCAGCCCAATCATGTTATAGCAATTCACAGTATTTTCTAAAAGACTATGAAACCTTAGCGTTCTCCCAATGACATTGACACATTCTGGAAAAAGCCTCAGAGAAAGCGAATGGAGATAGATACCATATACTCCTCCGAATCTGAATCAGAAAATCAAGGAGGAAAAAAAAAACTACATCTCTCTCTTCATATTCCAACTTCTTCACAATCCCTTTTCCTTTTACCAGAAACCATCTTACAAGAAGGGTCAATAGCCTACACAAGACTGAGACAATATTGATAAATTATTCCTGTCCAGAGAAACAGACATAGGAGAAGATAAATGATTAGTTTTCTCTTTTTGACAGGAAAGTTGGGGCAGAGTACTGACAGTAACAACTATCCAGGGATGGGTAAAACATTGCGGATAAGCAAAGGAACACCCCCCCAGCCCTCTCTCCCATGACTGATAAAAGTGTCTCTCCCTTGCCCATTGAGAAGATCCCAACAGCCAGAGGACATGGCTAACCCCTGGATCCATGGTGGCATTTTGGACAGCATCAAAGATGCATGGAAAAAGAGTCATCATCTGAGGAAAGTACAGTTGTGCACACTTAACATAAATGTAGATGTCAGTGTATTCACTGCTGTAGTCCTGACCTGTGGGATTTCCTGCTGTAGAAGCCCCCAGCTGACCCAGCTACCAGAGTAATAATCTCCCTCCTCCTAGGCTGGGGATGCCCTACCCTGACGTCAGTACATTTGTGCATATAAAGGGAAACAGTCAATGCCATGACATTTTTTTCTTGCCCTTTAGAAGGTAGGAGTCCATAGGATGAAGCATAAGCAAGGGACAAAGGTAAAGAAAGGGACCTGCAGGGTAAAAGCAATGGGAATCCTCTGGTTACGGAGAATAAAAGCAGACTACTGTAGGCAAAGAAAAAAAAATACTTTCCATGGTTTTTCAGTTGAGGCTTGTAATGCTGACCGGTCTGTAATTTCCAGTAACATGGTTTTAGGTAAGTGGCAAACTTGGAAGTTGGTTTTCAAAACAGAATGTTGTCAATCTGCACGCAGTCTACATTTCAGACTAATTACTCTAGAAGTATGCTTCACATCATGCATCTATAATAAGCTAGCTAATTAGAACATAAAACTACACATCTCACATTTTACACCTCCTTTAAAAAATAAATAATTTACTACATATACAGTAAACATATATACAAAGATAACTTAGAATGGATGAAACCCAGTTTTACTGAAAACAGAATTTAATATAATTCAGAGCAACTGAAACGTAACCACCAAAAACACAAAGGGAAAACATTTCAAACATTTTCTTTTTTAGGGCAAGCCCCTGAACCCCACACCCCCTTATTTAAATATACCAACTCCACAGTCGCACAACAGAGGAAAAGTGTGAAAATACCATCCACAGGGAATCACTGCCAACACATACATAAACCACATATGCAGTGACTACATACAGGTAACCACAAGCACCTGATAAAACTTCATACACTTCTACAAATTACTGTTTCCACATTACATAAATATGGATACACACATCACATTAAGTGAAAATTAATTTCAACAATTTTCATAAATCAATTATCTTTAGATGAAACTAATTCAACCAAATGATAAGCACCCACAAAGGAAGAAGCATGTGCTGAATTACACTTGTCTATCATCGTCATGGTTATTTTACAAAAAAAGATGCTCAAGTTTGCAGCTACAGAATGTAGCATTTGAAGACCAATTTATTCACTGAAAGCAATATGGAAATGCTTTTCTTCAAGTGCTTTAGCCCAGTCTTGTGGATCCACACAAATTCAAATACTGTCAATCATTTTTTGCAACAGTGACCACACTTATTCACCCTGTTGGCTCTGATTTTTACTGACACCTAAGCTCTCCATCCACTTCAACTTATGGGGTCTATATTATATGTTCGAAGTTTGAAAACTTTGAACATTAAATCGAATTTAAATGTTCGAAGTTTCAAGCATCGAATATATATATATATATATATATATATATATATATATATATATATACATATAAACAAACAAACTGAACTTACCTGACTAGTGTGGGCAGGGGGGGCACCCCGCACTGTAGTGCTGTCTTGGAGTTGGTTTATTTAAAGAGCGGGGGGTGTGCACCCCATGTGGGTTTTTTTTTTTTTTTTGTGTGTTCGATGTTTGAAACTTCGAACATTTAAATTAGATTATTTAACGTTCAAAGTTTTCAAACTTCGAACATATAATATAGACCCCCAACTTATATACTATTTCATACCTCTAGGAGCTATTATTAATCTTCTGGGACAGTGCATCACTGGCATAGACTCAAGACTTATTTGTATATGACACTCCATATTATCAAAGTCCCTAATATAGTAAATCAACACTGCCATGCAGGATATTAATGCTACGGCTCCCCACAATACCAGAGAGGTATCTAACTATTCGACTAATTCCATACAAACACCCTTTCTGGTTCTACACACAGCAGCAGTTTTTCACTTCATGGTGCCATCCAGTAAACTCTATGTTTAGTACCTATGTGCCCAAAATGGATTAAAAAGATAGTCAGAGAAAACACTGCACTCTACATATTGCTGTTTAAATTCAACATTTTCATCTTTTTCTGCAGGTTTTTTACAACAATGAGTGGTACATTCTGTTTTAGATATGTTGTAATAATTCAGGTGCACCTACTTTTCAGTTCCACAGTACTCACAACTACCTGGTAAAGCTTATTCATATATTTTTGCATTTACACATCTTAGAAAAATAAATCTTTTCTAGCACAGATTCTACAAAATTTATTAAACACATGACAACTCTTTCTTATACAGCCACACCTACCACATGTGGCCTGGATTTTTAGTGCATGTGTAACCTCGTAGCTATTCTATATTCTCACATTACTCTTTTCTTTTATACATTTTATCACTCCACATTCTCACTTATTTCCAATTTTTGACTACCTTACAATCCAGCTTTTTTTTTTTTTAAATCAATGCTTTGAACCATGTACGGGTCTTCATTTTTCACCACACTTTCTCTCTGTGCTGCTCTACTGGCCCATTCATTCTCCAAGGTAAAACCCTGTGGTCCATTTATTTCTTGGGGCAAATGCTGAATGCACATGGAGACCTGCCATCCTTGAAGAGCATTACAGATTTGGACCTCTGTGAGAGACCTGTTGCTGTCTGTATAAACACTTCTATGTGATCCCAGTTCTTCAGCACGGATTCCACATGAAGACCGTGTGCTATATGGACAAGCCCCCCCCACCAAAGCAGGATAAGCCCTGTTGTCACCCCCCCAAGAGCTACACAGCAGGTGCCCGAGCCACTAGTCAAACTTTGGTCATTTGTGTCAAAGATCTTTATCCCCCTTTGTGAATGGAACTAGCTAATGATCCACAACTTTTGATTACAATCAGACTCTCATAAAATGTTGCATCTTTTGCAGTAACTCTTACATCACTAGGTATTCTCTTATAAACTAATAATGCAAATCAACTTCAGACAATTTCGCTCTATCCTTCAAATTCACACTAGTAGTATAAGTATCTGTAGTCACTGCAGGGATAGTGTACCCTTGTAAAAATAATGGTAGTTGTGTGTATACCATAATGTTCAATTCGGTCATTCACATCCATCCAATATGAATCAAGCCTGCAACTCCTTTTACTCCTATAACATACGTGTGTGAAGCAGCCACAAATAAGAGTATGCTGCCTAAAAGGTATAGAAAAATAATTTTGGATACGGCTACAGTGAAACAGTCTAAAAATTCAGATGACAACTTGGAAGGGGGAAGGAAAGAAGGATGTCATATCGCGCGGATTTGGAAGAAGGGATCCAGCATTACGGTAAGTACATAACTACCATATCTTACTCATCCCATCAGTTTGATCCGATGGATGAATCAGAATCACCAGCTATGAAAATACTTGGCTGGTGTCATGACAAGAGATTCTTAAGGATACTGACTCCAAATTAAGATATACCCCTGAGAATAACCAATTTGTAAGGCTTGTCAAAGGTGTGCAACACAGAACAAGTAGCTGTAGCACGGAAATCATCACATGAAGAATTTTTAAAGTAGGCTGTAGAAGTTGCAACCAACCTTGTATAAATAGCTAAGGGTTAACCTGGCAAGGGATGGCTGTGTAAACAGACAAATGTAAAACAGTCAGAAAGCCACCTGGACAAAGTACCTTTAGACACTAGAATCACATTTTTTTTGGCTTCAAAAGAAAAGAAATCGGAGTCTTTCCTAAATGGTTTAAAACCATGAAGTCTTTGAACACCCAAGATATGTTGAATGCATTCACCTTTGTTGGACTGGTTTGGAAAAAACTCAGGCAGATTGATAGTTTGGTTCAAACTCATATCAGATACCACCTTAGAAAGCTAGCAAGGCAGGCTGAAGACAGGACCTGCAACCCTGACGTCTGGCTCAAGTTATTGCAACGTTGGTTTGAATGGGTATTTTGTTAAAACCTTCAGTATTCCCACGGGAGGCACTGGTTATTTTAAGAATGGCTTTACAAATTCAGTGAGACTGTAAGGAATGGGAATCAAACCTGATATGACAGAAACTGCAGGCAGCTACACTTTAATGGTGGAATAACTGTGCCAGAGTCAAACCTACTGATCAGAAAGTGTAACACATCAGGAAAAGAAACTTTAGGAGGGTCAATCTGTGCAACTGCCCAAACCACAAAATGTTTCCATTTGCTTTGTTAATTATGTGTAGATTATTTTTGGGACATGGGATATGAATAACTATGTGACAAGAATGTGTTACTGGCCATCATGGGAATTGGAGAAGTCAGGTGGTTAACTTTAGGTTGCAAAGATCTAGCTGAGGAGACCTCGATGGGTGAGAAAGTTGGTCCGTGGGAGAATAGGAGCCAGGGAGGCTCCTTGATCTAGCAGGAAAAAAAAAAAAAAGATTTATCTGGGCTGGTAAGGTGCAATGACGATTACTGAGGCTTTGCATCATTTTGCTTTTCTGCTAATATCTGTACATCTGGGGTAGGGGAGGAAATGCATGAGTCCAGAAAGCCACAGTTTAACGAAGCATCTCCTGGGGACTGTCTCGCCAGAAGGATCAAAGGAAAGAAATTGCTGCACTTAGTGTTGATTAGAGGCAAACAGATTGCAGCAAAGAATGCCCCAGTGGCTGAATACCTGCTGTATCACCATATAAGATTGAGGGACTACTTATAAAGCATCAGGACAAACCTGCTGAACCCATCTACAAGACAGGAACAGCACACAAGACAGTTGGTCTTCCCAGGAATGTGCATTGCTAGCAGAAAGCAATGCTAAGCATTCACCCATTTCCACACACATCCTCCTGGCACACAAGGGTTAGACCCTAGTTTCTTCCTTGCCAGTTGAAGCAAACCACTATTGTCAGTTTCAACAGAAATCATTCACAGAGACAGAATATAGTACAGTTGTGTACACTTACCATTAATGTAGATGTTAGAGTGCATTCACTGTTGCAGTCATTACATTTGGGTAATCTGGTGGCAGGTTGCCCTCAGTCAGCCTGAATTCCAAAGTCTTGGGTCCTGCATCGGTTGATGTCTCCTCTTCCATGACGTCAGGTCATCAGGGGTATAAAACATGCAGCCGACGCCATTTTCTTTAGTTTATCTTGCCCCCGATGTCAGGTGCCCCAAAAAGGTAGCAAATTATATGTGTATATATATATATATATATATATATATATATATATATATAAATATATATATATATATATATATATATATACATATATATATATATATATATATATATATATATATATATATATATATATATATATATATATATATATATATATACATACAGACATACATGCATCAATATAAACTTTACCTTCATCTACAAGCAAATACACCACATAGGTTGTAGAAGATAGAGAAGGAAAGATAAACTCCAGAATGACAAGGGGGATGGGCAGGAGGGTAACCTGAACTGCAACAGTGAATACATTCGAACCGCTACATTTATGGTAAGTGTACACCACTGTACTATGTCCTTCATGTTTCGCTGTTGCAGTCATTACATTTGGGTAGAATCCCAAAGCTATGGTTGGGTGGTTGGAGCTAAACAGCATGAAGAGCGGCTATAAGGCCCTGCAGAACTGCAGTGGCAAAGCCTGCCCTGGATTTAGAGTAGAGAGGCAAATGATAAAGCTTTGTAAAGGTGTGAAGAGAACTCCAAGTAGCAGCCTCTAGAATGTCTTTGTTTGGTATCCCCCTTAGAAAGGCTGCTGAAGTAGCTTTGGTGGAATGAGACCTAATGCCCTTGGGCACAGGTTTTCCATGGTGTAAGTAGCAGAAACAGATACAGTGGCTTATCCACTTTGAAATTGTCTACTTTGAAATAGCCTTGCCGTCTGATCCTGCAGCATATGTCACTAATAATTGCTCAGTTTTTCTTAGAGCTTTAGTCTTGCTTAAGTAGAATCTTAGCTGTCTGTGTACGCCCAAGGAATGCAGAATTCTCTCCCCCTTGTTCTGTGGACTTGGATAAAAGGTTGGCAGATGAATTGCTTGGTTAAGAGCCACGCTGGAAACCATTTTAGGCATAAAAGTAGGATTTGTCCTCAGAGATACCCTGTCTGGGTAAAATATGATAAAAGGCTCTACAGCCATGAGGGCCTGTAGCTCTGAAATTCTTCTTGCTGAAGTAATTGCTAGTAGCAGAGCTGTTTTCCAAGATAAGAACTTTAAATCAGTGTTAGCAGCTGGTTCAAATGGAGGCAGGGTGAACTTTTCCAGCACATAATTGAGGTCCCATGCAGGCAATGGTGATCTTCTAGGTGGCCTTAAATTTTTGGCTCCTCTAAGATACTACTTCAGTAAAGGATGAGAAAAGATTGGTAGCTCTGTATTGTAATGAGCTGAAATGGCAGAGGCATGGATTTTAATTGATGAGAAAGATAGGCCTTTGTCAAGCATCTCAGTTAAGTATTGCAATATCTCAGGAATATTTGGTACTGCTGTATCAGCTCCTTGTGCTCGATTCCAAGCATAAAATCTCTTCCATTTGTCAGCATAAGATTTTCTAGTACTAGGCCTTCTGGCTTCCAAAATGACATCCATCACAGCTTTACTGAGAGGTGGTGTTTGTCTGACTACATGATCAGCCATGCTGCCAGGTTCGGAGTCTGTAGTTGATTGTGCAGGATATGATTGTTTTGCTGGGGCAGTAATTGTGGTATTTGCGGCAAGGTCCAAGCTGGGTATTGAGACAAATTCCTTAGGATTGGGTACCAGTATTGGCGGGGCCAGTCTGGAGCAATTAGTATCATCTTTGGTTTCTTTTGTCTGACTTTTACGAGGACCTTGGGGAGAAGAGGCAGAGGAGGAAAGGTTTTTCCAACTGAAGGATAGGGCGTCCACTTTCCATGCTCGTCTGTGATAAGTCCTTAGGAAGAATCTTTTCAATTGATAATTTTGAGGGGGTCAAACAGATCTATGTCTGGGCTCCCCCCCATTTCTCTGTTATCATGCTGAAGACTTGTGGATTTAGTTTCCACTCGTGAGGATCCGTAAGGTTTCTGCTTAAATCGTCTGCCATAGTGTTTTGTTTTCCTAGCAGGAACTGAGCTTGAAGATGTATTTGGTAGGTCAAAGCTGTGTCCTACAGTGCCATGGCTAATCTGCAAAGGGGGGATGAGTGTGTGCCCCCTTGCTTGTTTATATACCACATGACTGTGGTGATGTCTGTCTATCAGTAGTTGTCCTGGTCCTTGAAGGCTGTTAGGGCATTTTGAACAGCTACCATCTCTTTTTGGTTGATATGTAGATGCAGTTGTTTTGGTGACCATATGCCCCAAATGCATTGTCCTGCCATATGGGCCCCCCAAGCATAATCTGAGGTGTCCGTTATGGTTTGGCCGGCAGGGGGTAGAGTGAATGGCCGTCCCATGTTTTGGTGACACGCCTTTGCCCATCAAAGAAACTCCTGTTGCAGGCAGGGAATGAGAGGAATCATGGTTTCCAGACTGTGAGAATGTTGACTCCATAAACTTTTTAGGTACCACTGAAGTTTCCTCATATGCAGTCTTGCATATAGAATCAGTAGGATGCAGGATGCCATGAAGCCCAGAGCCTGCAGAATTTGTCTTGCAGAAGACTGGGTTTTTGTTGTCATCAGTTTGAAGTAAGTAGTCAGTTGCCTTTGCTTGTCTGGTGTGAGGTAAGCCATCTGGGCAGTTGTATTCAAGCTTGCACCCAGGAATGTTATCTTTTGAGAGGGTACCAGTTGTGATTTCTTTTCGTTTATTGTGTACCCTAGGCATGTTAGAAGCCTTTTCACAAACACCAGGTGTCGAAGAGTGTCCCTCTCTGCTTGAATGAGACAGTCGTCCAAATAAGGATATATTTGTATACTTCTTTGCCTGCAAAATGCAATTACTGGTGCCAGGCATTTTGTACAGACCCTGGGCGCAGTAGATAAGCCAAAGGGCAGTGCAGAGAATTGGTAATGCATTAAGCCAGCCTTGAATCTGCATGATTGTCTTACATGCAGGTATGCCTTTTTTAGGTCTAAAGTCACCAGCCAAGCATTCTTGCCCAGCATGGGCAGAAGCTGCTACCAAGTCAGCATTTTGAATTTTGGAATGTCCAGGTATGTGTTCAAAATCGATAAATACAGTATTGGCCGCCAGGCCTGGTCCTTTCTGGGTACCAAGAACAGTAGAGTAAAAACTTTGTCCTTTTTCGTGTTCTGGTACTGTCTGAATGGCCCCCATATCCATGAGGGACGTAACCTGTTTCTGTGCTTCTGCCCATTGATTTTTTGGCAGATCTGGCCAACCATTTGCCATTGGCAGAGTGTGGAAATGGAATCTGTATCCCTGTGATACGATTTTTAGTACCCACTTGTCCTGGGTTATTAACTGCCAATTTTGAGCAAAAAGTGCTAATTTTCCCCCTATGCGTGCTGCCAAAAGACAAATGCTTGGGAAGTCATTGGGATTGCATTCTGCAGGTTTGCGCTTTACCTCCTCCAGATTTGGAGGTGGAAGCGCCCCACTGCGTTGACCTGTATGAATCTTGCGCCTGGTATCTGGAACCCTTAGGACATCTGGATTTGCCCCTTTGAGCTCTGTCTGACACAGGAAAGGACCAATTTTTTTTAGGCCAGTGTCTACTGAATCTTGGTGGCTGCACTTGTAAGAAGTCTTTAACAGTTTGCATAGACTTAGCTTTGTCTTCCATTTTCTTTAAAACCTCTTCTGCCTTCATACCAAACAGAGAATCATGCTATAAAGGTGCATCTAGCAATTTAGCTTTAACATGATCAGGCAAATTTTGTTCCTTTAACCAGGCATGCCTCCTAATCACAGATCCAGTAAATGCGGCCTTGCAGGAAGCCTCTAAGGAATCAAAACCACATTGCAAAATATGCTTTCCAACTTGTTCAGCTGCATGCAATAATTCCTGCAATTCTTTATTTTCTGCACATTCTGAAATCAACATAAATTTTTGTTTCAGCAATCCCATAACATGTTGTTGGTACTTAAGCATATGAAATTGACAGTTTAAGGCCCTGACTGCCAAGGTTGCAGCTGTATAAACCTTTTTTCCCCATCTGTCCAGTGCCCTTGAATCTCTGTCAGAGGGGGTAGGATTTTTTGCTGTTGAGGCCTTAACTCCCTTTGGACCCTGTGAAATAGTTTCAGGCTCAGCAGCAGGGTTTCTAAATAAAAATTTATGTGAGTCAGGGACCCTGTAATATCTGTCAGGCTTACTGGGAGCCGGAGGTAAGGAGTCAGGGGTCAAGCTTGACTCTGAAAACACATCACCCACAATGCCTAAAACAGGGGGAATATAAAGGCCTGTGATGAGGGAGAAGAAAATCCCTGAGCCTCTTTTTTGATTCTGAGAAGTCTCGACTCTCCCAGGGAAAATGCTCACTCAAAGTATGCAAGGTTTCCTCCAAATGAAGATGGAATAGACTCCTCAGCATCAGAATCCTCATATGGAGGTATAGATAATTCCTGATCAGAAGAAACAGAAACCTGATCTGAAGATTCATAATCAGTGTCTTGCCTAGGCCTTTTATCAGGAGGGGGATGGGTACCCCTGATCAAGGTAATAAGGTCGAGCCATTTTGATCATTTGTTTTTTAGGCATAGAGGCCTGTGCGTGTGGCTCATGCATCGTTTTTTTTTAGTTTTAGAAGTTGCCTTTGTCTTTGGTTTTGCAGCTGTCGGTTTGATATACAAATGTTGAGGTATGAATACACCCTCAGAAGCTGGTGCCTGCTCAGCGGCTCTGGACCCATCCGAAGGAGATACATCCGTCGGTCCAATACCTTGAGTATCTGGTGGCATGCCGGACTCCACATGGGCATCGGTAGAGGCCTGCGACTTGAAGGTAGCGGGTATCAGGTGCTGCGAAAGCGCCTCATTGAGTACCGGTGAACCGGCAACTGGTTTAGGAGAAGTTCATTGGTTTTGGATCTCGACTGCCTTTCTCTGTCCTTTTCTTTGTGTTTTTATGTACTCTGGTAGTTGGATTGCTATCCAACGACACTTCTGGGTAGTTAAATCCGTTTCCAAAATACTTTGATGCAAAAATATACAGACGCTTAATAGTTTGAGTTTGCGTCTTTTGGCTTTTCCCTGTTAGGGGTCGCCACAGCGGAACTCCGGTCCGCTAATGATTGGCAGTAGATTTTTACGTGCTGGCTTGCCGGGCCTAATGCACAACCTTCAATGAAGGAACGCCCATTCACGCATGTCGACACACAGAAGATGCTCTGAAAATCAAACGGGCAACGTCTAACTGTGAGGCGACAACGCTACCTCACAGTTAGATGTTGCCCATTCGATTCTCAGAGCGTCTTCTGTGCGTTGGTCAAATCTAGCATAAAACTGACAGCCAGGCATGTTGTGATCAGGGCCTAGGCAAGGAATACAGTATAAATGGAAATCCTTATGAGGTATTTGCTTCCCACAAGTAATACAATTACTACCTTTTTCTAACATCGGTAAAAAGCAAGAAAAAAAAAAGAAGTTTCCCCAATGGGGTACTTAGCTTTAGTGAAGACTTCGGTTCTGAAACTCAAACTCGAATATTTGAGTAGTCGGCCAACCGGCACTTGAGAAATGCTTCTTCTTTGGGCACTGTGCGGCAAGAAAGACTTAAGAAAATGGCATCGGCTGCATGTTTTATACCCCTGACATCATGGAAGAGGAAGCAGCAACCGACGCAGGACCCAAAACTTTGGAATTCAGGCCGACTGAGGGCAACCTGCCAGCAGATTACCCAAATGTAATGACTGCAACAATGAAACACGAAGAACATCCAGCAATGAAAAGACGACTGCCCTCATTTCCAGTGCACTGATGTGAAGACTGGCATCCTGATTCCACATACCTTGGACCATCTTCTCCTGACATAGCTCACCCACATCAAGGAGGAGGTGCCCGTTTACCCTGCTGCAGGGAGGTATCAAAAAGTACAGTTGTGTACACTTACCATTAATTTAGATGTTGGAGTTTATTCACTGTTGCAGTCATCACCTGTGGGGTATCCCTGCCGTGGTAGCCCTCGGCCAGCCCAAATACCAGAGTCAATGTTTTTCTGCATCGGCTGCTGTCACTTACTGACTGATGTCAGGTCGTCAGTGCTATAAAGGAAGGCAGTGATGCCATTACATCAGTTTTTCTTGCCCTAACCAGTCAGAGGCTCAAGTAAATATGGTAAAGTGATCCTGGTGGCTAAAAGCCACCGTAAGAAGCTTATGTCTCCCTAAAGAAATAAGATATAAGGGTTAAAGAGGGAGGGAAACCAGGACTGCAACAGTGAAAACACTCGAACTTCTACATTTATGGTAAGTGTACACAACTGTACTAAGTTCTTTGTGTTTCACTGTTGCAGTCATCACCTGTGGGAGGATTCTCAAAGCTGAGGAGGGGGTGGTAGAATTAGTAAGAGACCTAGGAATGGGTCAGCATGCCTTGCAGAAAGTACAGTTTTGTACCTACCATAAATGTAGATGTTCGAGTGTATACCCTGCTGCAGTCATCACACTTGGGTTATCCTGTCATCAGGCGGTCCCGCAGTCAGCCTGAATTCCAAAGTCTTGGTCCGGCGCCGGTTGCTGTCACTTCTTCCCTGATGTCAGTGCGCCAGGGGTATACAAGAGGCATCCAACGCCATTTTCTTCAGTTTTTCTTGCCCCAGATGTCAGGTGCCCCCCAAAAAGTGGTCAGTAGATAGTACCAATAATAAAAGTTTAGCACAAACAAAACATCCCTCCAGCTATAAGCAAATACACCACAAAGGTTGTATCAGATTTTAAGGTATTGAAAGGTTTCAGTTAGGTCAGAGGGGATGGAAGGAGGGTACCCTGGACTGCAGCAGGGTATAAACTCTAACATCTACATTTATGGTAGGTACAAAACTGTACTATGTTCATCGTGTTACCCTGCTGCAGTCATCACACTTGGGTTGAATCCCAATGCTAAGGATGGGAGGTGGAGTCAAACAGGGTTAGAGGAGGCTAGAAGGCCCTGCAAAACTGCAGTGGCGAAGCCAGCTCTAGACTTAGAGTAAAGTGGTAAGTGATAGTGTTTGGTGAAGGTGTGTACTGAACTCCAAGTTGCAGCTTCCAGAATATCCTTGGTTGGCACCCCTCTGAGGAAGGCTGTAGATATAGCTGCTGCCCTGGAGGAGTGGGGCTTATGCTAGCAGGAACTGGTTTTCCATGATGGGTGTAGCAAAAACGTATGCAATGTCCTATCCATTTGGAAATGGTCTGTTTTGAGATAGCCTTTCCTTGTGATGCTGTAGCATAGGATACAAAAAGCTGGTCAGATTTTCTGAAAACCTTAGTTTTATCCAAGTAGTAACGTAGTTGCCTGTGAATGTCCAAGGAGTGCAGGAGTCTTTCTCCTTTTTTCTGTGGATTTGGGAAGAAGGTGGGTAAATGGATGGCTTGATTCAGAGCCACACTGGATACCACCTTTGGCATAAAGGAGGAGTTAGTTCGTAGAGAAACTCTGTCTTGATGAAAAATGAGGAAAGACTCTACTGCCATTAGTGCCTGTAGTTCTGAGACTCTTCTGGCTGAAGTAATTGCTAGCAGCAGGGCAGTCTTCCATGATATAAACTTTAAATCAGCTGAGAAAGCTGGCTCAAAAGGTGGCAGCATAAGTTTTTCCAGAACAAAGTTGAGGTCCCAAGTTGGTGTTGGTGCTGTCCTGGGAGGCCTAATGTTTTTGGCCCCTCTGAGGTACTGCTTTAGAAGTGGCTGTGAAAATAAGGGAGGATCCGTGTTGTAGTGAGCTGAAATAGCTGAGTCGTGGATTTTAATAGATGAAAAAGAAAGTCCTTTGTGCAACATTTCAGTTAAATATTGTAGAATCTGAGGTATGTCCGGCTCAAGGGTATTTTGGCCTTTAGCTTGGTTCCAGGCACAAAATCTTTTCCATTTGTCTGAGTAGGCTTTCCTGGTGCTGGGCCTCCTGGCCTCCAGAATGACATCCATAACAGCTTGCGAAAGAGAAGCTGGCTGGTTGCTTAGGTGATTTGCCATGCAGCCAAATTTAAGGTTTTGAGCTCGCTGTGTAGAATCTGTCTGTCTTGCTGTGTGAGCAGATGTGGAATTTGTGGTAAAATCCATGGTGGGCCGTGGGCCATGTTCCTTAGTAGTGGGTACCAGTGCTGGCATAGCCAGTCTGGGGCAATGAGTATCATTCGGGGTCTCTCCATCCTGACTTTCAGCAGCACCTTTGTGAGAAGGGGCAATGGAGTCAAGACATACACTGTCAGCATTTTCCAAATGAATGAGAGTGCGTCCACTTTCCAAGCTTAATGGTGAAATGTCCTGGTGCAAAATTTTGATAGCTGATGGACCTGTTTGCCAACCCCCAAAACTATGTCCGGGCATCCCCATTTTTGAGTTATCATTGCAAATACCTGTGGATCCAGTTTCCACTCGTGGGATCCATGATGTTCCTGCTTAGGTCGTTTGCCAATGTGTTCTTTTTTCCTGGCAGGAATTGAGCTTGTAATTGAACTTGATAAGCCAATGCTGTGTTCCACAAGGTCATTGTTTGCAAGCATAGAGGGTAGGAGTGTGTACCCCCTTGCTTGTTTATGTACCACATTACTGTGGTGTTGTCTGTCCTTATTATAAGAGGTCCTCGAAGGCTGTCAGAGCATTCTGTACAGCTAGCATTTCTTTTTGATTGATGTGCAGATTTCTTTGATCTGCAGTCCATATGCCTTGAACGCACTGTCCTGCCATGTGTGCCCCCCAGGCATAGTCCGATGCATCTGTTGTCATAGTTTGCCTGGCTAGCGGTAAGGTGAAAGGCTGACCCTTGTTGAGGTGACATGCCTGTGACCTCCATAGAAACTCCTGTTGAAGGCAGGGAATGAGAGGTATCTGATTCCAAGCTGTGGCCGTGTTGAGTCCATACACTTTTCAGGTACCATTGTAATTTCCTCATATGCAGTTTTGCAAATGGTATTAGTAGTATGCAAGATGCCATGAAGCCCAAGGCCTGCAGAATTTTTCTTGCAGGGAGTTGGGTCTTTGTTGCCATTATTTTGAAGTATTGAGTTAGTTATAGTTGTTTGTCTGGCGTCAGATAAGCCATCTGGGCCGTTGTATTCAAGCTGGCACCCAGGAATGTCATTTTGTGAGGGCACTAGTTTTAATTTCTTTTCATTTACTGTGTACCCTAGGCAACTTAGAAGGTGTTTTACAAAAGCCAGATGTTGTAAGAGAATGTCCTTGCTTTCTGCTTGGATGAGGCAGTCATCCAGGTATGGGTATATTTGAATTCCTCTTTGTCTGCAGTATGCAATTACTGGTGCCAGGCATTTTGTGAAGACCCTGGGCGCAGTAGATAAGCCAAAGGGCAGTGCAGAGAATTGGTAATGGGTTGAACCTGCAATGAAACGGAGGTATCTTCTGCAATTTTGTCTGATAGGGACATGCAGGTATGCCTCCTTGAGGTCCAATGTTACTAGCCAAGCTTTTTTGCCCAACATGGGAAGAAGCTGCTGTAGTGTTAGCATCTTGAGTTTGGGTACTTGCAAGAAGGTGTTTAGAATCAAAAGGTCCAGAATGGGTCTCCAAGCATTGTCCTTTCTGGGGACTAGAAAGAGCCTTGAGTAAAATCCTTGGCCTTGCGCCTGTGTAGGTAACAGTTGAATGGCTCTCATGTCCATGAGAGCTGCAATTTGTTTTTGTGCCTCTGCCCATTGATTTTGTGGCAGGTTTGGCATTCTTTGTATCCTTGGCAAGGTGTGGAAATGGAATCTGTATCCTTGTGAGATAATGTCTAGGACCATTTGTCCTTTGTGAAGATGCAAAGAATGCTAATTTTCCTCCCAAGGAAGCTGCCAAGAGAGCTTTGCTTGGCAGTTTGAGGTTTAAGTCATTGTGTTTGTCTTCTAGTAGTTTGGGACCTGTCTTCTCCTCCCTTCTGTGTTGCAGTGCCCCATTGGCAAGGTTTGGTAAGGGATTTGTGCTTGACCTCTGCCCCTTGGGTGTCTGTATTTACCCCTCTGTTGTCTGTCAGAAGCTGGAAAGGACCAATTTTTTGTTGGCCAATTTCTGCTGAAGCATGGGGGTTATACCTGTAAGAAATCTTTGATCATCTGCATAAATTTTGCCTTATCCTCCATTTTCTTTAAAACCTCTTCTGCTTTGACTCCAAATAAGACATCCTGCTGTAAGGGTGCATCTAGTAACTTTGCTTTAACATGATCAGGCAGAGTTTGTTCCTTTAACCAAGCATGCCTACGTATAACAGACCCAGTAACAGCTGCTCTACAGGAAGCTTCCAAGGAATCAAATCCACATTGTAATGTATGTTTGCCCACCTGTTCAGCTGCATGCAACAAATCCTGCATTTCCTTGAATTCAGACTGTTGAGGGTGCATGCTCATCTTTTGTTTTATTTGAGACATTAGGAATTGCTGGTATTTGAGCATGTGAAATTGACAATTTAGTGCTCTCATAGCTAGAGTAGCTGAGGTGTAAACCTTCTTCCCCCACCTACCTAGTGTTCTGGAGTCCCTTTCAGAGGGTACAGGATTTTTAGCCATAGAAGCCTTAGCCCCTTTGGGACCCTGGGAGATCGTCTCTGGGTCAGCAACAGGGCTTTTGTAAAGGAATTTGTATGAGTCAGGCACTCTACAATATCTGTCTGGTTTGGCTGGAGCAGGAGGCAGAAAATCTGGATTTAGACTAGATTCTACGTAAACATCATCCACAATGTCTAAAACTGGAGGGATAGCAAGTGGTCTGTGCTGGGGGAGTAAAAGAAACTCTCGGAGCCTTTTCTTTGAGTCGGAGTAGTCCTGACCTTCCCAGTGGAAATGTTCCGTTCCCTCATGGTATGTAAGGTTTCCCCAAAGGAATAGTCTTCAGGGGGAGAAGCTGAGGGAATTGAATCTTCAGCATCAGAATCTTCATAAGGGGGAAGGAGTAATCCTGTTCCTCAGAGGAGCCTAAGGAAATAGACACTTGATCAGAGGAGGCATAATCCTCCTCTTGTCTAAGCCTTTTGTCTGGGGGGGGGGGGGTTGGGAACCCCTGACTAAAGAAATCAAATCTTCAGCCATTTTAAGCATCTGTTTCTTAGGCATGGGGCCTTGAACTGGAGACTTATGTGCAGTCTTTTTTGGTTTTAGAGGAGTCTTAAGCTTAGCATAAGATTTTATGGTGAGAGTAGTCGGTCTGAAGACACCTTCTGTAACCGAAGGTGTTTCCACAGCACCGGCTTCTTCTTCTGCAATGTTGTCGGTAGGGCCTAAAGAAAATGGCTGCATCGGCCTAGAACTCTCTGCTTGAGAATCCGAAGCGGTCTGGGGTTGCAATTCAGCGGTCGCCAGGGGCTGCGTAGGCGCCTCACTGAAAACCGGAGAACCGGCGACCAGCCCAGCCGAGGCCTCGGACTCTGGCTTGGATCTAGGCTGCCTGTCTTTATCTTTGCGTTTTTTATGCACGCCAGTAGTCGGTTGCTCCGATGGCATAGTGTAATTAAATTTCCTACCGAAGTAGTGTAGTGCGAAATCAAAGCGTCGCTTTATAGTTCGCTTATTGAACCTAGCACAAAACCGACAACCAGTGACGTCGTGGTCTGGGCCTAGGCAAGGTATACAATAAGAATGAAAGTCCTTATGAGGTATTTGCTTCCCACAAGAAATGCAATTGTTAACTTTTTCTGACATTGGACTGAGGCAAGAAAAGGTTCCCCAACGGGGTACTTAGCTTTGAAGACTTCAGACTGAAATTCGATTCGAAAATCTCAAGTGTCGGCCGACTGGCACTTGCGAACTGCTTCTGCTTCGGGCACCGCGCAGCAAGAAAGACAGAAGAAAATGGCATCGGATGCCTCTTATATACCCCTGGCGCACTGACGTCAGGGAAGAAGCGACAGCAACTGACGCCGGAACAAGACTTTGGAATTCAGGCCGACTGCGGGACCGCCTGATGACAGGATATCCCAAGTGTGATGACTGCAGCAGGGTAACACGAACACCTGCAGAGGTAAACCCCGCCCTAGGCTTAGATAATAGAGACAGGTGGCAATGCTTGGTAAAGATATGAGCAGAAGTCCAAGTGGAAGCTTCCAGGATGTCCCTGGGGGATCTCTTCTGAGGAATGCTGTGGAAGTGGAGGCTGCCCTAGTGGAATGGGTTCAAATAGACTTGGGGGGGGGGGTTCCCATGCAATCTGTAGCAGAAATGGATACAGTGTGATATCCATTTGGAAATGGGTCATTTGTAAATGGGCTTCCCCTCTGTCCCTGGGGCAAAGCTGACAAGCAGTTGGTCGGTTTTACAGAAGGGTTTAGTACAGTCCAGGTAGTATCTGAGCTGTCACTGCAAGTCTAGTGAGTGCAGAATTCTTTCCCCCTTGGTTTGAGGGTTAGGAAAGAAGGTGGGTAGATGTATGGCCTGGCTAAGTTACATTAGATACCATCTTGGGCATTAAGGAGGGATTTAGTCCTCAGGGAGACCCTGTCTGCATGGATGATGATTAAGGGCTCCATGGCCATAAGTGCTTGAAGTTCTGAAACCCTTCTGGCTGAGGTGACAGCTAGGAGAAAAGCAGTCTTCCAGGCGAGGCATCTTAGTTCTGCTGAAGCAGCAGGTTTGAAGGGTGGTAAGGTTAGTTTTTCCAAAACATAATTCAGGTCCCAGGCTGGAGTGGGTGGCCTTCTGGGAGGTCTGATATTAGAAGCCCCTCTGAGGAATTGTTTAATCAAAGGATGGGAGAACAGGAGCGGTCCTGTATCAAGATGAGCTGAAATGGCTGAGGCGTGGATTTTAACAGAGAAGGAGAGGCCACTATTAAGTAGCTCCGCTAGGTCGCCCAGGATAAGAGGGATGGAAAGTTATGAGGTACTGCCCTCCCCGAACTGGCTCTAGGAGCAGAATCTTTTCCATTTTCCTGCGTAAGATTTTCTGGTTCTGGGCCTTCTGGGCTCTGTGATAATGTCCAGGACCTGTTTGCTTTACAGGGGCCCCTTGTTTGCCTTTAGAGTATAGCCATGCTGATAGTTTGAGAGTCTGCAAGTCTGAATGCAGCACCCCCCCCCCCCCAAGTCAACAGGTCTGAGATCAGGGAAGCTGGCTTGGAGGCTGTAAGGTCAGGCTGCACAGTAAGGGGGTACCAATATTGTCTGGGCCAATCTGAAGCAATGAGGATGGCTTTTGGTCTCTCCTCCCTTATTTTGATCAGTGCCTTGGGAAATAAGAGGCAGAGGAGGGAATGCGTACACAAAGAGGGTGTTCCAGGGGAAGGTCAAGGCATCCACCTTTCACGCTAGGTGGTGATACTGCCTGGTACAGAATTCTTTCATATGATGGTTGAAATACGAAGCAAAGAGATCCACCTCCGGAGTCCCCCACGCTGGAGTCATTTGTAAAAAGATTTTTCTGTGGAACTGCCATTCGTGGGGGTCCAGTAAGCTGCTGCTTAAGTTGTCTGCCAGGGTGGTGTTGATCCCTGGTAGGTATTGGGCTATAAGGTGTAGCCCCATGGAAGAGGCCGTCAGCCAGATGTTCATGGCTAGCCTGCAAAGAAGGTAAAATTGGGTCCCTCCATGTTTGTTGATGTATCACATTACTGTGTTGTCTGTTTTGATAAGGAGAACCCCTGGCTTGAGACTGGGTTTGAAGGATGTCAGAGCCTTCTGTACTGCCAACATTTCCTTCTGGCTGATGTGTAAGGGAAGATGCTGGGCATCCCAAAGACTTTGGGTGCACTTGCCTTCTAGGTGAGCGCCCCCAGCAATGTCTGAGGTGTCGGTAGTAATGGTCTGCCTGGTTGGGCGGAGGGTGAAGGAAAGACCATTGTTCTGGGCACAGGCCCCTGCCCACCAGAGAAACTCTGCCCTTATAAAGGGGATCAGAGGGAGAGAGGTCTCTAGAGGTTGTGTGCGCTGACACCAAAGGTTCTTTAGGTACCACTGAAGTTTTCTCATGTGAAGCCTGGCCAGAGGAATTAGAAGGATGCAAGATGCCATGTACCCCAAGGCTTGGAGGAAGTTCCTTGCAGTGAAGTGACTTCTGGAAGCCAGCTGGGTAAAACAAGAGAGGCAGGAAGCTTTGCTTTTCTGGGGATAGGAAGGCCATTTGAGATTCTGTGTCCAGCAGTGCTCCCAAGAAAATGATCTTCCTGGAGGCTTCTCGTTGATGGTGTACCCTAAGGAGGTTAGGAGGGTTTTGACAAAGAGGAGGTCCTTGAGGAGCTTTTCTTTGCAATCTGCCTGAATGAGGCAGTCATCCATATAAGGGTAAATCTGTACATTTTTTTTTGTCTGCAAAAGACCATGGCCGGGGCTAAGCATTTGGTGAATACCCTGGGAGTAGTAGATAAGCCAAAGGGTAGCACAGAGAAAGTACAGTTGTGTACACTTACCATAAATGCAGATGTTCGAGTGTATTCACTGTTGCAGTCATCACCTGTGGGTTACCCCCCTCGGTCGGCCCGAATACCAGTGTCAGTTTTTGTGGGCCAGCTGCCGTCACTGCTACAAAGCAAGGCAGCCGATGTCATTACATCAGTTTTTCTTGCCCTAACCTGTCAGAAGCATAAGGGAAAAGAGAGAAGTGGTCCTGGTGGCTAAAAGCCACATTGGGAAGCTTGTGTCCTCATAGAGGAAGATGTTAAATGGAGGATGGAGAGAAGGAAACCAAGACTGCAACAGCGAACACACTTGAACATCTACATTTATGGTAAGTGTACACAACTGTACTATGTTCTTCGTGTTTCACTGCTGCAGTCATCACCTATGGGAGGATTCCCAAAGCTGAGGAAAAGGGTGGAAGGATAAGTTGAGTCCTAGGTACAGGTCAGGAGGCCACGCAGAACTGCAGAGGCAAACCCTGCCCTAGGACTTAGAAAAGACAGGTAGGTGGTAATGCTTTGTAAAGGTATGGACAGAGGTCCAGGGGACCGCTTCCAAGATGTCCCTGGTAGGTACTCCTTTGAGGAAGGTAGTGGAAGTGGAGGTTGCCCTAGTGGAGTTGGTAAGGATAGACTTAGGGATGGGTTTCCTATGTAGTCTGTAGCAAAAATGGACAGTGTAAAATCCATTTGGAAAAGGTTTGGAGATGGGCTTCCCCTCTGCCCCTGGGGCAAAGCTTACAAGAAACTGGTCTGTTTTTCTGAATGTCTTAGTATGGTCCAAATAGTATCAGAGCTGTCTGTGCACATCTAGTGAGTGTAGATTTCTTCCCCCTTGTTTTGAGGGTTGGGTGGGGAGGTGTATGGCCAGATTAAGGGTCACATCAGATACCACCTTGGGCATAAAGAAGAGGTTAGTCCTCGGGTAGACTCAGCATGGAAAAATTATGAAGGGCTCGATAGCCATGACAGCTGAAGTTCCGAGACCCTTCTGGCTGAGGTGATAGCTAGTAGGAAGGCAGTCTTCCAAGACAGGTACTTCAATTGTTGAAGTGGCAGGTTCGAAAGGAGGTAAGGTTAGTTTCTCTAACACACAATTCAGGTCCCAGGGTGGCGTTGGAGGCCTTCTGAGAGGCCTGATATTAGAAGAGGCCTGATATTAGAAGCCTCTGAGGAATAATCAAAGGATGACAGAAGAGGGGTGGGTCTGAATCATAATGGGCAGACATGGCCAATTTTAATAGAAAAGAAAGAAAGGCCACTCTTGAGCAACTCTACTAGGTAATCCAGGACGAAAGGGATGGAAGGTTGGGAGGTACTGCCCCCTTTTGGTTGTTTCCAGAAGCAGAATCTTTTCCATTTTCCTGCATATGATTATCTTGTGCTGGGCCTTCTGGCCTCTGTGATGATGTCCAGGACCTGTTTGCTTAACATGGACTTCTTGTTAGTTTTTAGTGTATAAGCCAAGCCATGCTGAAAGTTTGAGAGAGTCTGTAGGTCTGGGTGCAGTACCTTCCTCCTCTCCTGGGTCAAGAGGTCTGACATCAGGGGAAGCAGCTTTGGGGGCTGTAAGGTCAGACTGTGTAATAAAGGGGTACCAATGCTGTATGGAGCAATGAGGATGGCCTTTGGTCTCTCCTCTCTTATTTTGATCAGAACCTTGGGAATAAGGGGCAGAAGAGTGAATGCATACACAAAGAGGGAACTCCAGGGGAAGATCAAGGCATCCACCGTCCATGCTAAAAGGTGATACTCCCTGGTACAGAACTTGTGCAGCTGGTGGTTGAGGTGTGAGACAAAGATGTCTACTTCTGGGGTCCCCCACTCCTGGGTGATTTGCAAAAAGATTTTTCTGTGGAGTTGCCACTCGTGGGGGGGGGGTCCAGTAAGTTTCTGCTTAAGTGGTCCGCCAGTGTGTTATTGATCCCTGCTAAGTATTGGGCAATTAGGTGTAGCCCCATGGAGGTGGCTGTAAGCCAGAGACTCATGGATAACCTGCACAGGGGTAAGACTGTGTGCCCTGCTGCTTGTTAATGTACCACATTACTGTAGTGTTGTCTGTTTTTATAAGGAGGACCCCTGGCCTGAGATAGGGTTGGAGGAGGAGTTGCCTTTTGCAATGCCATCATTTCTTTCTGGTTGATGTGCAAGTGAAGTTGCTGGGCATTCCAAAGGCCTTTGGTACAGCCACCTGCTAGGTGAGCACCCCAAAGCAATCTCTGAGGCATCGGTGGTGATGGTCTGGCTGGAAGGGCGGAGGATAAAGGAAAGACCCTTGTTCATGGCACAGGGCTCTGCCCACCAGAGAAATTTGGCCCTTATACAAGGGATCAGAGGGAGGAGAGTGGTCTCTAGGGACTGACAGTGCTGACACCAAAGGTTCTTCAAGTCCCAATGAAGTTTTCTCATGTGAAGCCGGGTAAGAGGGATGAGAAGGATGTAAGATGCCAAGTATCCCAGGGCTTGCAGGAACTTCCTCGCAGTGAGGTGACTTCTGGAAGTGAGCTGGGTGAAGTAGAGAGGCAAGAAGCACTGCTTTTCTGGGGACAGGAAGCTCTCACAGCTCCCAGGAAAACAATTTTTTTCTGGTGAGGTTTTGCTTTGATTTTTTCTCGTTGATGATGAACCCTAAGGAAGTTAAGAGTGATTTGACAAAGAGAAGGTCCTGGAGCAATTTCTCTGCAGTCTGCCTGAATGAGGCAGTCATCCAGGTAAGGGTAAATCTGTATACTTCTCTGCCTGCAGAATGCTATAGCCGGGGCCAAATTTTGGTGAATACTCTGGGCGCAGTAGATAAGCCAAAGGGCAGTGCAGAGAACTGAAAGTGTCGATAGCTTGCTCTGAAGCGCAGGAATTTTCTGCAAGATTCCCTGATGAGGATGTGGAGGTAGGCATCTTTTAGGTCTAGTGTCACATGCCAGGCATTTTGTGTGAGCACTGGCAGGAGCTGCTGCAAGGTTAGCATTTTGAATCTGGGAACCACCAAGGAGGTGTTCAGTTTACATAGATCCAGGAAGGGGTGCCAAGTGCCCTCTTTTCTGGGAACAAGGAATAGTCTGGAGTAAAAACCTTTTCCGGTTTGATCTGGAGGGACAGGTTCTACTGCCCCCCTGGGATATTAGAGTTTGGCCGTGTTTCAATGCCTCTGCCCACTGGTTTGGGGGGATGTCTGGGTACCCTCTTGGAATAGGAAGTTTGCTGAAGGAGAATCTGTATCCCTGAAAAATGATTTTTAAGACCCATTGGTCCTTGGTCATAGAGACCCAATTGTCCTTGAAAAGGGTGAGCCTTCCTCCTAGTTTTTGATGAGTGAAAGGAGGGCAGAGGGGGAAGGGGAGAGTCATTGCGACTGCTTGCCATAGAAGCTTGGCTTAGAACTCCCTGCCTTAGAGACGGAAGTGGTCCATTGTTTGCTTCTTTGCTGGCCCTGGAATAGGGGCCTGGATGGCCTGTCCCTGCTGGGCTTACCTTGGCCCCGTCTGCTAGCTGCAGGGAAGGCCCAGTGCTTAGACGGAAAGTTTCTGCTGAATCTGGGAGGTTGAACCTGAAAGAAATCTTTTACTGTTTGCATAGATTTTGCTTCGTCTTCCACCTTTTTAAGCACCTCTTCTGCTTTTCCCCCTAACAGGTATTCCTTATTTAGGGAGTGCAGCAATAAGTTTAGACTTGACATGATCAGGGAGAGGTTGTTCCTTCAGCCATGCAGGTCTTCTAATAACAGATGCTGTCACTGCTGCCCTGCTAGAGGCTTCTAGGGCATCATATCCACATTGTAATGAGCGTTTGGCCACTTGACAAGCAGAGTGTAGTAATTCTGCCAGCTCTTTTGAGTTGGCACCATCAGGAGAGGTAGCAGTCTTCTGTTTTAATTGTTCCAAAGTGTGTTGATTTTTAACATATGGAACGGAGAGCTCTGATAGCAAAGGTTGCAGAGATGCATACTTTCTTACCCCATATGTCCAGGGCTCTGGAGTCTTTGTCAAAGGAAGAGGATTCTTGGCAGAACTAGTCTTAGCGCCTTTGGGCCCCTGTGAACTGACCTCAGGGTCTGCGGCAGGATTGATGTACAGGTATTTGTGAAAATCCGGTACTCTGTATTACCTGTCAGGTTTAGTTGGAGCATGAGGCAGGGCATCAGTAGCTATGCTGGATTCATGAAAATCATCATCCACCACTTCCAAAATAGGTGGGATGGCCAGGGGTCTGTGAGGGGCAGGTCTAGAAACTCTCTAAGTTGTTTCTTTGACTGTAGCAAGTCTTGAGATTCCCACTGAAAATGTTCCCTGAGGGAAGAAAAGGTTTTCCCCAAAGGAGAGGTCCTCTGGAGGGGCGGCAGAAAAGATGGATTCCTCTGCATCTGAATCCTCAAAAGTTAAGGGATGTTGTTCCTCTTCAAAAGCAGAATAATCTGATTCTTCAGACTCTTGGTCTGACAATTTCTGGAGAAGGATGCCTTTTCCGTTTTGGGAGTGGGATCCTGAGTACCTCGGATAAAGGAAATGAGATCATCTGCCATTTTAAGCATTTGAGCTTGGGGTGGGGGAGCAGTAGCAAGATGGTGGCTACAAGCAGATTTCCTAGGAGTGGCCTGGCTTCTAGGCCTGAGAGAATCCGATCTCTGAGAAGCGGTAGTCAGATGCAAAGACGTGTTTTTTTGTCTGGAATTGGTAGTGCGAAAGGCCTCCTCGTTAGCCGGTGCCTGCGTCGCAGCTCCGAACCCAACCGAGGCAGAAACCGAACCCAACCGAGGCAGAAACAGCCAAAAGCTCGGATGACAAAGTGGACTTCTGTGGCATACCAGACTCGGAAAGGGTCTCAGCAGAGGCTGCCTCTATCTTTATCTCTACGTTTGTTTCAGAAAATCGACAGATTGTTGGCTGACTGACGCTATATCAGAATTTGAAGATGGAACATGAAGAGCTCTAATTGTGAATGGTTCTCTCATTAAAGAAGACACAGAACCGGCAACGAGGGACATTGTGGTCTGGGCCTACACAAGTGATGCAGTAAGAATGAAAGTCTTGGTGTGGGATCTGCCTTCTAAAAGTGAGACAATTAACTTTTTCGGACATCAGTTAGAGCAAGAAAAAAGGGTCCTCAACGGGGTACTTCGCTTTAGATGTTTTCTGCTGAAATTCAACTTCTGGTAGCGACCTACCGGCACTCGTGCAAACTGCTTCTGCTACGGGCTCCACGGCAAGAAAAGACTGATGTAATGACGTCAGCTGCCTTGCTTTATAGCACTAACGACTTGATGTCAGACTACAGGTGACAGCAGCCGGTGCACAAAAACATCGACTCTGGTATACAGGCCAACAGAGGGCTACCACAGCAGGATAACTCACAGGTGATGACTGAAACAGTGAAACACGAAGAACATCTGAAAGTGTTGTGAGCCTGCTCTGAAGCAAAGGAATTTCCTGCAGGATTCCCATATGGGGATGTGGAGGTAGGCATCTTTTAGATCTAGGGTAAGTAACAAGGCATTTTTTTGTCAGCATAGCCATAGGCAGCAGCTGCTGCAAAATTAGGATTTTGCATTTGGGCCCACCAGGAAGGTGTTTAGAATGGATAGATCCAGGATGAAGTGCCAAGTGCCCACTTTTCTTGGAAAAATAAATAGTCTGGAATAAAAGCCTTTGTCTGTTTGATCTGAGGGGACAGGTTCTACTGCCCCTTGGGATATGAGAGTTTGGACTTGTTTCAATGCCTCTGTCCACTGATTTGGAGGTAAGCCTGGGTACTCTCTTGGAATTGGGAGATCGTTGAAGGAGAATTTGTATCCCTGAAAAATTATCTTTAAGACCCATTGGTCCTTTGTTACAGAAAGCCAATTTTCTTTGCAGAGGGAGAGCCTTCCTCCTAGTTTGTGGTGAGTGAAAAGAGGGCAGAGGGGGGAGAGGGAGTCGCTGACCGTTTTTGCCACAGAGGGATGGCTTAGAACTCCCTGCCTTTTGAGCGGAAGTGGTCCACAGTTTGGTTCTCTGCTGTCCTTCGGATAGGAGTCTGGGTGGTCTGTCCCTGCGGGGCTTAACTTGCCCCTGTCTGCTAGGTGCAGGAAAGGACCAGTGCTTTGAAGGAAGTTGTACCTGAAAGAAATCTTACTGTTTGCATAGATTTTGCTTTTTCTTCCATCTTTTTAAGCACCTCTTCTGCTTTTACTGCAAACAAGCGGTCCTTACCCAAGGGTGCTTCAAGTGATTTAGATTTGACATGATCAGGGAGAGGTTGTTCCTTCAGCCATGCTTGTCTCCAAATGACAGATCCTGACACTGCTTTCCAGTTTTGAGGCTTCTAGGGCGTTATATCCACAGTACAATGAGTGTTTGGCCACTAGACAAGTAGAGTGCAGTAAATCTGCTAACTATTTCGAACTGGCACAGTCAGGAAAAGTTGAAATCTTTTGTTTTAATAGTTCCAAAGTGTGTTATTAATATTTTAACATGTGGAACTGACAGTTGAGTGCTCTGATAGCTAAGGTTGCAGAGGTGTATACTTTTTTGCCTCATCTGTCTAGACCTCTGGAGTCCTTGTTTAAAGGAACAGGATTCTTTGTAGAACCAGCCTTACCTCCTTTTGGTCCCTGTGTAATGACCTTCGGGTCTGCAGCAGGATTTATGTACAGGTATTTGTGAGAATCCAGTACTCTAATACCGGTCAGGTTTTCTGGGAGCAGGTGGGAGGGTGTCAGGAGCCAAGCTGGATTCGTGGAAGACATCATCCACCACCTCTAAGACCGGAGGGATTCTCAAGGATCTGTGCTGGGACAGGTCTATAAACTCTCAGTCTTTTCTTAGACCGAGGAAAGTCCTGGGATTTCCAGTGGAAATGTTCCCAGAGGGTGTGAGGGGTTTCCCCAAAGGCAACATCTGCTGGTGGGGAGGCAGTAGGAATGGATTCCTCTGCATCTGAATCCTCGTAAGCAGTCAGGGGGGTAGTAGTTCCTCTTCAAAATCTGAATAATCAGACTCCGGTTCTGTCAGTATTTCAGGAGAAAGGTCTCATTTCCTTTTGAAGCTGTGGCCTGACTAACCCTGATAAGGGTGATGAGATCCTCCGCCGTTTTAAGCATTTGAGCTTGGGGTGGTGGAGCAGGAGTAAAATGGTGGCTAAAGGTATTTTCCTAGGCGTGGCCTTGCTTCTAGGCCTAAGAGTATCCATCGGTCTGAGAAAAATGGTAGATAAGTAATTTTGTATCTAGATTTGGTAATGGAAAAAACCTCCTTGGAAGCCGATGCCTGCATTGCGCTCCAGACACAACCAAGGCAGAGACAACCAAAGGGCTCCGAAGACGAAGATTTTACCAGCACACTGGACTCTGAAAGGGTCTCAGTAGAGGCCTGCGAAGGTATCGAATCGGGCATCAGGGGCCGCAAAGGCGCCTCATTGAATTCCGGAGAACCGACGACCTGCTTAGCAGTAGAGTCATTGGAAGGCTTAGCCTTGTGTGGTCTGTCTCATCTTTATCCTTAGGTTTTTTCGGAATGTCTACAGATTGCTGGCTGACACCATTTTGGAATGTGAAGACAAAAATATCTGGCTACAATAAGAGCTCTACGACGAATGGCTCTCGCGTTAAAGAGGGCACAGAACCGGCAATGGGGGGACGTCGTGGTCTGGGCCTAAACAAGTGACGCAGTATGAATGGAAGTCTCATTGTGGGATTTGCTTTACATAGGTGAGATTGTTAACTTTTTCGGACATTGATTAGTGCAAGAAAAAAGGATCCCCAATGGCTTTAGAAGTTTTCAGTTGTTCATTAGCTCCCCTAATACTCTATCCTGGTTCTCCAGTTACGTATCTGACAGATCTCAAGCTGTCAAATGGAGGAACTCCTCCTCTTCCTTCTTGCCTACACCTACTGGCGTTCCTCAGGGGTCCAATCCTTGGACCCATGCTTTTCAACATCTTTATAAATACCTTCACACCGTCATCCCCGACACCACAGTCATCCAATAAGCTGATGACTCTACCTTGGTCTGTTCCGCCCCCAATTTCCTGAACTACTGACCAAAACTCAGTTAGCCTTTTCCACTAGAGAGAACTGGATGCACAAAAAAAACACCTTTCACTCAACTCCAATAAATCTAAAATACTAATTTTCCTCCCCTCCAAGGTTTCCTCCTTGGACAAAAACACTTTCAATGTCCCAAGCCATACTAACACTGCCACTGAAGTGGTCCCGTCTGCAAAACTCCTTGGCATTACCATAGATGAACACCTCAAATTCGATCTTCACATACAACAAAACAAAGAAAACCCACCAAAAGCTAGGTATGCTATATAGGAACAATCATTTTCTTTCCAACTCCTCTAGGCATACCCTGGCAATCACCTACCTCCTACGTCTGTTACCAACAACTCTAAGCCCAAAGCTTGCTATAATAAGATCTCATTTGCCACCAAATCCAAAACATCAACTCACTACTGCCTCAGCCTACAATCTCTGAACTGGTTAGAACTCCCTAACCACCTAGACTATCTGCAACTAACCACCGCTCACAAACTAATATTCTCCCCTGATAAATGCCCAGCCTTAAAGAACATCCTTCCTCCATACATCCCTAACAGATCACAGAGATCTGAACACCAAAACCTAATCTCCATTCTCAAACCGAAACGTCCCGCTGGCCAGCTTCTACTTTCCTTCTCTCCAGGTAAAAAATGGAACTCTCTGCCTCCTTCTCTTAGGACTATACCCAACACTGAATGCTTCAAGACCCAACTTTTCCTTCACCTATCTTCCAAATGGAAATGCTCCTGCTTTCGCCCCACATAAATTCTAGGGATTCCCCACTAAGCTCTCCTTACTCCCACTCCACTATACTCTCTTACTTATTCTTATTGCTCCAAAGAACAAGAACTAGCAGACTTTAATACACTCCAAGCATGTAAATATTGTAATCATCTGAAAAAAAAAATTCTGTTAAACTGTCTCATAACGTATACTTCACTTTGCAATTCTTGAATGTATGAATCCTACTCTTGTATTTCACTTTGTAACCTTTATTTGTTTTTTGCAACCTATATTGTATTGTATTTTACTTTGTAACATTTATTTGCATTTTGCAACCTTTATTGTATTATATTGTTCATGGAGCTTTTCTCCCCGGGCCTCCACTGAAAATGGGCACTTCTTGGCCCAGTAGACTTCCCCGGTAATCAAACTGATAATAAATAAATAAATAAATAAAATTCAAACTCTGGTAGCGACTGACTGGCACACTTGCGAACTGCTTCTGCTACAGGCTCCACAGCAAAAAAGACTGATGTAATTGTGTCAGCTGCCTTCCTTTATAGCACTGACGACCTGACGTCAGTCAGCGACAGCAGCCGATGCAAAAAAACATTGACTCTGGTATTAGGGCCGGCCGAGGGCTACCACAGTAGAGATAACCCACAGGTGATAACTGCAACAGTGAAACACGAAGATCATCAAAAGGTCTTCAAGGCAGAACTAATCGGGAAATCATCCCAAATCTTGTACAGGCTGATGATGGATATGGGAAGTGAGCACTGATTCAATATTTGAGACCACTGTGCTTTGAGTAACCACTATAGTATTCTCATTTGAAATCGAGCCAACTGAACCACTAATACTGATAAAGGCATTCACCTCTAGGCAGAAACCAAGAATGCTAGGTGTTGACCGAAATTTCAGGACTGAACTTCTTACATGCTGGAACCTATCAAATGGAAATCTTTACTGCACAGGTTGTTGTGTTCAAGTAGCATCAGATGAACTTAACTGCCCAAGTTGGGTGTAGAATACATTTTCTGTAGTTTACAACTATGCCCAAAGACAGAGGTGAGAAACAGTCCCTGACAACGATTAAGGGCACTCTTACCAAGAGTGGACACCCAGGAGTGGGTGATAAGCCTGAAGGACAGGACTCTGAACTGAAAAAAGTACAGTTGTGTAAAATTTTACAGTAACATTAGATGTCCCTTCTCTTCACTATTGCAGTATTCTTCACCTTAGGGATCTCCTGCCAAGGATAGACCAGCACCCGGCCAGTAAACCATAGCCCTTAGATCTTGCATGCATATGTCACACGCAACACAATACAAACACATACAGGATGTGAGGCATAAAGGTGATATACGGACGTAGTTATCCAGAACTGAATTGAACCAGAAGAGAACATTCTCCAAAGGAGGTTATGCCCATCCAGAAAGGGAGACCCTCGGCCAGGAGGGAAACAAAAACAAAGCCGAAAGGAAAACAAAAACGGGTTGGAGGGTGGGACCAAATACTTCAACACTGAAGAGAAAGATATCTACCGTCATGGTAAGATTTTACACAACTGTACTATGTCCTTCTACATCACTGTTACAGTATTCTTCACCTCAGGGAGAGTACAAAAGCTGAAAAAAAGGATTGGGAAGTGTAAAGCTGGAGCACTCAATGCACCCACACAGGATGGATCTAGCAAAACCTGCTTTGGCCCTAGAAACCATATCAAACTGATAATGCTTAGTAAAGGTATACTCTAAACCCAAGTAACAGTTTCAAGAATGGAACTGGTGTCCAATCCCTTGAAAAAAGCACCAGAAGAGGCAACAGCCCAAGTGGAGTGAGCTCTGACTGAAGTAGACAGAACTTGTCAAGGAAAGAACAAAGAGAAGCAACTTTAGATATCCAGGAGGAGATGGTTTACTTATAAACAGCCAAACCCTAAGTCCTGGGATGAAAAGAAATAAAAAGCTGGTTAGACTTTTTTAAACTACCTTAGTTTTATCCAAATAATACCCGGGCTGTCTATGCAAATTCAAGGTAAGAAGGACCCTCTCACTAGTAGACTGAGGAGGAGTTGTACTGCCTGATTCAAAGACAACTCATTAACAGCCTTGGGCATAAAAGGGATACAATTATAACAATGTTGTACTTACTTGGTGATGGGGTACTTAGCTTTGGAAAGAGATCCAAGACAATGACCAAGCTCTTTGCTGGCAAACTAGTTCAGAGGCAGCTCCACACAAGTGCATTACAGGAGCAAAAGTCAGGAGCTTGAGGCTGTAGCAGCAGTCTTGCTGGTTCAAATCAAACAAGCAGCTCCAAGACCCATTAGTCTGTTTAGACAGACAGGATGAATACAATCAAATATCAAGCAGATTCATTTTTAGACTTGTGTTAATATCTGAACTTCTCTCAAACTGCCATTTTCCTTCTGTTCTTCGAAAAAAGTAAAAATTACAAACCCGCAAGGCTTCTTTCCTGGCAACACTTTTCGGCCATGTAACCTGGACTGAAACACCAAAGGCGGAGGTGTGTCCATATTCATTAAGAATATCCACACCTCCAGGCTAGTTGCTCAGCATAAAGCATCTGAGGTCATCCAAGTGCAACTAACGCTGGGCAAAACTGCAATCCAAATTGTAGCTTGCTACAGACCCCCTACCATGCCCCAAGATTCTCACTCCTCTTTTCTTGATATACTGGAAAATATTAGGGTTCAAACACCCTAATAATGGGCGACTTCAACTACCCCACCATTAATTGGGAAAACTACTCGTGTACCAACTCCTTAGCTCAACGCTTTCTGGAATTCATAAACTCCAATGCCCTGGATCAACTTATCCATACCCCTCCAGGGGCAACAATATCCTAGACCTAGTCATTACCAACATGAGTGACTGGTGTTCCACACCTGAAGTTAACTCCTCGTTGGTCCGATCCGACCATAAGCTAATCACCCTTGATATCCCCATCCCGCCTCCACCCCCCATTAAGGAAACCACGGTAAAAAATTTCTGCAAACCCAACTTCATGCTTCTTAAGACAGAAGTGGTGAACTTCATGACACCCATCATGCAGATGGACAATACAGTTACAACTGCTGAATCCTACACAAATGCACTCTATAAGCACTAATACGAGTGCATGGATCGTGCTATCCCAAACAGAACCAAGACGCTATCCTCCAAAAAAGGAAGCCAATCTGGTGGTCCCCTGCCATAAACAAACTGTACAACAGAAGGAAGAAACTGTTGCAAAAGAGAGTAAAATCCCATGAGTGGAGGAGCTCCCTGGTCAGCCTCAGTAAGAAGCTGAGATCCCTTATAAGATCCTCCAAAGCTAGCTATGAAAACAAAATCGCCACTAATTCTAAGGACAACCAAAAAGCATTCTATAGCTATGTCAAGAATCTTGATGGCAACACCCAGATCTGCTCGGAGTTGCAACACAACGGCACAAAAATTACAGAACCAACTGATATTGCCAACATCCTGGCAGATAGGTTCACTGCTAACTTTACCCCCCACCCCCTAAAGGGCCCATGTCTATACAGGAAGAATGCAGAGTCCCTGTAATCACAACTACGCGGGTAAAAGCTGCACACTCTAAAGCCAAAAATCCATGGGAAAAGACAACATCCCAGGCTGCATTTTACACAAACTTCAGAACGAACTGGCTCCCCACTTAAGCACCATGTTCAATAATAGCCTCGCATCAGGCTTTGTGCCCACTGAATGGTGCACAGCAACAGTTATCCCACTCCACAAAGGGGGAGCCACCACTGATCCTGGGAACTATCGACCTATTAGCCTGACGAGACTTGTCTGCAAGGCCATGGAACGTATCATCATGGAACTCGTAAACAAAGACAGTGATAACCTCCAAACTCTGGATCCCACCCAGTTCAGGTTTGTGAAAGGCAGATCATGTCTCCTAAACCTGATCGACTTCTTTGAGGCAGTCACCAAAGCCGTAGATGAGGGTAAGGTGGTTCACACAGCCTATCTTGACCTCGCCAAGGCTTTCGACACCTTCCCCCATTTTGGAATTATAGCTAAACTCAGTAAACTAGGTATAAATCCCTACGTCACAAGATGGGTTCCACACTGTAAAAGTTGCAGACTCCAACTCTGACCTCAAAGCAGTGACAAGTGGAGTACCACAGGGTTCCGTCCTGGGACCTCTCCTGTTTGGTATCTACTTCTCTGAAGTACAGGCAAACACAGAAGGCCTCTGGCTAACGAAGTTCGCAGATGACTGCAAACTAGGAGCCATAGTCAAGTCCCCAAATGATGTGGACATCCTACAGAAGGGTCTTGCTGGACAGATGCCTGGTGTCAGAGCCATGGCCTCAAGCTCAATGCCAAAAAGTGCAGTGTCATCCCCTTTGGTAAATGTACCCATGAACTAACACATAGGCAGCAATCTACTTAACACCAAATGTGTGATAAGAGACCTTGGGACCCAGGTGAACAGTAGTCTTTCCTTTGATAGTCACATCGCCACAGTAGTTAGGAAGTACTTCTACGTGGCACACCATCATAAAAGGATTCTCATACAGGAAAAAAAGAGGTCACTGTTCCCCCTCTACTCGACACTCATTAGACCCATTATAGAGTACAACGCCCCTTTTTGAATGTACCTCACAAGACATCTGCAGCAGCTAGAAAGGCCACAGAAGTACCTTACAAAGAGGATTACTGGCCTCAAATGCCTTACACTGATCGCCTCAAAAAATCCAGCTTTACTCCGTAGTATATCGCCTACTCCGAGGTGATCTCTGCCTAACATATAAAGCTATGTCAAACGCAGAGCTGTTGGACATGCTACACCTGAAGAAATCCCAATCCTCTGATCTACACGCTCTAGGGACCTAAACCTTGTCACCACAATGAACAGGACATGCTGGAGGGATAAATTCCTGTCCCAGAGACTTCCCATACTCTGGAGCAGGCTACCCATCTATGTCGAGCAAAGTTCTTCATTAGCACTCTTCAAGAAAAATCTTGATGAGTGGATGGGAAATAGGAAATACACCCCAGGGATCACTTATATGTCTGCTCAACAGTGGCACAGGAAAATAACTTTCTTGGGTGGTGTACGCCAGGGAACCTTGATGGCTAGGCTTACGTAGGCCCTTGGGCCAATAGCCTAGTACCTACCTATGAACATGTAGGAATGCAGCACAATGTACCTTTTCAAGTTTCTCAGCTAAGCCATTTATACTGCGGAACAACATTTCTGGACCCAAAGCTTCTAGTTTTCAACAAATTGTCCAGAATTGCAAGTGGTTTAGCCAAACGTTTTTTTTTTTAAACTGCAAATTATACTTCCAACTCCCCTGGAAAGCAAATACATTTTTCTGTCTGCACATGAATTTATTCACTTATACGAAATGGTATCTCAGTGGCAAGTACATAAGGCAGATATGGAGCCTTTGGCTAATTTTCAAGTGGTCCACATTCAGAGTGGTCACTAGAAGAAATGTGCATCACTTGACAAGCAGCTTCCAAGTGAAATCACTAGCACTTAAAGCCATATACCCCAATCAACTCAGTAAATCAACCTCTCCTCACACTTCTACATATCCCTAACAGAAAAAGCAGGAAAAAAAAAAAACCCTTTAACATAAGACAATGGGTATTACTGTCAATATTCTCTTTGCAAAATTATTCTCTTCCAACTGTCCTATTCTGAAAAGAAATCCCCATTTTACATTCCTTGTCTCCCCTCCCAAAGCCTTTACACCTCCCTGTTTCAAAGTCACTTGCATCCCTCTTTTAATTATGTCTAACACACAAAAGAACACAACAGACACTCTAAAAACATTCACATAACCCATACACATGTAATACAATACTATCATAAACGTTCTACTCTCAACCTCTGAGCTGCTCTTTTACAGGTCGCCTACAAGAAAGCTGACTTTTATAAACCTAGGTTGATATTTTGTGTGTCAAATGCATACCAAGACTATTTCTAAAGGAAGTTAATGACTAAATGACTTCTGGCTGCATTCCATAATCTGAAAGCATGACATGCATCTGCCATTTCTTTCACACACAGTCACTACGAGGGTCTCTAACCTGATGCCTAATCATACAAGTGTGTATTCCAGGCATAAACTTTAACCTGCACGAAACAGAGCATAATGGCAATTCTTTAAATCTTTCTGAAAGTTTTCCTTATTTTTTTGGTGAGGAATGACTGTACCATGTCAAAAGTTATTGCGAGTGGCTTACTGAAGACAAGAAAATGCAGCACTGTATTCAATACTGACACATAACAGTGAGGTATATGTGGTCTAGTTTCAGACAGGCCAAAGAATTTGCTTTTAACTCTGTTGGGTAACTCCTGGTCAAAGTTTAAACCGTTATAGAGTAAACAAAACTGAACTACAAATCTAAAAAGCATAAAATGCACTTGGACATCTGAAAGAATAAGAAAAAGGTTATTTGATGTTATTAGTGCCTCTGCCTTTCCATGCTTTCTGAGACAAAATTCAAAATTAATAACTATCATAAAATAACTAAAGAGCATACCCTTAGAAGCAGACAATTTAAAGTGATAACACACATAAAAAATAAGTTAATGACTGTTTAGATATAGCTATTTAAAAAATTAGCCACAAGTCTAAAATCAGTTATTTGTTTAGACACCATTATCATGTTTTGTCTCATTTTCTGACATTCCACTTATCTAACATAGGTCAGGGCTTCCTAAACTATAGCTCATGTAACTGAATATTGGGAGTCACGAAAAATTTGGAGACTGCCTTTGCTGGACAGCATACTGTCCTGGAAAAATAAAATTGTCTTGTATTTTTTTTAAAGGTATTATTCTTTACGAACACCCTTTGCATGCAGCCGCACAGATGCAGAAGACGAAAACCTGTTGCGTCTATGCAATGAACTGTTTACGTCTTCGCCTTCTGCACGTGGCATTTGAATTCCAGAAGACGTATGGACACTGACCACAATGAGAAGTGAGATGGTACATGTGTATGTGTGTGTGTGTGTGTGCGTGTGTACTGAGATCTCATGTGATGAAAAGTGGGTAGTATGACTTTCAGTGCATCTAAAGAGACCAGTGACTGTAATATACTCAAAAGTCTTTAACTAGAAAATGTATACATTAGGTTATTAGGAAGACTAACTGCATTTTAGTCAGGCTGCAGTATGAAAGGAAGTTGGTTCCTTAATCAGAGGTTCTGACCAAGGATTCAGGATAAGTGGATTTTGATGGTTAAAGGCTATCCCTGACGTAGCCTGAGGAATACTTGGGTGAACAGTCCTGTTTGTTGAAGCTGTGGGGAGGGGGGTGGCAGGGCTTTTAACTTTGACTTTTGTTTGTGAGCCTGTTGCTGAAAAAAATAAGTTAGCGAAAGAATTAGCTACAGAGACCAATGGGGAAGAATCTTTAGTGCATGACATTGAACCTTGTCAAAAGATATCACAGTTACTAAAGTAGTGAAGGATTACTGTCTGCAGACAGAAAGAGAAACTGAACAGAGCCCTAGGATTTCATATCTAATGGCTTGTCAGAAATAGGACTCTGAACACAAGGCACTTAGAGAAAGTTACTAAGGTAAAAGAATTACCAAAATCAAAAACAGATGAAAATCACTAGCACAGTTTGCCCTTTGTAGATTAAGAAATAGAAGATGAAAGGTCTATTACCTGTACTTTTAGCTGAAGAAGATATAACCCCTCACAACGCTGTACTGATGAGAGTGATTTGAGATCAGCAATGGACATTTTACGAGGGCAAAATGCGGGTATGCCACTTTAAGCAGGGGCAGGGTGGCCTCTCCTCATAACTATATTTTGAGTTAAACACTGGCTTCCTATACAAGGTAAAAATAGAGAAGCAATACTAAGTCAGCTATTCATTCAAAAACCTTTCAGATCACTTGTGATGAAACTGGGACAAATCTAAATCCAGGAAGGTTTTACTGTCCTAGTGTAATGAAAGACAATGTTTCTATGAATAAAACCCAGAATGTCAAAAGACTGCAACAAAATCTTTGGTTCCAAAGTCCACTGATAGTTTTTCATATTAAGGTTCCATTTTAGTGGATATTCATGGATGTTGTAGGTCCACCATCTACAAAAATTTTTTCAGCTTCTGTTTGGCTTTCATGTAGCAGCAGCTTGTAGTTAAAGTACACCAAGAAGACACTTTCACTAGCTGTGTCTATTGCGTCACATGGAGATACTGTCTTCCTAAATGGTCCTAGCAGTGCCAGAAAAGGGTCCGCAGACACGAGAATTTACCTGGTTAATAAATACAAATAAAACATATACTATCTTTCTTGTTACTAACTGCATGCATTGTGTGCCCTACTGAAGACAAAACGTACAGCAGATTATACAAAAAAAAAAAAAAAGATGACTGCTAGACTTGGGTAGAAAAGGTTTAATTGGAGGACTGGCTGTATTGCTTCAGCTGAGCACAAACAGGGAGATCAAGAAACGAGGAGGAATTACAACAGAAAATGCAATAACAGTAGAGACACTGAGACACGAAAATCAAATTAGTAAGTCAGTTATAATTAGGTAAGGCAACCGTTTGCATTTTGCCTATGCCTGCTTTTGATGGTAAAAGTTGCCTTTGAATTAAAAACTGGGTTGCAAGTGGAAAAAGTTTATGAAGCCCTGACCTATTTTATATACCTATGCATCTGGGCTTGAGTAAAATTTTCTCTTGCGAAAATTGGGTTTCAAGTGGAAAAAGTTTAAGAAGCCCTGATATAAGCCACAAGGAAGCAAAGGAAATGCATCTGCCTACCTGTAGCAACTACAAGGCCCTGTTACAAAAATGCTGATGCACACTAATAAAACAGGAATTACCACCATCACCAAATCACACACAGAACAAAAGCAATATGTATGACCCATTTGTCTTCAGGAGATGGCAATAAGGGACATAATCTTGAGAACATTGGGACACATTAATAAGATTATGGAATGCTTTTAACATTCTTTGAAGGTAGGAACCTCCAATAACACACCAGCATTACTATTTAATTTACAAATAAAGCAGTATGCGTTTAAAAAGACACTGCTCTACTCCAGCGATACACTAAAATGTGCCCTACAGCCTGCAATGATAAAGGCAAATCCTGCTGGATTTATCAATGGCGCTAGGCAAGCTCTCATATTTGTAAACAACATGCAACCAACAAGTCAAATACTTCACAAGCAACTCTACTTATATTTTGAAGAAATTGTTCTGATACTTAAAAATTTTGTGTAAGGCAGTGGAAATAAGTGCACTAGCTAAGACTTTTTGCCATATAAAAGGTGATGTCAGCAATGACTTTCCTGTGTGCAGCTGTTTCCAGCTTACCTTGTTGAATATGTAAACTATATCCACAAAGGATCCTTACTTGCATTAAAGGAAAAAAAAAATCTAGTCTGGCAAATATGGTGACAAATGCATACAACTCTGAAATCTGGTTTTGCCAGAGAATTAACTCAATTTATTGACAACACAGTTTCACTGACTGTCATACATTTCAACCTTTTTGACTTGGACAAAGCCTAAAATAGTGGGGGACAAAGGCCCAAAAATAAGGACAGGTTTTAAATATTGCTCTTATAAACTTAAAAAGTTGCTAGAATAACAGGACTTGTGTTATAACATTTTCTGAAAGAGATGAAATCTGAAACTCAAATGTGGTTCATTATTTAGTGACTTCAATACTCAGCGATTTGCCTGAAAAACATTAAGTATGCAAAGAGAGACCAAAAATACGAATATAAAATCTGGACAGTTGATAGGTATGCTGATTGTTTGCTATACATCATTTGCTATACATCACAGACTACTCAAGGTGACCCATAAGTAGATTTGCACATTTTTTTAAAACTTTTTTTCTTATAGCAGAATATTTAACATGTAGGAGGTACTGCTATGGAGGCAAACTACTTACGACTCATTTTGATTATAAATAATACTTTATTAGCTTACTGACCAACTCAGTCTGTAACGTTCCTCATCGCTACTTGTGGTATTATACATCTTAACCTTATTCAAAACTTCATCTAGCTCATTCACCTAACATTTTTTATTTCTATCTCACCTAATTTTTTAAACACTTATTTTAATCCTTTTCCTTTACAATTATAAATGTTCCAAGAAATCCTCTACAGTTTTTGTAATGCTTACTTATTTCATCTCTCACTCAAATGTCTCTATAAATCTCTCAACCTTTGTGACCATTTAAATCAGCAGAGATTCCACTCTTATTTGTCTCCTTACCACCTTTTGTCTCGTGCACCATTCCCTTACTCTGTTTTAAATCATGCCTACAACATATTCCTCTTTCAAAATAGCTCTACAACAGATGTTCATCGTGCATACAGCTGCAGTAATCACAGATGGGTTTTCTGCCGTCAGGCGGGTCCTCGGTCGGCCGAATTCCAAAGTCTAGGTCCGGCGTCGGTTGCTGTCGCTTTCTTTCCTGACATCAGTGAGGCAGAGGTATACAAGACACAGCCGACGCCATTTTCTTCAGTCTTTTTTGCCGCGCGGTACCAGAAGCAGTTCGCAATTGCCAGTCGGCCAGCTCTTGAATTTACGAAAAATTGGAAAAGTACAGTTTTGTACCTACCATAAATGTAGATGTTCGAGGATCCACATTGCTGCAGTCATAACCTGTGGGTAGTCCGCTGTCCTCGGTCGGCCCGAATACCAAAGTGTTAGGCTGGCATCGGTCATGGTCGCTCAGAGCTGACGTCAGTACGCAGTAGTACTTAAGCGCATGACCGACGCCATATCCTCAGTCTTTCTTGCCCCAGATGTCATAAAGCCTAAAAAGGAAAGGCCATAGCCAAAATAGAAAATAATAATTATCCCAAAAGAAACCCAGCAACCCCAAACTATAGAGGGGAAGGAGGGAGGGAAAATTGGACTGCAGCAATGTGGATCCTCGAACATCTACATTTATGGTAGGTACAAAACTGTACTATGTTCTTCCTCTCACATTGCTGCAGTCATAACCTGTGGGTAGAATCCCAAAGCAAAGGTAAAGGGAGGCTGGCAAACTAAAAAGCATTAGGAGCTGCTAACATGCCCTGTAAAACTGCAGTGGCAAACCCAGCCCTAGACTTGGAATAAAGAGGGAGATGGTAATGTTTAGTAAAAGTGTGCACTGAACTCCAAGTAGCTGCCTCCAAAATATCCTTAGTAGCTACCCCCGTTAAAAAGGCAGTAGATGTGGCGGTAGCCCTAGTGGAATGAGGTCTGATCCCAGCAGGAACATCCTTTCCATGATGAGAATAACAAAAAGCAATACAATGGCCAATCCACTTAGAAATAGTTTGCTTTGAAACAGCTTTCCCTTGTGAACCCAAAGCAAAAGAAATAAATAACTGTTGAGTCTGCCTGAACTCTTTAGTTCTGCTCAAATAATAGTGTAACTGCCTGTGAATATCCAAAGAATGCAAGACTTTTCCCCCTTTATTTTGGGGATCAGCATAAAAAGTTGGCAAATGAACAGACTGGTTTAAGGCCACATTAGAAATAACTTTAGGCATAAAAGTAGGATTAGTACGCAAGGACACCCTATCCTTATGGAATATCAGGAAGGGTTCAACTGCCACGAGAGCCTGTAATTCAGATACCCTCCTAGCAGACGTAATGGCCAACAAAAAAGCAGTCTTCCCAAGACAAAAACTTCAACTCAGACGTAGCTGCAGGTTCAAAAGGAGGTAAAGTAAGCTTTTCCAACACAAAATTGAGATCCCAGGAAGGAGTAGGAGCTTTACGTGGGGGTCTTATGTTTTTTGCCCCTCTAAGAAATTGTTTAAACAAAGGATGAGAAAATAAAGGAGGGTCACAATCATAGTGAGCAGAAATGGCTGCAGCATGAACTTTCACGGAGGAAAAAGACAAACCCTTGTCTAGTAATTTAGTAAGGTACTGTAGTGTAAAACTCAAATTAGGCACTGAGACATCAAAGCTCTTTGCTGTGCTCCAAAGAAAAAATCTCCTCCATTTATCAGCATAAACTTTTCTAGTACTAGGCCGTCTGGCTTCCAAAATGACATTCAAAACTTGTTGAGGAAGCGGAGACCCTCCAGGGTCTAAAACAGAATACGCCAGGCTGTTAGATGCAGGGACTGTACCCTGACATTGAGAAAATGATTGGTGGCAAAGGCCAAGGAGGCTCCTGAACTAAACTCCTCAGCAGAGGATACCAGTGCTGGCATGGCCAATCTGGGGCTATTAGAATCATGCAAGGCTTGTCCTGCCTGACTTTCAAGAGTACCTTGGGAAGGAGAGGCAGAGGAGGGAAAGCATAGACGTGAAGGTTGTTCCAACTGAAAGATAGAGCATCCACTTTCCAAGCTTTTGGGTGAAACATCTTTGTGCAAAATTTTGGCAGTTGGAAATTTAGTGGAGAAGCGAACAGATCTATGTCTGGAGTTCCCCAAGCCACTGTCAACTGTTGGAATACGTGAGGATCCAATTTCCACTCGTGGGGATCCACAATTTGTCTGCTCAATACATCCGCTAAGGAGTTCTGTGCTCCTGGCAGAAACCGTGCTTGAAGAGTGATGTGCAAACTCAGAGCAGTCTCCCACAATATTATAGCTTGTCTGCAAAGAGGGTAAGAATGGGTTCCCCCCTGCTTGTTGATGTACCACATGACTGTTGTGTTGTCTGTTTGAATCAACACCTGTCCTGGTTGAAGTAGGTCCTTGAAGGCCATCAGGGCAAATTGGACTGCAAACATCTCCTTCATGTTGATATGCAAATGCTGTAGTCTGGGAGGCCACGTGTCTTGAATCCATTTCCCATTGAAGTGTGCTCCCCAAGCCAGGTCTGAGGCATCCGTCGTTAAGATCTGACTTGCCTCTGGTCGGGTCACAGAGAGTCCCTTGTTTAGGTGACATTCCTGAGCCCACCACAAGAATTCCGTCTGGATGCAAGGTATTATCTGAATGACAGTGTCCAAATCGTGGCAGTGTTGAGTCCATACACTTTTGAGATACCATTGTAGCTTCCTCATATGCAGTTTGGCATTGGGAAGTACCAGAATGCAAGATGCCATGAACCCCAAGGCTTGAAGGACTGTCCTTGCAGTCAGCCTGGACATTACTGATAATTGCTGGAAGTATAGGTGAAGATTTCTTTGTTTGTCCGGGGTCAAAAAAGCCATCTGAGAGGCTGTATTCAGTCTCACACCCAGAAAGCACATGTCTTGAGAGGGTACTAGACTGGACTTTGTTTCGTTCACAGAATACCCTAGGCACCTTAAAACTGCCATTACATACTGTAGATGTTGAAGTGACTTGTCTTTGTCTTGAGCAAGAATCAGGCAATCGTCCAGATAAAGATAAATTTGTATTCCCCTCAGCCTTAAGTAAGCTATTACAGGAGCCAGAACCTTTGTGAACACCCTGGGTGCAGTAGATAAGCCAAAGGGCAATGCAGAGAACTGATAATGAGAAGTACCAGCCCGAAAACGCAGGAATCTCCTGCAGCTGGGCCTGATAGGAATGTGAAGATAAGCCTCTTTGAGATCCAGAGTTACCATCCAATGATCTTTGCCTAGCAGAGGCAGAAGTTGCTGTAATGTTAACATCTTGAACTTTGGAATGTCTAGGTATGTATTGAGAATGGACAAATCCAGAATTGGCCTCCAAGTGTTTCCTTTCTTTGGCACAAGGAATAGGCGAGAATAAAACCCTAGGCCTACTTCTGATGGAGGTACCACCTGGATTGCCCCCATTTGCAAAAGCAAAGAAATTTGTTCGTGAGCCTCCAGCCTTTGCTGAGGAGGTACATCTGGCATGCCCTTGAAAGGAGGAAAAGTGTGAAAATAAAACTTGTAGCCTTGATTTATTATGTCCAACACCCATTTGTCCTGGGTGACCAAATGCCAATTTTGTTTGAAAAGTGCCAACCTAGAGGAGCTGCCAGACAGGAAGAATCTGGCAGCTGGTGATACCGGTCATTGGGTCTGTTTACGAAAAGGCTGACCCCTGCCCTCACCAGAAGATTGTGCAGGAGAACTCCAAGTCCTAGGTCTGAAAGAACCCTGAGCGTGAGCCCTGCCCCTACCACGTCTAGACCTGCCCTTAGACTGAAAATCCGAAGTAGAGTAAGACCATCCTCTTGCAGGCCAATTCCTGCTAAACTTAGGGGGCTGCACTTGCAAAAATTCCTTAACCGTCTGCATAGACTTAGCTTTGTCTTCCATCTTTTTCAGAACTGACTCCACAGGAGAACCAAAAAGAACTTCAGATTGAAGAGGAGCATCCAAAATTCGAGCTTTAACATGCTCTGACAAATTTTGATCCTTAAGCCAGGCATGTCTACGAATAACTGAACCAGTAGCAGCCACCCTGGAAGAAGCCTGAAGAGCATCGAAGCCACACTGCAAGGAATGCTTACCAACTTGATCTGAAGCATGAACTAAGTCCTGCAATTCCTTACACTCAATACCCTCAGATAAAGCATCTACCTTAGATTTCAACTGACCTAACAGAAAGTTCTGATACTTCAGCATATGAAACTGGCAATTTAAAGTTCTCATAGCTAACGTGGAGGAGGTATACACTTTTTTACCCCACCTATCCAAAGCTCTAGAATCTTTATCCAGAGGAACTGGATTCTTAACTACAGAAGCCCTGACACCCTTAGGCCCTTGAATAATAGTTTCCGGGTCAGCTCTAGGACTCTTATACAAATATTTATGTGCCTCTGGAACTCTGTAATACCTGTCTGGCTTGACAGGGGCAGGGGATAAAGAATCAGGATTAAGGGAAGCTTCAGAAAAAACATCCTGAACAACATCTAAAACAGGGGGAATAGCCAAAGGTCTATGTTGTGGCAAAAACAAAAATTCCCTAAGCCTCTTACGAGAATCTGAAAAATCCTGACCTTCCCACTTGAAATGCTCCCTCATGGAGTGCAAGGTTTCAGAAAAGGAAAAATCCTCTGGAGGAGAAGCAGAAGGACAGGAATCCTCTGCATCCGAATCAGTATAGGGAGGAAAATCCTGAATATCCTCAGCTGAGGACTCAGAGTACTCTGAGGAATGCTCCAATCCCTCTAAATCTGTCTCCACCCTAGGCTTCTTCTCTGGAGGGGGCATAGAACCCCTGATCAAAGTAATCAAATCCTCTGCCATTTTCAACATATGTTTTTTAGGAACAGAGCCCGAAGAACTAGGGCTGTGGCCTGTACCAGAAAGACCAGGTCTAGCCTTAGCAGGGCCTTTAGCGACAGAAGTAGAAGGCCTAATAACCTTTTGTAAGGATGGAACCACAGAAACTTGAGAAACCCCCTCGGCCTGACCTAACTCCTGAGAGGCCAACTCCTGTAATAATAAAGGTTCCCCCTGGGATTCAGCCGAGACCTCGGCTGGATCCACAGATTCAACCGTAGATTCCATAGAACTGGAGTCCGCAACAGACGACTCATCCGGTTTAGACTTTAAAGATTTATCTTTTCGCTTTTTTGCGGTAGCGGGCGTCGGAGGATCCGACGGTATGTTGTAATTACACCGCTTACCGAAAACAAGCCCAGCACAGTCTAATCTGTGTTTAATGGTGCGCTTATTAAATCTAGCGCAAAAGCGACACCCGACTACGTCGTGCTCAGGCCCCAAGCAAGGAATACAGAGAGTGATAGTCCCTATGAGGTATCTGTTTCCCACAAGAAATACAATTATTAACTTTTTCTGACATCCGGATTAACTGAGGCAAGAAAAGACAAAAATATTCCCCAACGGGGTACTTAGCCCAACTTGGTCTTCGGTCTGAAACTCGAAAAATGAAAATTTCAGAACGCCGAACGGCACTTGCAAACGCTGCTTCTGCTTCGGACCATGCGGCAAGAAAGACTGAGGATATGGCGTCTGTCATGCGCTTAAGTACTACTGCGTACTGACGTCAGCTCTGAGCGACCATGACCGACGCCAGCCTAACACTTTGGTATTCGGGCCGACCGAGAAAGTACAGTTTTGTACCTACCATAAATGTAGATGTTCCCAAAGCAGAGGTAAGGGAGGCTGGCAAATCATAAAGAAGCAGGAGCTGACAACATGCCTTGCAAAACAGCTGTGGCAAAACCAGCCCTAGACTTAGAGTAGATAGGAAGTTGATAATGAAAATATCCTTAGTTGCCACCCCTTAGAAATGCTGTTGAAGTGGCAGTAGCCCTAGTGGAATGAGGCCTAATCCCAGCTGGAATCTCCTTGCCATGATGGGAATAACAAAATGCAATGCAAAAGCCAATCCACCTAGAAATAGTTTGTTTTGACACAGGCTTGCAACTCAAAGCAAAAGAAACAAACAACTGCTGAGACTGCCTAAAATCCTTAGTCCTGCTTAAATAATAATTGCCTGTGTACATCTAAAGTGTGCAAAATCTTTTCCCCTTTATTTTGGGGGTCTGCATAAAAAGTAGGCAAATGAATAGTTTGGTTTAAAGCCACACTAGAAACCACCTTAGGCATAAAGGAAGGATTAATGATACTTATGGAAAATCAAAAGGGCTCTACTGTCATAAGGGCCTGCAACTCAGCCACCCTTCTTGCAGAAGTAATAGCCAACACAAAAGCAGTCTTCCATGACAAGTATTTCAATTCAGCAGGTAAGTTTTTCCAACACAAAATTGAGATCCCAAGCAGGAGTAGGAGCGGGGTCTTATATTCTTTGCCCTCTAAGAAACTGCTTGAACAAAGGATGAAAACAATGGTGGGTCACAATCATAGTGAGCTGAAATTGCTGCAGCATGAATCTTAATGGAAGAGAAGGACAAACCCTTGTCCAATAACTCAGTAAGATATTGAAGAGCCACACTCAAATTAGGCTCAGAAATCTCCAAATTCTTTGCTGTACTCCAAAATAAAAATCTCTTCCATTTTTTGTGACACTCACTTTCCTTGTACTAGGTCTTCTAGCTTCCATAATCACATTTAAAACTTGTTGAGGAAGTTGAGACCTGCTGTGTTTCAACACAGAATATGCCAGGCTGTTAGATGGAGAGTGGAGCTTGACATTGAGCAGATGACTGAGATAACAGATGAGGAATCAGAGGTAAAGGCCATGGAGGCTTCTTTACCAGACTTACCAGTGTTGCGAGGCCAATCTGGAGCTATCAAAATCATCCTTGGCCTGTCTTGTCTGACCTTTAATAGTACCTTTGGAAGAAGAGGCAGAGGTGGAAAGGCATACACATGAAGATTTTTCCAACTGAAAGACAGAGCATCCACTTTCCAAGCTGTGTGATGAAACCCCTTTGTGCAATACTTTGGCAGCTGGTGGTTTAGTGGAGAAGCGAACAGATCTATGTCTGGAGTTCCCCATGACACTGTCAATTTCTGAAATACATGAAGATCCAGTTTCCATCCATGATTTGTCTGCTTAACACATCTGCTAAGGAGTTCTGTGCTCGGCAGAAACCTTGCCTGAAGAGTTAGTTGCAAGCTTAGCGCAGTGTCCCATAAAATCATTGCTTGCCTGCATAGAGGATAAGAATGTGTTCCCCTTGCTTGTTGATGTACCACATGACAGTTGTGTTGTCTGTTAGAATCAACACCTGCCCTGGAAGAAGTAACTCCTTGAAAGCCATTAATGCAAACTGGACTGCTAACATCTCCTTCATGTTGATATGTAGATGCTGTAGTCTGGCAGGCCACTTGTCTTGTATCCACTTTCCATTTAGATGAGCTCCCCAAGCAATGTCCGAGGCATCTGTCGTTAAAATCTGACTCGCCTCTGGCCGGGTCACAGAGAGTCCCTTGTTTAGGTGACATTCCTGAGCCCACCACAAATTCTTTTTGAAGGCAAGGTATTATTTGAATGACAGTGTCCAAATCCTGGCAGTGCTGTGTCCATACATTTTGAGATACCATTGTAGCTTCCTCATATGCAGTTTGGCATTGGGAAGCACCAGAATACAAGATGCCATGAACCCTAATGCTTGAAGGACTGTCCTTGCAGTCAGCACGGACTGATGAGATAGTTGATGGAAGTAAAGTGATAGACTCTTTTGTTTGTCCGGGGTTAAAAAGGCCATCTGGGCTGCTGTATTCAGTCTCACACCCAGAAAGCACATGTCTTGAGAGGGTACTAGACTGGACTTTATTTCGTTCACAGAATACCCTAGGCATCTTAGCACTGCTATAACATATTCCAGATGCTGTAGAAGGTCTTCCTTTTCTTGAGCCAGAATCAGGCAGTCGTCCAAGTAAGGATAGATTTGAATTCCTTGTAACCTGAAGTAAGCTATCACTGGAGCCAGAACCTTTGTGAATACTCAGTAGATAAGCCAAAGGGCAATGCAGAGAACTGATAATGAGAATTTCCTTCCTGCAACTTAACCTTATAGGCACATGAAGGTAAGCTTCCTTGAGATCTAAAGTTACCATCCAGTGATCTTTGCCCAGCAGAGGTAAAAGCTGTTGTAACGTCAACATCTTGAACTTGGGAATGTCCAGATAAGTGTTGAGGAGATAAATCCAAAATTGGTCTCCACGTGTTCCCCTTCTTTGGTACTAGGAACAGGCGAGAATAAAATCCTAGGCCCCTTTCTGATACAGGCACTGGCTGAATGGCCCCCATCTGGAGTAACTGAGAAATTTGCTTGTGAGCCTCTTTTCTTTGTGGAGGAGGTCTGGCATGCCTTTGAAAGGAGGCATTGTATGGAAATAAAACCTGTAACCGTGGTGAATGATATCCAACACCCATCTGTCTTGAGTAATTAAATCCCAATTTTCTGTGAAAAGAGACAGTCTTCCTCCCAAAGGAGCTACCAGACGAGAATCTACTGGTAGCTGAAAAGGCAGGTCATTGGGTCTGTTTGGACTGACCCTGCCCTCACCAGAAGTCTGAGCAGGTGAACTCCTGTTCTAGGCCTAAAAGAACCTTGAGCTCTGCCCCTACCACGTCTAGACCTACCCCTAGACTGGGAATCATAAGCAGGATATGTCCACCCCTTAGCAGGCCAATTTCTACTAAACTTTGGTGGCTGCACCTGCAAAAAATCTTTAACAGTTTGCATAGACTTAGCTTTGTCCTCCATTTTCTTTAAAACTGCTTCCACAGGAGAACCAAACAACACATCAGACTGTAAAGGAGCATCCAAAATCCTTGTCTTAACATGCTCAGCTAAATTCTGATCCCTCAACCAGGCATGCCTGCGAAGAACAGAACTAGTGGCAGCCACCCTCGAGGAGGCCTGTACAGCATCAAAACCACATTGCAAAGAATGCTTACCCACTTGTTCAGACACATGAACCAAATCCAGCAACTCTTTACACTCAATACCAAAGCATCCACCTTAGATTTCAATTGTGAAAGGAGATAATTTTGATATTTTAGCAAGTGAAACTGACAATTTAACGCCTCATACCTAGAGTGGAAGAAGTATACACTTTCTTTCCCCACCTATCCAAAGCCCTAGCCTCTTTATCAGTGGGAACAGGATTTTTAACCACAGAGGCCTTAACACCTTTAGGCCCCTGAGAAACAGTTTCTGGGTCTAGGACTCTTAAACAAGTATTTATGAGCTGCAGGCACTCTATAGTACCTATCGGGTTTAACAGGAGCAGGAGGCAAAGAGTCAGGGTTCAGGAAGCCTCTGCAAAAACATCTTCCACCACATTTAACACAGGAGGTATAGCTAAGGGCCTATGCTGGGGTAAAACAAGAATTCCCTAAGCCTTTTCCTGAATCAGAGTAATCCTGGCCTTCCCATTTAAAGTGCTCCCTCATGGAATGCAGAGTCTCTGAAAATGAGAAATCCTCAGGAGGAGGGAGTGGAATCATCCACATCAGAATCAGAATAAGGAGGAAACTCCTGCAAATCTTTCTGAATACTGTTCCAAACACTCAAACTCGGTTCCACCCTAGGCCTCTTATCAGGAGGGGCATAGAACCTCTAATCATAGTAATCAAATCTTCTGCCATTTTAAGCATATGTTTCTTAGGCACAGAACCTGAAGTGCTAGGAGAAGCCCCACTGAAGGCAACAGAAGGAGAGGCTCTAACTACCTTGGGAAGAGAGGGAAGAACAGTTACCTGAGAAGCCCCTCAGCCTGGCCTACCTCCTGAGAAGGCACATCCTGTAACAGTAAAGTCTCTGCCTGAGACTCCCTCTGGCTCCACAGGGTTCATCAACCCGGCATTTTATAATTACAACGCTTCCCAAACACTAACCTGGCGCTCAGGCCCTAAACAAGGTATACACAAGGTATGGTAATCCCTATGAGGTATCTGTTTCCCACAAGAAATACAGTTATTCACTTTTTCTGACATCCGGTTAAATACTGAGGCAAGAAAAAAGCCAACTCTGATTCGGTCTGAAACTAAAACTGCTTCTGCATCGGACCATGCGGCAAAAAGACTGAGGATATGGCGTTGGTCATGCGTGACCGACGCCAGCCATATACTCTGGTATTCGAAGAACATCAGCGGACTACCCACAGGTTATGACTGCAGCAATGTGAGACGAAGAACATCCTAAGTCTTCATTAAAGCTAAGTACCCCGTTGGGGAAACTTTTCTTGCCTCAGACCGATGTCAGAAAAAGTTAACAATTGTATTTCTTGTGGGAAGCAAATACCGCATAAGGATTTCCATTCCCTCTGCATACGTTGTTTAGGCCCAGACCACGATGTCTCGGGCTGTCGCTTTTGCGCTACTTTCAATAAACGCACTATTAAGCGTCGGGCGGAGTTCGCCCAACATTTTTTTGGTAAAGCCTTTGATTATAAAATGTCGGAGACTCCGACTACCGTTTTGTCCAAAAAACGCAAGGACCGACACGCGAGGTCCACGGTCCCCACCGACACCACGCCAAAACCGGCTACACATGGTCCGGTTCCCAGCGAGACGCCTATGCAGTCCCTGACTACCGACGACACTTCTTTGGCGGTGTCTTCTGTAACCGAGACCGCAGGTACCTCGGCCCATACCCAGACTACAACCACCGAAGCCACTGTGAGCGTTAAGCCTCCTAATGTGGACAGGTCCACTTCCACCCATGGTGTCTTTAGACCCTCATCTTCCTTTTCCATTAAGGCCTTTACTAAATCCAAATCAGCCAGGCATCCCAAGAGGCCTGTTGCACAGGGCCCATCTCCTGGACCCATGCCTAAAAAGCAGATGCTTAAAATGGCTGAGGATTTAATTACTCTTATCAGGGGTTCCCAAGCCCCTCCAGACAAGAGGCCCAGAGTGGAGGAAGATTCTCCCTCTTCTGATCAGGGCTCCATTTTTTTCAGAACATTCTGATGTAGAGGAACACTCTTACTCCCCTTTTGAAGATTCTGATGCAGAGCAGTCCATTCCTTCTGTATCTCCTCCTGAGGATTTTTCGTTTGGGGAAACCTTGCACACCTTGAGGGAACACTTCCATTGGGAAGGCCAAGACTTTTCTGATTCCAAGAAAAGACTTACGGAATTTCTTTTGTTACCTCAACACAGACCTCTGGCGATACCTCCTATCTTGGACGTACGTGATGATGTTTATTCGGAGGCTTGCCTTAATCCGGATTCCCTGCCTCCTGCACCAGTCAAGCCTGATAGGTACTACAGAGTTCCTAACTCACCAATTTCTTTACAAAAGCCATAATGCTGACCCTGAAACCATTTCTCAAGGCCCCAAGGGAATGAAGGCCTCTACTGCTAAGAATCCACTACCTTCCGAAAGAGAGTCAAGATCCTTAGAAAGGTGAGGAAAAAAGGTATATACCTCGGCCACCCTAGCCATGAGGGCCTTAAATTGTCAGTTTCATATGCTTAAATATCAGCAGTTTCTGTTATCACAATTAAGAAATAAAATGTCTCAACCTGAACAACCAGATTTGAAGGAGTTGCAGGATATGATGCATAGTGCAGAACAAGTGGGTAAACACACCTTACAATGTGGCTATGATGCCCTAGAGGCCTCAAGTAGAGCTGCTGTTACAGGATCAGTCATTCATAGGCATGCATGGCTTAGGGAACAAATCTTGCCTGATCATGTGAAAGCTAAACTACTAGATGCTCCTTTACAAAAGGATGTGCTATTTGGTACTAATGCTGAGGAGATACTACGGAAAATGGAAGAAAAAGCCAAATCTATGCAAACTGTCAAAGCTTTTCTACAGGTTCAACCACGTTTTAGCAGAAATTGGCCTTCTAAAAACTGGTCCTTTCCAGCCACGGACAAGCCCCAAAGAGGTAGATACAGGCACACAAGGGGCAGAGGACAATCACAAGGATCATATAGAGGCAGGCAATGGCAAACTCCAGCACCAAGAGAGGGCGAAGACGGTGCATAACAATACAGGAAACAAACCCAATGACTTCCTCCTTTCCATGCCAAGCAAGTCTCAGCTGGCAGCACCCTTGGGAGGAAAGCTGGCATTATTTACAAGAAATTGGCATATTGTCACAACAGACAAATGGATCCTGGACGTTTATAAACAGAGGCTACAGATTTCATTTTCACACTCTCCCAAAAATGAGAGGCATGCCAAACCTGCCACACAATCAAAGGGCAGAGGCACAACTACAAATTTCAAAGCTCATAGACATGAAAGCTATTCAAGAGGTACCTACTCATGAACAAGGTCAAGGTTTTTATTCCAGGCTATTTCTGGTACCAAGGAAAGGAACCGACTGGAGACCCATTTTGGACTTATCCATCCAAAACACATTCTTACTCGTGCCAAAATTCAAGATGCTCACATTACAGCAGCTTCTTCCCATGCCGGGCAAGGAGTTTTGGCTGGTAACATTGGACCTCAAGGAGGCATACCTGCATGTCCCAATCAGACAAGGCTGCAGAAGATACCTCAGATTTCTTGCAGGTTCAATCCACTATCAATTCTCTGCATTGCCCTTTGGCTTATCTACTGCGCCCAGAGTATTCACGAAATGCCTGGCATCAGTAACTGCCTACTGCAGACTTCAAGGGATACAAATTTACCCTTATTTGGACGACTGCCTGATCCAAGCGGACAGCAAGCACATACTTCTGGAACATCTGGCTTATGCAACACGGTTACTGAATTCTCCGGGATACACAATCAACAAAGAGAAATCCAGGCTAACACCATCTCAGAAAATAACTTTCCTGGGTGCCAACTTGGACACAAACACCCAGATGGCCTATCTTCGCCAGAAAACAGGTGCAACTAACTCAGTACTTCAAAATACTAGCAAATTGTACCAGGCTTACTGCAAGGAAAATCCTGCAGGCTCTGGGCTTCATGGCATCTTGCATTCTTTTAATCCCATGTGCAAAGTTACATATGAGAAAACTTCAATGGTACCTAAAAAACCTATGGTCTCAACACAGCCACAGTTTGGAAACAATAATACCAATAATTCCATGTTTGCAAAAGGAATTTCTATGGTGGGCCCAAGCATGTCAAACAAACACAGGTCTCCCATTCTGCAAGCCTCAAGCAAATCAAGTCATCACAACAGACGCCTCAGATTATGCCTGGGGGGGCGCAAGACAGACAGGTGCATTCAGGGCAAATGGTACCAAAAGGAAAAGCACCTTCACATCAATCAAAAAGAAATGCTAGCAGTGATAAATGCAATTACAGCTTTCTAGGACCTCCTGCATCCAGGACAATTATTGATAAGAACAGACAACACCACAGTAATGTGGTATATAAACAAGGAGGAAAGTACAGTTTTGTACCTACCATAAATGTAGATGTCCGAACTGGATAGCATCTGCAGTCATAACAAATGGGTTGTCCTGTCGTCAGGCAGCCCTTCGGTCGGCCGGATTCCAAAGTCTGGGTCCGGCTTCGGCTGATGTCACACTTCACCCGACGTCATCTCTGCTGGTCTTCGGGTATAAAGGCATCAGCCGACGCCATTTTCCTCAGTCTTTCTTGCCCCAGATGCCAGTTGCCCTCTTGGAAGGCTAAATTTTGGATAAATGCCAATGTTTCCAAAAAGGTAGAAGGCAAACACAAAAAATAAGCATGTATGTACATATATACAAACAAATACACCATAAGAGACTCCCCCCCCCAGCTAGCTATTAGGAGGGTAAATACCCTAGGAGTACCACAGAGGGAAGGAGGAGGGTAATCCTGACTGCAGATGCTATCCAGTTCGGACATCTACATTTATGGTAGGTACAAAACTGTACTATGTCCTTCATGGATGCATCTGCAGTCATAACAAATGGGTAGAATACCATAGCCAAACTAGGGGAGGAGGAATACAAATTATGGTGTAGTTAGGATCCCTTGCAGTACAGCAGTGGCAAACCCTGCTCGGGATCTAGAGTATAGAGGTAAATTATAATGCTTGGCAAATGTATGCACGGAGGTCCAAGTAGCCGCCTCAATAATGTCCTTGGTTGCCACTCCTCGTAAGAAAGCTGTGGTAGTGGCTGTAGCCCTTGTAGAATGAGGTCTTATGTTCTGTGGAATTGGTTTTCCATGGTAGGAGTAACCGAATCTTATGCAATTTCCTATCCATTTGGAGATTGTCTGTTTGGAAATTGCTTTTCCTTCCCTTCCTGTTGCATAGGCTACAAAAAGCTGGTCAGTTTTTCTGTTACTTTTGGTTCTGTCCAGGTAGTAGCGTAACTGTCTATGTACATCCAAGGTATGCAGCATTCTTTCGGCTCTGTTTTGTGGATTGGGAAAGAAGGTAGGTAGGTGGATTGCCTGGTTTAAAGACACTCTGGATACCACCTTAGGCATAAATGTAGGATTAGTTCTCATGGACACCCTATCTTGATGGAAGATTAGGAAGGGTTGCACTGCCATTAAGGCCTGTAGTTCCGAAACCCTCCTTGCTGAGGTAATAGCCAGTAGGAAGGCAGTTTTCCATGACAGGTGTTGTAGATCTGCTGTTGCTGCTGGTTCAAACGGAGGGAGTGTCAACTTTTCTAGCACAAAGTTCAAGTCCCATGCTGGTAATGGTGGTTTCCTAGGAGGTTTTACATTCTTGATCCCTCTGAGGAACTGCCTGAGTAGAGGATGTGAGAAGACAGGTGGATCAAAGCTGTATTCTGCTGAAATAGCTGATGCATGTATCTTGATGGAGGAATAGGACAGGCCTGTATGTAGAAGCTCTGCCAAGTACTCCAGAATGTTAGCAATATCTATGTTCGACACATCTTTTCCTCTTTCAGTACTCCAAATGACAAACCTTTTCCATTTTCCTGCATAGTTCCTTCTTGTTGAAGGTCTGTGGGCTTCAAGGATAATGTCTTTAACCCTTTGGGAAAGGTCTGGGTTAGTTGCTGCTATGTGATGTTCCAGGCAGTCAGTTGCAAGGTTTTTAGGTTTGGATGCATGATGTTGTAGTTGTTCTGAGTTAACATCAAAGGCATCAGGGGTATTGACCACATTTTCTCCCGAGACATGCTCCTCAGCAATGGGTACCAGTGTTGTCTTGGCCAGTTCGGAACTATCAGGATTATCCTTGGACGTTCCTCTTTGATTTTCAGTAGTACCTTGTGCATCAAGGGAAGAGGTGGAAATGCATATGCTGTCAGGCCTTTCCAGCTGAAGGATAGAGAGTCCACCTTCCATGCAAGTGGGTGGAATGTCCTTGTGCAGAATTTTTTGAGCTGGTGATTGAGTAGGGAAGCGAATAGGTCTATTTGTGGCATTCCCCATTTCTTTGTGATGGCCTTGAAGATGTCCGGGTGTAGCATCCATTCGTGAGCATCCGAGGTGGTTCTGCTTAAAATGTCCTCTAGGGTGTTCTCTTTTCCCGGTACAAATATTGCCTGTAACTGGATGTTGTAGCTGAGAGCCAGATTCCAAAGGTCCAAAGTCATTCTGCATAGGGGGTATGAATGAGTGTCTCCCTGTTTGTTGATGTACCACATGACTGTGGTGTTGTCTGTCCTTATCATCAAATGGCCTTCTTTGAGGAATGGTCTGAATTTTTGGATTGCCAGTTTTACTGCCAGCATTTCTTTTTGGTTTATGTGCAGGTGCAGCTGGTCCTGAGTCCACAATCCCTGTACGCATTTGTCCAGCATGTGCGCCCCCCATCCTAGGTCTGAGGCGTCCGTTGTGATGGTTTGGCTTGCTCGAAAGTTGTGGAAGGTTAAGCCTGGGTTTGACTGGCATGCTTGAGCCCACCATAGGAACTCCTGTTTTAGGCATGGGATTAGTGGTATTTCTGTTTCTAAGCTGTGCCTGTGTTGAGACCATAAATTCTTTAGGTACCACTGTAGCTTTCTCATATGCAGTCTGGCATGTGGGACCAAGATTATGCATGATGCCATGAAGCCCAAGGCCTGCAGAACTTTTCTTGCTGTTAGTTTGTTCTGCTTTGTTAATGCCAAGAAGTAAAGAGGGAGCTCTTTTGTTTTTCTGCAGTTAGGAATGCCATTTGTTTTACTGTGTCCAATTCCGCCCAAGAATGTTCTTGTTTGGGATGGTATCAGCCTTGACTTTTGTAAATTGACTGTGTATCCCAGGGCTTGTAGCAAGTAAATGACCCTTTGTAAATCTGTTGTCAGCTTGCTTTTGTTGTCCGCTTGTAACAGGCAGTCGTCCAGGTATGGATAAATTTGGATTCCCTGTACTCTGCAGTGAGCGATTACTGATGCCAGGCATTTTTTGATTACTCTGGGCGCAGTAGATAAGCCAAAGGGCAATGCTGAGAATTGATAATGCTCTGATCCTGCAAGAAATCTGAGGTATCTTCTGCAATTTGGTCGAATGGGGACGTGCAGGTATGCCTCCTTGAGATCTAGAGTTACCAGCCAACACTCCTTGCCCAGCATGGGAAGAAGTTGCTGTAGAGTCAGCATTTTGAATTTTGGGACAATGATGTATGTGTTTAAGATGGACAGGTCGAGAATAGTTCTCCAGCTTTTCTCTTTTCTTGGCACTAGGAAGAGTCTGGAGTAGAATCCTTTGCCCTGTTCTGTTATTGGTACTCTTTCCACAGCTCTCATCTTTGTTAATTCCGCTATCTGCTGCAGAGCTTCCATTTTTTGATTTGGAGGCAGGTTTGGCATTCCTCTTTTTACTGGTAAGGTGTGGAAGTGGAACCGGTAGCCTTGGTCTATGGTTTGCAAAATCCACTTGTCTTTTGTGATATAGTGCCAATTTTTCGAAAATAAGGCTAACTTTCCGCCTAATGGTGCTGCTATTTGCTCCCTGGTAGGCGGAGTCAGAGCCAAGTCACTGGGATTGTCCTGTTGCAGTGGCAGTGGTTGTGTCTGTGCCTCGGTTATTGCCTTGCCACTGTCATCCTCTGTAGGCACCTCCTCTGGATTGATTTCTGCCTCTAGAGCGTCTATTCCTGCCCCTTTGGGATCTTGTGGAGTCAGGAAAGGACCAATTTTGGCAGGCCAGTTCCTGCTAAACCTTGGGGCTGAACCTGTAAGAAATCTTTAACTGTTTGTACAGATTTTGCCTTTTCTTCCATTTTCTTCATTACCTGCTGGGCAGGTTCCCAAATAGACTGGCCTTATCCATAGGAGCATCTAATAGCTTTGCTTTAACATGATCCGTAAGACCTGTTCTTTCAGCCATGCATGCCTTCTTATCACTGTGCCAGTCATGGCTGATCTAAATGAAGCCTCCAGTGCATCATAGCCACATTTTAAGGAATGGTTACTAACCTGTTGGATGTTATTCACCATTTCTAATACATATTTCTTATCTAAAGATTCATCAGAGGACAGTTTTTAGTTAACTGATCAAGCATAAACTCTTGGTATTGGATCATGTGAAACTGACAGTTTAAAGCTCTAGCTGAGAGAGTAGCAGAGGTGTAAACTTTTTCCCCATCTCTAAGGACCTGGATTCCCTTTCAGAGGGAATAGGGTTTTTGCTGTGGTCGAGGCTACTGCCTTAGGCCCCTGGGATATAGTTTCGGGTCTGCAAGTGGGGCCTTGTATAGGTGGTGATGAGTGTCTGGCACCCTGTAAAATCTATCTGGTTTGGCAGGGGCTGGAGGTAAAGAATCAGGTGCAGTGCAGACATCATTAAATGCATCGTGCACAACAGGCAGAAGAGGAAGTATAGCTAAGGGCCTATGTTGTGGTAAGTGCAGAAAAGTCCTAAGCCTTTTTCTTGAATCTGAGAAATCTTGACCCTGCCATTGGAATTGTTCTCTCATGGCATGTAAGGTTTCCCCAAAGGAAAATTCCTCTGGTGGAGAGGCAGATGGAATGGATTCTTCAGCATCGGAATCTTCATAAGTGGAAAAAGGAGCCTCTGGCTGGTCTGTAATGTCCGAGTCATCCGCAGAATCATCAGAGGACACTGGCTCGGGGGGCTCTGCTCTAGGTCTCTTTTCTGGGGCTGAGAGGCCCTGTCTGGGTGAGATTGGGATCCCTAATTAAGGATATTAAATCTTCTGCCAGAGTAAGCATTTGTGAACTAGAAGTGGGCCTGTGTGAGGGGGGTTTAACAGGCACTGATTTAGCAGATTTGGCTGCTTTAGCCCTGGCAAAGGCCTTAATAGACATGGCTGCAGGAGGCCTAGCAGCACCACGTGCTGGGGTAGAGACATCCAAAGGGATGGTGTCTGATAAATCACTAGGAACCACAGTTGTAGGCAAAATTTCTGAGGCCGATTCAGGTAAGGTAGCAGGAGCCTCAGTAGTAGTCATGGATTCGGCTGAATATTGACCAGTTTTCTCGGTTTCTGCAGAAACCGAGACACTCGCGGCTTGCTTAACCGTGGTTTCGGCCGAAACCGCGGACCGCGAGTGTCGGTCTTTTTCTTTGCGTTTTTTAACAATTTGGGTAGTCGGAGGATCAGACGGCATAATGTACGCAAAATCTGAGCCGAAAAACTGTTCAGCAAACTCCGACCGACGCCTAAGCGTTCGTCGGTTGAAGGAAGCACAGGCCGAACAGGCTGCTACGTCGTGGTCTGGGCCTAAGCAAGGCAGACAGTAAGAGTGGAAATCTTTATGAGGTATTTGTTTCCCACAAGTTAAACAGTTATTGACTTTTTCTGACATCGGCTGAGGCAAGAAAGAGTCCCCAACGGGTACTTAGCTTTTAGAAGTCTTCAAGTAGTATTCGGTAGTAGTAATCTCTGGATCTGACCGACCGGCACTTGCGAACAGCTTCTGCTTCGGCCACGCTGCAAGAAAGACTGAGGAAAATGGCGTCGGCTGATGCCTTTATACCCGAAGACCAGCAGAGATGACGTCGGGTGAAGTGCGACATCAGCCGAAGCCGGACCCAGACTTTGGAATCCGGCCGACCGAAGGGCTGCCTGACGACAGGACAACCCATTTGTTATGACTGCAGATGCATCCCATGAAGGACATCACATTCATACCCCCTGTGCAGACTAGCCATGACACTTTGCAACTTGGCTCTGGAATGGCAAATCGAACTTCAAGCACAGTACTTGCCAGGTTTGGAAAACATGCTGGCAGACAATCTAAGCAGAAATATGACAGATCCACACGAATGGAAGTTGCATCCTCAAGTGTTTACAAAGATAATCCAAGCGTGGGGGAGGCCAGACATAGATCTCTTCGCCTCCCACAGGAATCATCAATTGGAAAAGTTTTGTTCGAGGACCTTTAATCCAAAGGCCTGGAGAGTGGACGCCCTTTCATTCAGTTGGACAGCATGGACAGTTTACGCTTTCCCACATCTGCCTCTTCTGCCCAAGGTGCTCTTGAAAGCAAGAGCAGACAGACCGAAGATGATACTGATTGCTCCAGACTGGCCAAGACAACACTGGTACCCACACCTGAGGAGCCTAACACATACTCCTCCCTGGCCCCTACCTCTAATGCCTCTTCTGCTGACTCAGCACAGCTACAAAACTCTTCACAGTCAGCTGAAAACACCCAATCTCGCTGCATGGAAAATTCCTTAACACCACAACAGACCCTACTCCCCAAAGAGGTGCAGGATGTCATTTTGGAGGACAGAAGGCCATCTACTAGAAAGGCTTACTCCGCAAAATGGAAACGGTTTTGCTCTTGGAATGAGAAAAAAGGCCAGGGCCCTAGAAAACTGAATTTGCCTCAGGTATTACAGTATCTAGCTGAGCTGCTGAACAGTGGACTTTCATTTTCCTCCATAAAAATCCATGCCTCAGCCATTTCTGCAGAATTCAACACGGATCCACCCTTATTCTCTCATCCACTCTTAAGACAGTTCCTCAGAGGGGCTAAGAATATAAGACCACCAAGGAAACAACCAGTGCCAGCCTGGGATCTTAATTACATTCTAGAAAAATTAACATTGCCTCCCTTTGAACCAGCTGCCTCAACAGATTTGCAATATTTGTCCTGGAAAACAGCTTTCCTTCTGGCCATTACCTCAGCTTGTAGGGTTTCGGAACTACAAGCCCTCACGGCTGTGCAGCCCTTTCTCATCTTCCAAAAGGACAGGGTTTCCCTTTGAACCAACCCGCCATTTATGCCTAAAGTGGTATCCAGGGTAGCTTTAAATCAAGCCATACACTTACCTACCTTTTACCCCAATCCTCAAAACAAAGGGGAAAGGCTGCTACACTCCTTAGACATCCATAGACAGCTACGTTATTATTTGGACAGAACAAAGCCTTTCAGGAAATCAGAACAACTTTTTGTGTCCTATGCTGTAGGAGCTCAAGGGAAGCCAGTTACCAAACAGACAATTTCAAAATGGATAGGCCACTGCATACGGTTTTGTTACTCCTATCATGGAAAATCTGTCCCTACAGGCATCAGATCCCACTCCACCAGGGCCACAGCTACCTCTACAGCCTTCCTCAGAGGAGTTCCTACCAAAGATATTTTAGAGGCAGCCACTTGGAGTTCTGTGCATACCTTCACAAAACACTACCACCTGCCTTTATATTCCAAAACTAGAGCAGGCTTTGCCACTGCTGTGTTGCAGGGCATTCTGGCTCATCCCAGTTCCACCTAGTGCCTACCACCCTGTGTAGCTTTGGGATTCTACCCATCTGTGATTACTGCAGCTGTATGCACGATGAACATAGTACAGTTTTGTACCTACCATAAATGTAGATGTTCGAGTGCTAATACAACTGCAGTACAGTTTTCCCTCCCTCCTTCCCCTCTTGGTAAAGGCCTAGGGCCTAACCTCTTCATACAACCTGATTGGGTTATCCTTCTATGGTATATTTGCTTGCAACTACTGATTTTTGATTATATTGCATTGCATGTATATAAATATAATTTATGTATTGCCTTCCTACTGGGGGCACCTGACATCTGGGGCAAGAAAGACTGAAGAAAATGGCGTTGGCTGTGTCTTATATACCCCTGCCTCACTGACGTCAGGAAAGAAAGCGACAGCAACCGACGCCGGACCTAGACATTGGAATTCGGCCGACCGAGGACCCGCCTGATGGCAGAAAACCCATCTGTGATTACTGCAGCTGTATTAGCACTCGAACATCTACATTTATGGTAGGTACAAAACTGTACTTTCCTTCTGAACTATTATGAGAATCAGACACTAATAAAAAATGTTTTTATACCTTTATCTTTCCATTAAGCTAGATTCCACATATTGCCTAAAATTTTCTTTAAAAGCAACCTATGACACAATTCTCTAATTCCTGTATAATCTAATCTTTCCACTTCAACATGCACACCTTGTGATCTGCCAATGAATGATATAATTAACCCTCACCTTCTCACCAAATCCCAAATTACTAAAAGATTTGAAAACCCAGTCATGTTATGTGCTCTCTGAACCTCTTGCCACATTACAAAATCCATTTGTTTAAATATCATTTCCTTTTAAGTGAAACCTTTTACAGTGGCTCTTGAACATTCAAAAAGTACAGCTGTATACACTTACCATAAATGTAGATGTTCGAGTGTATTCACTGTTGCAGTCATTACATTTGGGTAATCTGCTGGCAGGTTGCCCTCAGTCGGCCTGATTAACAAAGTCTTGGGTCCTGCGTCGTTTGCTGTCTCTTCTTCAATGACATCAGGTCGTCAGGGGTATAAAACATGCAGCCGACGCCATTACATCAGTTTTTCTTGTCCCAGATGTCAGGTGCCCCCCCAAATGGGGAGCAATATATATATATATATATATATATATATATATATATATATATATATATATATATATATATATATATATATATGTGTGTGTGTGTGTGTGTGTGTGTATATATAATTTAAAACACAAAACATATACCTCCAAACAAAAGCAAATACACCAAAAAGGCTTTTAAGCATAGTAAAAGAAAGGAGAGGTATAGTAAGAGAAAAACAGGGGGCTGGAGGGTGGGTAACCAGAACTGCAACAGTGAATACACTCGAACATCTACATTTATGGTAAGTGTACACAACTGTACTATGTTCTTCGTGTTTCACTGTTGCAGTCATTACATTTGGGTAGAACCCCAAAGCTATGGTTGGGAGGATGGATTTATACAGCATTAGGAGCAGCTATAAGGCCCTGCAGGACAGCAGTGGCAAAGCCAGCTCTGGATTTAGAAAACAGAGGTAAATGTTAATGTTTGGTGAACGTATGAACTGTGCTCCAGGTAGCAGCTTCTAGAATGTCTCTGGTAGGAACCCCTCTGAGAAAGGCTGCAGAAGTAGATGCAGCCCTGGTGGAATGAGATCTGATCCCCTTGGGGATAGGTTTACCATGGTGCATATAGCAGAAACGAATACAATGGCTTATCCATTTGGAAATGGTCTGCTCTGAAACAGCCTTTCCCTCTGCCCCTGCAGCAAATGCCACCAATAGTTGTTCAGATTTTTTTTTAGAGATTTTGTCCTGTTTAAGTAGGATCTAAGTTGTCTGTGTACATCCAATGAATGCAGAATCTGCTCACCCTTGTTCTGTGGATTGGGAAAGAAAGTTGGCAGATGAATTGTCACACTGGATACCACCTTAGGCATGAAAGTTGGATTGGTCCTGAGAACCACCCTGTCTCAATGAAAAATAATGAAAGGATCCACTGCCATAAGAGCCTGTAATTCTGAAATCCTTCTAGCTGAAGTGACTGCTAAAAGGAAAGCTATTTTCCAGGAGAGAAATTTTAGTACCGCAGTAGCAGCTGGCTCAAAAGGAGGGAGAGTGAGCGTTTCCAAAACAAAATTGAGTTCCCATGCAGGAGTTGGCACTCTCCTGGGAGGGCTTAAATTTTTGCCCCCTCTGAGATACTGCTTTAGCAGAGGATGAGATAAGAGGGGAGGTTCTGTGTTGTAATGAGCTGAAATGGCTGAGGCATGGATTTTAATGGAAGAAAAAGATATGCCCTTGTGAAGCATCTCAGTTAAATATTGCAGAATCTGAGTAATATTGGGCATTGCTGTGCTTATTCCTTGGGATTGGTTCCAGGCACAGAATCTTTTCCATTTGTCAGCATAAGATTTTCTAGTACTAGGCATTCTAGCCTCCAAAATGACATGGGTTCATTGGTAGGTACTAGGCTATTGCTAGGGCCTATACAAGCCTAGCCAAAAAGGTCCCCTGGTTTTCGCCACCCAAGAAAATTATTTTCCTGTGCCCCTGTCAAGCAGAACCACAGAAGTGATCCCCGGGGTGAATTTCCTATTACCCATCCGATCAAGATTTTTCTTGAAGAGTGCTAATGAGGAGCTTCGTTTGACAGACAGGTAGTCTGTTCCAGAGTATGGGAAGTCTCTGGGACAGGAATCTATCCCTCCAGCATGTTCTGTTTATTGTGGTGATAAGGTTTAGGTCCCTAGAGCGTGTAGCTCGGAGGGATTGGGATTTCTTTAAGTGGAGCATGTCCGACAGCTCTGGGTTTGACATAGCTTTGTATGTTAGGCAGAGATCGCCTCTGAGTAGGCGATATGCGACAGAGTAAAGCTGAAGTTTTTTGAGACGGTCTGCGTAAGGCATCTGTTTGAGGTCAGTAATCCTCTTTGTGAGGTATTTTTGCGGCCCTTCCAGTTGTTGTAGATGTCTTGTGAGGTACATACCAAAAGGGGCATTGTACTCTATAATGGGTCTAATGAGTGATGAGTAGAGGGGAACAATGACCTCTTTTTTTCTGGATGAGAAACCTTTTGTGATGAGGTGTGCCACGTAGAAGGATTTCCTGACCACTGTGGTGATGTGATTATCAAAGCAGAAACTACTGTCCACCTGTGTCCCAAGGTCTCCTATCACACTTTCGGTGTTAAGTAGACTGCCATCTATGCGGTAGTTCATGGGTACAGAGTTTTTACCAAAGGGGATGACAATGCACTTTTTGGCATTGAGCTTGAGACCATGGCTTTGACACCAGGCATCTATCTCGGTGAGGGCCTTTTGTAGGATGTCCACATCGTTAGGAGTTTCGATTATGGCTCCTAGTTTGCAGTCATCTGCGAATTTAGTTAGCCAAAGACCTTCTGTGTTTGGTATCTACTTCTCTGAAGTATAGGCTAACAGGAGAGGACCCAGGACTGAGCCCTGTGGTACTCCACTTGTCTGAAGTCTGACTTGGAGTCTGCTACTTTCACAGTGTGGGTTCTGTCAGTAAGCCATTTGCAACGCATCTTGTGACAGGGATTTATACTTAGTTTAGTGAGTTTATCTATAATTCCAGAGTTGGGGGTGGTGTCGAATTCCCTGGCGAGATCTAGATAGGCTGTGTGAACCACCTTACCCTCATCTATGGCTTTGGTGACTACTTCAAAGAAGTCTATCAGGTTTAGGAGACATGATCTGCCGTTTACAAACCCAAACTGTGTGGGGTCCAGAGTTTGGAGATCTCCAATGTTTTTATGAGTTCCATGATGATACGTTCCATGGCCTTGCAGACCAGGCTCGTCAGGCTAATGGGGCGGTAGTTCCCGGGTTCTGTTTTGGCCCCCCCTTTGTGCAGTGGGATAACTGTCAAGGTGCGCCATTCAATAGGCACAAAGCCTGAGGTGAGGCTATGACTGAACATGGTACTTAGGTGGGGTGCCAGTTCATTCTGTAGTTCATGTAGAAGGCGGCTTGTTGTCAGGTCCCATGGATGCTGTGTTCCTGGCTTTGGAGAGTGAGGTTTTTACCTGTGCAGCCATGATTACAGGAACTTTGCATTCTTCCAGTATAAAGATGGGCCCTTTAGGGGGTGAGAGGGGGGTAAAGTTAGCACTGAACCTATCTGCCAGAATGTTGGCAATATCAGTTGGTTCTGTATATTTAGTGTCATTGTTCTGTACATTTAGTGTCATCAGTTTGCTGAGGGATGCCAAGGGTGAAATTAGTTGATTAGCCATGCTGCAAGATTCAATGTTTGGAGCCGAGTGTGCAGAATTTGGTAGTTCTGCTGAGACAGGTGCCACGGAGGAAGGTGTGACACATTGCGCAGGAGTGGTTACCAGTGTTGGCGAGGCCAGTCTGGAGCAATCAGAATAATTTTTGGTTTGTCCTGTCTGACTTTTAGTAGAACTTTGGAGAGCAGAGGCAGAGGGGGAAAGGTACAGACTGATGGGTTTTTCCAGCTGAATGACAGAGCATCCACTTTCCAAGCTTTTTTGGGATGAATTCTTGTGCAAAATTTGTCCAACTGATAGTTCTGGGGTGAGGCAAAAAGATCTATGTCTGGACTCCCCCATTTGCGTGTCAACATGCTGAAAACTTGCAGTTCCAGTTTCCATTTGTGTGGGTCCATAAGATTTCTGCTTAGTTCGTCTGCCAGAGTATTTAGCTTTCCTGGCAGGAATTGTAGTTGTATTTGGTAGGTCAAGGCCGTGTTCCACAATGCCATGGCTAGTCTGCAAAGGGGGTAGGAACTGTGATGTTGTCTGTCTTTATCATTAGTTGTCCTGGATGAAGGTAGTCCTTAAAGGCTGTCAGTGCATTCTGTACAGCTAGCATCTCTTTCTGATGGATATGTAGGTGCATTTGATTTGGGCTCAATTTGCCCTGAATGCACTTTCCTGCCTGATGAGCCCCCCAAGCATAATCTGATGCATCTGTAGTTAGGGTTTGGGAGGCAGAGGGTGGAGTGAATGGCAGTCCCTTGTTTTGGTGGCAGACCTCTGCCCACCATAGGAACTCTAGCTGCAGGCAAGGTATGACAGGAATCATTGTTTCCAGGCTGTGACAATGTTGACTCCATAAACTTTTTAAGTAACACTGAAGTTTCCTCATATGCAGTCTTGCATGTGGAATTAGAAGAATGCAGGAGGCCATGAACCCAAAGGCTTGCAGAATTTTTGTCTTGCAGATAGCAGGGTTTTTGTGACCACCTGTCTGAAGTAAGTCACCAATTGAATTTGCTTTTCTGGCATAAGGTAAAGTCATCTGAGCAATTGTATTCAAGCTTGCACCCAGGAATGTAATTTTTTGAGAGGGTACCACTTGTGATTTCTTTTTGTTTATGGTGTACCCTAGAAAAGTTAGAACCCTTTTTACAAATGCCAGATGCTTTAGAAGAATGTCCTTGTTTTCTGCCTGAATTAGGCAATCATCCAGGTATGGATATATCTGAATATTTATTTGCCTGCAAAATGCAATTACTGGAGCCAGGCACTTTGTGAAGACCCTGGGCGCAGTAGATAAGCCAAAGGGCAGTGCAGAGAACTGGTAATGCAAGTAGCCTGCTTTGAAGCGGAGGTATTTTCTGCAAGATTCCCTGATTGGGATATGCAGGTAAGCCTCAAGTCTAGTTACCAACCAGGCATCTTTGCCTAGCATAGGTAGTAACTGCTGAGCAGTCAGCATCTTGAATTTTGGAATGTCCAGAAATGTGTTTAGAGTGGATAAGTCCAGAATTGGACGCCATGATTTGTCTTTTCTGGGTACCAGGAAAAGTCTTGAATAGAAACCTTGTCCCTTTTCCTCTTCTGGTACTGGTTGAATAGCCCCCATGTTCATGAGGGACAGAACTTGTTTCTGGGCCTCTGCCCACTGATTTGGGGGCAGATCTGGCCATTGGTTTGGGATTAGCATAGTGTGGAAATGAAATCTGTATCCCTGGGATGTTGTGTCTTTCGGCTTTTCCCGGTTAGGGGTCGCCACAGCAGAACTCTGTTCCGCTAATGATTGGTAGTTAATTTTTACGTGCCGAGTTACCAGCCCTGACGCACAACCTTCAATGAAGGTATGCCCATTCACGCATGCCTCCACACAGAAGACGCTCTAGCTGAAAATCGAACGCGACAACTTCTTGCTGTGAAGCGACAACGCCGCAGCACCACCACCGTGGTTGGGATACTATGTTTAAAACCCATTTGTCCTGGGTAATAAGTTGCCAGTTTTGTGCATGAAGTGCCAGTTTTCCCCCCAAAGGGGCGGCTAAAAGGTAAGTGCTTGGTGATTGCAGAGGGAAGTCATTGAGACCATTTACCATAAGGAGGTGCCTTGTTGTTTCCAGATTTGGAGGTGGAGGCACCCCATTGTTTTGTTCTAAAAGTTCCTTGTGACTGAAACCTGGAGCCTTTGGAATGTCTTGATTTGACTTGAGCGGCTCTCAAAGGGACTGGAAAGGACCAGTTCTTAGTAGGCCAGTGCCTACTAAATCTTGGAGGTTGCACTTGTAAGAAATCTTTCACAGTTTGCATAGATTTAGCTTTATCTTCCATCTTTTTTAACACTTCTTCAGCCTTATTACCAAAGAGACGGTCCTGTTTTAAAGGAACATCCAACAATTTTGCTTTAACATGGTCAGGCAGAGTTTGCTCTGAGCCAAGCATGCCTTCTTAGCACAGATCCAGTTACAGCAGCCCTGCAAGAGGCCTACAAGGAATCAAAACCACATTGCAAAGTATGTTTTCCAACTTGTTCATCTGAATGTAATAAATCCTGCAAATCTTTATTTTCCACACAGTCAGAGATTAACAATTTTCTGTTTAAATAGAACCATGATATGCTGTTGATATTTAAGCATATGAAATTGACAGTTTAAAGCCCTGATTGCCAAGGTTGCAGATGTGCAAACCTTCTCACCCCCCCCTATCCAGAGCCCTGGAATCTCTATCAGAAGGGGTAGGATTTTTAGCAGTAGAGGCCTTAATGGCCCTGGGACCCTGAGAAATGGTTTCAGGATCAGCAGTAGGATTTTTGAAAAGGAATGTGTGGGAGTCAGGAACCCTGCAGTATCTATCTGGCTTACTAGGAGCCAGAAAATCAGGAGTCATACTATATTCTGAAAAAACATCAACAACAATGTCTAGAACAGGAGGTATAGCCAAAGGCCTATGCTGAGGAAGAAGAAAATCCCCAAGTCTCTTTTTAGATTCAGAGAAATCCTGACTTTCCCAGTGGAAATGTTCCCTTAAGGTATGTAAAGTTTCTCCAAAAGAGAAATCCTCAGGGGGAGAAGCAGAAGGAATGGAATCTTCTGCATCAGAGTCCTCATAATTAGGTATAGATAAATCCTGTTCAGTAGAAGAATCAGAAGAAATAGAATCCTGATCATAAGATTCATAATCAATGTCTTGCTCAGGCCTCTTAGCAGGAGGGGGTTGGCTACCTCTGATCAAGGTAACTAAATCTTCAGCCATTTTGATCATTTGCTTTTTAGGCATAGGGGCCTACACACGTGGCCCAAGCGTCAGTTTTTTTAGACATAGTAGATTTTGGCCTTAGTTTTGAAGATGGCGTCGGTTTAATATACAAATCTTTAGGCCTGAAAACACCCTCAGAAGCCGGTGCCTGCACAGCAGCTCCGGATCCATCTAAGGAACAGACATCCGCGGGTTCAATACTTAAAGCATCTCGCGGCATACCGGACTCCAAATGGGTTTCAGTAGAGGCCTGCGAATCAAAAGTAGTGGGCATCAGGGGCTGCGAAAGCGCCTCACTGAGTACTGGCGAACTAGAGACTGGCTTAGGAAAAGCATCGTAGTCAGTTTTGGACCTTGACAGCCTGTCTTTTTCTTTGCGTTTTTTAGGTATTCCGGTAGTCGGATTGCTAACAGATGTAATTTCTGGACAGTTAAATTGTGAGCCAAAATATTTAGAAGCAAAAATGTACAGACGTTTAATAGTGCGTTGATTAAATCTAGCACAAAACCGACAGGGTACGTTATGATCAGGGCCTAGGCAAGGAATCAGTACAAATGAAAATCCTTATGAGGTATTTGCTTCCCACAAGTAATGAAACTATTAACTTTTACTGATATCGGTAAGGAGCAAGAAAAAGTTTACCCAACGGGGTACTTAGCTTTTAGTTGAAGATTTCGGTTCTGAAAATTTCAGGTGTCGGCCGACCGGCACTTGCGAACTGCTTCTGCTTCGGGCACCGCGCGGCAAGAAAGACTGATGTAATGGCGTCGGCTGCATGTTTTATACCCCTGACGACCTGACGTCATGGAAGAAGGGGCAGCAACCGACGCAGGACCCAAGACTTTGTTAATCAGGCCGACTGAGGACAACCTGCCAGCAGATTACCCAAATGTAATGACTGCAACAGTGAAACACGAAGAACATCCCTAGATATCATTGCACTCTTTTTTCTTTGCATTTGTGATGTTACACACAAAGACACCAAATGACAGTGCTGCAATATAGTTTCATTTTCTATTTTCTACAATATAGATAAAAAGCCATACAGCAAACATACCACTAATTATTTAGTCATGCACACCACTGCTCTTCCTGGTTGTTATAACTGAATCTAATAACTTCAACTTTCTGTCCTTACTCAACAATTCACAAATACCTGATCATCTTTTCCTCAGCAGACCCAAATGCACTCTTTCAAAACAACACCCACATCAACACACAGAGCTACATCTCATGCAGCTTCTACCTCTAAGCCTATAAGGCAAGTCACCACATAATCCAACATTCTAATTACTGGAGACTCCATCGTGAGACACACTGATGTCCCTCTCACAAGGCTGAGTAAGGAGAAAGCTACTGTCAAGCTGCTTATCAGGCCTAGGATCACTCACATTACACATGCACTCAAGTCACTGGACCAGAATTACCAGTACGACTCAGTCATAGTCCATGTGGGAGTAAATGACTGGAGACGTACCTTCCTAGACTATATGAAGAGAGATGTCATGGAGCTCTCAGAATGTGCGTCTCAGGCAGGTATGAGCCTAACATTGAGCAGCATTTTACCCTCTCCAAGGATGATGCCACAATATGAACAAAAGATGATTGACTTTAATAACTGGCTTAGTTTCTGGTTCTAAGTGGGTGCAATATTTGTCAGCATGGAAGGAGATTGGTCAACAGACCATGCTGCTTTGCCAGGGATGGTCTGCACCTCTCCCCTCTTGGATTTCGAATATTTGCTAAAACATTGTCTTCCCCCACAGTGCCTTTTTTAGGCAATGCCAAACTGAAAGTACTTCCGGCATAGCAAATCAAAACCAAAAGGAGTTGCTTGCTACTGAGATTTGTCTGCATACATCAACTGGACATAAGCTGATTTAAGTATATTTCCTTCATTTTATTGTGGTTGTTATAACTTGGACTGATTTCTCAGATCTAGCTCTGTTGAAACTGTCTTGTGTGTGTGTGTGTCTGAAGCTCTGCACTAGTTGTTAAACTGCTCTGAAATTCCTTTAAGTGTTAATTAGCTTGGGGGGTTTCTGATAACACTAAAACCTGTGTTGGTTACATCTCTGGTAATCATTTTAAGTAGAGTTGCTTGCTACTGAGATTTGTCTGCATACATCAACTGGACATAAGCTGATTTAAGTATATTTCCTTCATTTTATTGTGGTTGTTATAACTTGGACTGATTTCTCAGATCTAGCTCTGTTGAAACTGTCTTGTGTGTGTGTCTGAAGCTCTGCACTAGTTGTTAAACTGCTCTGAAATTCCTTTAAGTGTTAATTAGCTTGGGGGGGGGGTTCTGATAACATTAAAACCTGTGTTGGTTACATCTCTGGTAATCATTTTAAGTAGAGTTGCTTGCTACTGAGATTTGTCTGCATACATCAACTGGACATAAGCTGATTTAAGTATATTTCCTTCATTTTATTGTGGTTGTTATAACTTGGACTGATTTCTCAGATCTAGCTCTGTTGAAACTGTCTCCCCCCGCCCTGTTCTTGGATGTAGTTTAAATTTGGTGGCTTTTGCAGTGCCCGCCCACTGTAGATTTGATCTAGGACACTCCCCAGTCCCTTCTCTTTACCGCATTCTCTAATAAACCCTTTCTGCACTTGCTTTTAGTCCTTTTAATTTAATTACATTTTTTCATACTGTGTGTGGACTAATATTGCTACATACTCAAGTGTGCCAGCTTGCACTGCATGTGAATTGTTTTTATAGCATTTACTGTCTGTTTTCCTTGTCTCTGTAAAAAAAAAAATCTCTTGTTTTCCTGCCTTACTGAACTAGAGTAGTCCAGTTTCAGAGTTGCTGATCCCTGGGCTTTGTTTTTAGTTCCTGTTACTGATCCATTGCCTTATTAGGGAGGAGGGAAGTTTCTTTGCTTACCAGTGGGAGTGGGAAGCACTGAGCAGCCTTTCTGTCCGATTTGGTGAAGTTTCAGCCAGAAACTAGTAGTCCATTGGTCGTTTTGGGCCAATTCCTAGCTCCTTTCAGCCCCTGCTATAAAACACGCTAAACACGCTTTTCCAGCTTGTACCAACTCAGCACAGATCCTCGTGGTGGCCTGCAGAGTGATCCAAGCAGCAGAGAGCTAAAAGAGTGACTTTCTACCAGATATAAGTATTTTTGTGGCTTTCCCACTGTTATTTAAGCTAGCGACTGCATTTCGCCTGTTTTATTGCTACTTTAAGTGATTTCTGCATTTTACACTGTTTATTGCACTTTAAGTTACTAATTGTTGCAAATTGTTTCTGTAGGCTACACACTAAAGTGCACTAGCCGATTTACAGCATTTATAGCATTTACTGTCTGTTTTTTCCTTGTCTCTGTAAAAAAACAAAAAAATCTCTTGTTTTCCGCCTTACTGAACTAGAGTAGTCCAGTTTCAGAGTTGCTGATCCCTGGGCTTTGTTTTTAGTTCCTGTTACTGATCCATTGCCTTATTAGGAAGGAGGGAAGTTTCTTTGCTTACCAGTGGGAGTGGGAAGCACTGAGCGCCTTTTGTCTGATTTGGTGAAGTTTCAGCCAGAAACTAGTAGTCCATTGGTCGCTTTGGGCCAATTCCTAGCTCCCTTCAGCCCCTGTTATAAAACACGCTAAACGCTGCAAGCTGATTTAGCTGAGTTACCACTGTTGCACACAAGAGCAGCGGTTAAACAAGGTTAAACTATTTGGGCCATCTAAATTCCACTCTTCCAATTTTCCCTTAAAACTACCTTCCTCGAGCTGTACTGCTGATCTAACCAGCATATCCTATAACTGAAAAGTTCATCTCTACTTGATTCCCAAGTAGACTATTCTCTATCTGTAAAGCCTAGCACTTACTCCTACAGTACTTGCACCTTGATAAAGCATTCTTATTATAGATAGTACCCCACCAGCCTAAAACCCACTTCCCCCGGAGTCCTTTGAAAGTCACTTTATCTACTACTTCTAGTATGTCGAGGGATCAGTTGCTAGTGTCCTCTCCAGCTCAACTGGTGAACCTGGGAATATTGAGGCAATGTTACAACTGCCTCATGTACACAGACAATCCTCTCCTTCTCCCACAAAACACAAATACATGCGAGAGATGCAACTATATGGCCAAACTGGAGGCTGAGCTCTCTCAACATAGGACTGGCAAGACCAGACAGGAGGAGAAGGTAACCACACACAATACATACCCAGTCACACATGGTACCATCACAACTTCAAATCATACACATACTCACACAAAGACATACTGGAGGCTCTGATCAAAAATTTACCAAAACAGCAGAGGCCACCAAAGCAGACACCCAAACAACTACCACCTCACGACCCAACACATGCAACACATAGACCACACAGTCAGAGTGTCAAACAGTCACAGCCCTTAAGGCCAAACAAAATGCCAGACACACTTGTCATTGGTGATTCCATAGTCAGACACACTGACGTCCCCCCCACCAGACTGAGTAAAGAGAAGGTCACAGTAAGCTGCCTGTCAGGCGCTAGAATCCGCCACATAACGCAAGCACTCAGGTCTCTCAACAGCAGGTACAAGTACGACTCAGTCATTGTCCACGCTGGTGTCAACGACCTGAGACGTACCTCCTTGGACTACATGAAAAGGGACATCGAGGAGCTCTCTGATTATGTAGCCCAGGCAGGTATGACCCTGACCTTGAGCAGTATCCTACCTTCACCTAGAATGATGCCACAATACAGTGATAAGATGGTCAGCTTTAATAATTGGCTTAAATTCTGGTGTCATTCAAAGGGGATCCAATGTCTGTCTGCCTGGGATGACATGCTGGACAAGCCACGCTGCTCGCAAGGGACGGCTTGCACCTGTCACCCTGGGCTTCCGGATATTGGCAAAGGCTCTTGCCACCCCATAGTGCCTTTTTAGGCAAGGCTCAAATTCTAAACCTACCACCCTAGAACACCAAAAGGAAAAAACTAAGGGTAATGCTGCTCAATGCCAGAAGTCTCAATCTCAAGATGCACGCACTCGAGGCCCTTCTCAATATGGAGAACATCGATGTCTGTGCTGTGACAGAAACCTGGTTCAAGGCTCCTGAGAGCATCCCAGCACTAACAGGTTTCACCTCATATCATGCGTTCCGGCCCCAAAATCCGGACAACACCAAGAAAGGAGGGGGGGTGTCCATATTCATAAAGGACACCCACACCTCAAGGCTGGTGGCAACGCACGATGCATCGGAGACCATCCAGGTGCAATTAACCATCTCAAACTCAGGAACCTCACATGGCCTTCCTGAAAACATTGGAGGGGATAAATGTATCTCCAAACACCATCATACTAGGTGACTTCAACTACCCTAATATACTACTCAAGCCTGAACACTCTAACCCAAAGATTCCTGGAGTTCATAAACTCAAATGCCATGGAACAACTAGTCACCATCCCCACAAGAGGAGAAAACATACTTGATCTCATCATCACGAACATGGGATCAAAATGTTCAACACCGGAAGTATACCCCTCACTGGTGAGATCAGATCATAAACTAATCTCGCTGGAGGTCCTCATCCCGCCCCCACCTGAAACAAAAAAGACCACAGTGAAAAACTTCTCAAAAGCCGATTTCACACTTCTAAAAACTAGTGTGGTCTCCTTTAAGGCCCCTGAGCCAGTGGTAAACATTACTCAAACCGCTGAATCACTTACAAATGCCTTCTACCAGCACCTACAGGACTGCATGGATCAGGCAATCCCAAACAAAACTAAGACTCTCTGTACCAAAGGCAAGCGTCCAGTCTGGTGGACCCCAGCCATAAACAAGCTCTACAACAAAAGGAGGAAGCTGCTACAAGATAGAGCAAAATCCTTGAAAGGTAAGACACCTTTGATCATTATAAGTAAAAACTAAGAGCTCTCATAAAATCATCCAAGGCAAATTTTGAGAGAAAAATCGCCAAGGACTCTAAAGAGAATCATAAGGCCTTCTTTAGCTATGTTAGAAACCTAGGAGGAAACTCCCAGATATGCTCAGAATTAGTTCAAAATGATGTGAAAATTACTGAACCTACACACATTGCCAACATACTGGCTGACAGGTTCAGTGCAAACTTCTCCCCTCCCCAAAAGGAGAGATATCTATTCCAGAGGATTGTAGCCCCCAAACATCTCCAACGCCCAGGTGAGAACTGCCCTCACTAAGGCAAAAACACAGCATCCATGGGACCGGATGGTGTCCCCGGCTGTGTGCTTCATGAACTCAACGAGGAATTAAACCCACAGTTAGGACAGCTGTTTAATCTTAGCCTCACCTCAGGATACATACCCAAGGAGTGGCGCACGCACTGTGGTCCCACTTCATAAGGGCGGTGCCTCCACAGACCCTGGAAATTACTGCCCCATTAGCTTGACAAGCCTTATCTGCAAAGCCATGGAGAGGATCATAATGGAACTCATAAATAAAGACATAGGGAACTTGCAGACTTTGGATCCAACCCAGTTTGGTTTGTCAAAGGCAGATCCTGCCTCTTAAACTTGGTTGACTTTTTCGAGACAGTCACCAAGGCCATTGATGAGGGAAAGGCAGTCCATACAGCCTACCTCGACCTGGCAAAGGCCTTCACACAATACCCCACTCAGGTATCATCGAAAAACTCATCAGCTTGAATGTAAACCCATACATCACAAGATGGGTTGCAAACTGGCTAAGTGACAGAACCCACAGGGTCAGAGTTGCTGGAGCCATGTCAGACTCAAAGCCTGTCACAAGTGGTGTCCCACAGGGCTCAGTCCTGGGTCCACTCTTGTTCGGCATCTACTTTTCTGAAGTACAAGCAAACACAGGAGGGTTATGGCTGACAAAGTTTGCAGATGACTGCAAACTGGGCCATAGTCGAAAACACATCTGACACAGATATCCTCCAGAAGGGCCTCACAGAAACAGATAACTGGTGCCAGAGCCATGGCCTGAAGTTAAACGCCAAAAAATGCATGGTCATACCCTTCGGGAAAAACAAGGTTACCCCTAGCTACCATATAGGTGGCAATCCACTGAGCACAGAAAAAGTCATCAGAGATCTGGGGACCCAGGTTGACAGTAGCCTTCGCTTGACACTCAGGTTGCTAAAGTAGTTAGGAAAACCTTCTATATCACCCACCTGATCATGAAGGGATTCACATCTAGATCAAGGGAGGTCATCGTCCCCTGTACTCATCACTCATTAGACCTATGATTGAGTACAATGCCCCGCTCGAATGTATCTGACCAGACACCTGCTGCAGCTTGAAAGGCCCCAAAAGTTCCTCACCAAAAGGATAAAGGGTCTCAAAAATATGTCTTATGCTGCCCGACTGAAAGAACTCCAGCTCTATTCAGTCTCATACCGCTTGCTCAGAGGTGACCTGTGCCTGACATATAAGGCCATGTCAAACCCAGATTTGATGAATATGCTTCACCTCAAAAATCTAGATCCCTCAGAACCACAAGGGCGGAGACTTAAACCTTGACACGGTTATAAATAGAACGTGCTGGAGGGACAGATTCATCACCCAGAGACTCCCTATGCTGTGGAACAAAATCCCGGTACATGTGAGGCAGAGCACCTCTCTGGCCTTGTTCAAGAGGAATCTTGACCAATGGATGGGAGATTGCAGATATACCCCAGGGATTACTTCAGTGTCACTGCTTGACAGAGGCACAGCAAAATGATAGGCATAGTTTTTATTCAAACTAAAAGGGTGGTGAAAGCCACATAACTATGGGCTAGGCTTATAAATGCCCTTGGGCAGATAGCCTAGTATGAACCTATGAACCTATGAACCTAATGCTAGGAGTCTAAACAAAAAAACTCCACCCTAGAAGCTCTCTTTACCCTAGAGAATGCTGATGTCTGTGTGGTTACTGAGACATGGTTTAAAGCCACAAAGAGCAGACCAACAGTGCAGGTTATAATGCCTTCCACACATTTAGGCCAGTTACTTCACAGTCAGGGACTAAAGGTGGAGGTGTCTCTATTTACATGAAAAATAAACATACTTCAAGGCTGGTCAAACAGGACAAATGCACTTGAGATGAACCATGTTCAAATCACCATAGGTAAAATCCCAAACCACTTCCTTGCAAGCTATAGCTCACCCTCCATGACCCAGGAAACCCACACCATGTATTTATGCTTACTCGAAACACTAACCATCCAACCAAAAAACATATTCATGGGTGACTAACTACCCCACTATTAACTGGGAATCCTATACAACATCAAACTTACATGCACAAAGATTCCTGGATTTTATAAACAAACTCCTTGGACCAGAAAATCAATACACCAACCAGGGGTGCAACTATACTGGATCTGGTCCTCACTAAATTTGGGAGACTGCTGCACATCCCCTACTATAATACCTTCCCTGGTAAGGTCACACAACAAAATAGTCCCCCTTGAAGTAAAAATAAAACATGGACCCCCAGCTAAACCTGGAATATTCAGGAACTATTCTAAGTCTAACCTACTATTAAGTGAGAACCTGGCAAAATTTCAAGCCCCCATAAACACTGAGAACACTTCTGCCTATGCAGAACTGTTCGCAAAAATCCTGTGCAAGCATGTTAATATCATAATAATAACATAATATATAATAATAGTTAATAGCATAGAACCAGCTGTACCCACCACGAAGAAGTAAAGAACTAACTCAAAAAAACAAGCCACCCAAGTGGAATCACAAAATCAATCATCTTTATAACAGGAGGAAGAAAATAATAGCAAAAATTAGGAGGTGCAGCACCTAGCAGGATAAAAGCACTCTCAAACTAAACAAACAACTCAGAGAACAAATAAAATCTACCAATGCCAAATTTGAGGCAAGTTTTCCTCCCAGGCAAATGACAACCACAAAGCATTCTTTAGCTATGTTCGCAACCTCAAAGGCAATGCACAATTGTGTGCAGGGCTCTTTGTAAACTGAGCCACCTATACTGAGCCAGAAGACGTAGCAAACCTCCCGGCTGATAAATTCAGCTCCGACTTTACCCCCTTCTCCCCCTCATCCTTCCCTCAGGAAGTATCATCAAATACAACTCCCACTACTATCACTAGGGAACAGGTCCATAATGCTCTCTAAGACCAAGAACACTATATTAATGGGCCCAGACAATATCCCAGGATGCCTTCTAAATAGCATGAAAAATGATTTATCAGGGCCTCTGGAATTACTATTTAAATGTAGCCTCCAAACAGGCTTCATGCCTCGAATGGAGAAAGACAACAATCAGCCCTCTGCACAAAGGTAGGCCATCTACAGACCCACAAGTCTCACTAATTTTCTATGTAAAAGCCATGGAAAGAATTATCATGGAGATGATCAACAGAGGTATAGTAAACCTCCAGACACTGGACCCAGCCCAGTTTGTTATCATCAAGGGCAGACCATGCCTACTCAACTTAGTGGACTTCAAGAATGTCACCAAAGCAATGGATGAGGGCAAAGTCGTTTACACTGCCTACCTTGACCTGGCCAAGGCACTTGACACAATACCCCAATCGGGTATTGTTGACAAACTCAATAGGTTAGGTGCAAACCTGTATGTCACCCGGTGGACAGCTAACTGTCTCACAGAAAGGACCCAGAAAGTTAGAATTGGGAGTCCACCTTTACAAAGAAGCCAGTCACAAGTGGAGTCCCTCAGGGATCAGCCCCTGGACGGCTCCTTTTTGGCATTTACTTCTCAAAGGTCAAGGCCAATGTCAGTGGTCTCTGGCTGACTAAATTTGCAGAGGATTGCAAATTAGGAGCCATCACTGAATCTCACACCAACACAAATGTTCTCCAGGAGGGGCTGACACAGAAACAACTAAATGTCAAGAAATATATAATAGTATCCTTTGGGAAGTCATCCATCCCTGATAACTATCACATTGACAACACACCCCTTAGAGTTGACCCAGTAGTCAGGGACTTGGACACACAGATTGTAATCTAGACTTTGATCATCATGTGACTACAGAGGTGAGGAAATCATTCTATGTTGCGCAACTTATAAACTAAGATATGGCATCCAAGCCCAAGGAAGTCATTGTTCCACTGTATTCGACATTCATCAAACCTATCATTGAGTACTAATGCCCCATTTGGTAAGTACCTAAACCAGGCATATCCAACAATTGGAATGTCCACAGAAGTTCCTCACTAAAAGAATACAGGGCACAAATAATATGTCCTATGCAGACCACCTCAAGGTCCTATCCCTGTATTCTGTCTCCTACAGGCTTGTGAGGGGGAGATCTATGCCTGACATACAGGGCATTGTCGAACCCCACTCTGAGAGAACACCAGCATATCCACAAAACAAACTGGACCAGAATTATCCGTGCCTGTGATATAAATAGGACCTGCTGGAGAGATAGTTATGTATCCCAGAAACTACTCCGTCTATGGAACAGACTCCTCATCTATGTGAAGCAGAGTTCCTCCCTAACCCAATTCAAATGCAACTTGGGCAATTGGATGGGAAACTGGGAATTCATCCCTGGTTTGGCACCTCTGTTTCTAATGGACAGAGGTAACCTGCAAATGGTTCATCTCCCAGGCACATGCTTACACTTACTAAGGGTATCAGAACTTGTCACGAGATTTGGGATGCATGGCTAGGCTTAAAAAGGCCCTTGTGATTGTTAGCCTAGTAAACACCTATGATCTACATTACTGTCCCTTACATTATACCAAACTGTTCCCTGGTCTGCAGTATTAAAAAAAGTGGCATTTTGCAAATAGATGTTGATGTTACTTGAACATTAACCAAAACATCACTCCTCTTAACCTTTATCTTAAAATTAATGATAAAACTCTCAATCACAAACTAATTTTTCTTAACATTTTTCATTCCTTAACCTTTCATTTCCTTTTAGTCACTGCAGACTCCTAGTGAATGGTCTTCAGCAACCTTTGCATTCCCCAGACTCTTCTCTCCACCAATCTAAAATTTGAAACTTGGTGCCAGCTTAATTTTTTATGCTCCACAAGTATTTTACTAACATTTTTAGGAGGTGCAAAATGTCTTATTCTTATTAGTCTCAACATCTTTTCCTTGCTTGTTTATACTTTCCAAAGTTATTTTGACATATATTTTCTGCAGACATTTTTTTGCACCTAACACTTTACAGTGTGAAGTCAATACACAAATATTCAAACTATATGCAACATGGGAGAGAAAAATAATTCTGCCTTCAATGTCTCTTCTCCTAACACAGTTGGTACATTTTGGAAACTCTGCAGTCAATATAGGAAAGTACCTCATTCACTTCACAGTCTGGTTGTCCTGAATGATGTACTGTTGCCTATTGTCCAAATACGTATAGCACATATTCCAAGGAAGTGCTTCTACACTTAAACCCTAAATTTTCATCTTAAACTTCTTCCATAAATCAACATCCACGTCTTACTTGTATCAATTACAATGTCACAATAGTGCAGCATTTTTAGTTTCCCTTCAGTCAAAATATCAGTTCTGAACTGAAGAAAACAAAATCACTTCCTTAGTTATAGCAAACGTATTCTACTGATAAAGTACAGCTGTGCAAGTATAATCACATTTAGGTAAGTTCACTGCTGTAGTACATGATATATAGGAAGCAGCTGTAGGTGATGTCCTCCCGACTGGCCAGACAAGCAACACTCTGAATTTAGTGGTGCAGGCTAACCTCCCCTCAAAGATGTAAGACTTTTTTTTTTTTTTGCCTTGGATGCAAAGTCGATGCCACCTGATACTTAAACATAGATTACTGTTAACAGTAGCCTAAGCTATACGGGTCCTAACCCACTGCAATGGCAATTGTCCAAAATCTAAGGGTGCCTTCCAAGTGCTACAGCCGTCAAAAGCTTGAGCATAGCTCCATAAAAGACAGTTGGAGTGCAAAAAATCTTCAGAGCTTTTTTGCCGCTGAACAGAATGTCTCTTTAGCCGGCCCCATGAAACTGACAGCTGGATAGCAATCTTCAAGAGAAGGGCAAAGTCATCCCTATTGGGAAAAGTCTTTCACTTCCCTTTGCCAGACTACAGAAGGAAAATACACTGGTATCAGATCAGTCTGGACTCCGCATCTACACCCTTTGTCCTTTCAAATTACAGTTATGGAATTTGTAAAAAGTGAGACTGTATGGTGAGTGGATCAGACACTCCATTCTCCCTTCTTTTTCCCCCCTCCTGTCAGTCACAGAGATGCTTCTGACTGGTGTTGGGAGCAGTCTTAAAACGTGTAAAACTACAAACTTTTGTGGAATCCTGTAGAAAGACAGGAGTATGCAATCAGAGACATTGACAGTTAATACTTTGAAGGCCCTAAATCATCTCTGAACCCTGGGATGTCTGAAGGTGTACACAACACAGCACCACCATCATGTGGTACACAAACAGGGAAATTACAGATCTCATGTAAATCAACTCAGTTTGACTCTTCAAGCTTCATACATTCCATTAGAACAAAACATGGTTGCAGACCAGCACAGCAGGTTCAACACAGATGGCCATGAATAGAAACTTCTTCCTGAAGTCTTCTGAGAATTGATCCAACTCTGGGGAACACTTCAAGTAGATCTACTTGCCTCCAGTCAGGACAGACAACTAAAGAAATTCTGCTCTAGGACTTCTTACAAACAGTTCTAGAAAACAAATGTTTTCTTATTCCCGTGTTCCTGTATGTTTTTCAACCCTTTCCATGAATATTCAGGCCTTTTCTGAAGATCTAGGACTCTCAAATTGTGGTGGTCATTCCTTTTGGCCAAGGCAACAATAACACCCCCTTCTTTTCAATATGGCCAAGGGCAATTACCAGAAGCTTCTGCACAGACCAGATTTATACACACAGGACAGGACAGGAGTTTGATGCACCTGAACCTAGAAACTCTTCAAACGTCTGCCTGGATGTCAGAAATTTGATATCGTTTAGTCACCTTTTTTCTAAGGACATGCAAAGGGTACTAAAGGATATGAGAAAACCTGGTACCACAGAATTATGCATCTGTGCAAGGAGAAAAAGATTTTCTAGTCAATGCTAGTCAAGAAACCAGGATCCCCTTCAGGCCAAAATGCCTCTGGTTCTTGACTATTTTTAAAAATTACTGTCCCAAATGTCCTTTCGTATTCCCCTATTAAGGCACATTTGTCAGCCATTTCTGCTTGTGTATGCTTGGATCCCCCTCCTTCTAAAAAGGTTCAAATTAAACAGTTTTTGAAAGGGGCGTTACTCATCCACCTTTGAAACAGGTGGCTCTTCCTTGGGATCTTAACTTTGCAGCCAAGCTTAATCTCCTTTTGAAATGGCTTGCAAGGTTGATGTAAGACTCTTAACTTGGAAGACTTTTACTTGTTACTCTGACATTTGCTAGGACAATATCACAGTTGCAAACTTTTATAGTGCATCAACCCTACCTTATTTTCCATATGGACAGGGTTTCTTTGAGAACAAATCCCATCTTTATGTCTAAACTAGTCTGATAGTTTACATTAAGGCAGATTATTATTCATTTAGCTTGTTTTCCTGAACCTAAAAACAAGGGAGAAAGCATCTTTTGCATTCTAGACATTCAAGGACAGCTCAAACTTCCTAGACGAAACTCGAGCCTTCAGGAAGGTTGATCAGCAGTTTGTCTACTATGAAGGTAAGAAGACAGGTCAAACAGTTTCAAAACAGGCCATTTCCAGATGACTGTCCCATATTGCCTTTGGTTATACTCAACATAAGCCACTTCCAGGCAGGGTTTACAGCCCATTCCACAATTGCTTTGGGTTCTTAGGTGGCGTTCTGGAAAGGGATGACGAAGTATTCTAGAGGAAGTAACATGCTCCTCTGTACACAGTTTTACAAGGCACTACAAACTGGATGATTTCTCCACTTCTTAAAAAAGGCTTTGCTAGCAGCATTCTTCAGGAACTCCTGGAGTGTTAATTTATTGCCCCCCACCCACTTGTCCCCAAGCTATGGTAATCTGTCCATTTAGCTTAAACACTCCTTTTTTGTTTGTATTTTTGATGTTGCCAGGGTGTAGATTTGTTCACTCTTTTCTGTATATAGTTACTGTTTGGTATGCTTCCTAGTACTGTTCTTCAGGGCACTTGCTTCCCTCAGACCAAAAAAAAGCTGTGAAGCTATTCACACTCCAATGACCTTTATGGAGATGGAGTGTAATGGAAGGCACCCTTAGCTTTTGGAAGGTAATTCTGCTTCTGGACTCCATGCAAACATGTCTAGAAGACAGATGCAGTCACATTTCCATGGAAGAGAAAGTTTATGTATGCTTTTTCATACAGATTTGAGAGGACTCTCCAAAAACTGTGGTGGTGACTTCCTTTTGGCCAAGACAACAGTGGTTCTTCCTTCTTTTCCATATACCTTAAGCTACTGTAACAGTGATCTTTTACATCTACTGTCATGGTAAGTTTTTCTTTTACACTGCGGGTGGAAAATACATTTTGACAAGAAATTTTTTCTGAAAATTAAGCTCCCCATTGAGGAAATCTATTTACTGTCTTTGCTAGTGAACAGTTGCCAAGGAAACATCGGTTTCTAGGGATGTTTTCTGTAAACCCAAAAAGCCTTTGTTACTGTGAAAAACTGCAGTCTAAATGTTTTATTTTGCTTAGGAAAGTCCCATTGTCAGGTAAATTATTAGGCTAGAGAGTGTTTCACTGGGAAAACACACAAAAGTAGATGCCTCCATGCATGCTTGGTTAGCTGAGAAAAAAAGATGGGGGCTCTAATACAAGAGGTGACTTTAGGTTCTTAACTGGGAAGACCGTTTTACTTGTTGGTCTGACAATCTGCAAGGAGAGTATTGGAGTTACACGCTCTTATGGTGAGCTAACCCTACCTTAATTTCCACAGGAACAGAGTTTCTTTGTGAACAGGAGATGGAGCAGCCATGTACTGGCAATGAACTCTTCACCTTTCAAGAAACAACAAAAAGGATAAGTATAAAAATTTTTTAAGGGTGAGCAGACCTTGTAGGAGGTCAAAGGAAAAGAAAACTGCTCCCCTGACATCTAATACGCAAAAGATTTAAAATCTGGTAAGGTGGTTTTCCCAGTAACCCCCACAACAAGTCTGTTTTAGCTATGCTATCTAATCCCTCTATCCTCCTAGGCCTCTTCCCAAGTTACAAGTTCAGCAGATTTCACTTCAGCATACAGCTCAATTGCACTACACCGGATCAGCACTTGCAAAAATTAGACACCACTCACTTTGTTACTGCACCACAGTGCATGCATTACTGAGTGCCATTTACATAAAAAGCATCTTTTAGCCTTTAAGAAATTTGTCAGTAAGCTTCTTTAATACCTCCAGCCTTAGTGCTTCTCTTAGCCATAGTATTTCCTAAGAAAGATTAAGTTTTTCACTGTTACCTCTGGTAATATACATTTGAGCCTGAAGCCATTCTGTTATTTTTGCCCATAAAAGACATCCACCATCCCCTACTACTTGTTCTCTTTTTTTTTTTCTCAATATGCACAATATATTCTTTCCTCAAACTGCCCTTAAAAGGCATCCACCACTCTATTGCACTTCCACAGAAAGGCTCCTTTCTTAGTCTTCACATAGCTGCCTGAAAGTATCTTTCCTTTCTCCCCTTCAAAAATATCTTTCTTAAACAGACCCTTAATCTCTCCCAATCTTTCCTTCAACATATGTTCAGTGAAACCTGTACTTTTCTGATGCACATGTTTTTCCTTTCACAACCTCCCTGTAGAAAACCCATTTTATAATGTCTTACAATAAGACATCACTAGAACTCATCTTTGTCCAGCAATTCTGTCGCTTCACTTTCAAAAGTACTTTCTTCTTCTTCACCTTGCCACCACTGTGTGACAGCCACTATCACCTTTAAAACTTTTTGCATTCACAAGCATGCAAGGCATTGCTCAAAACAATTTTTGCTTTACTATACAAGAACCCAGTCAACAAAACTAAATTTAATAAATGCAGAATTTACCTCTTGACTTGGCATTTTCCAAAAATAACAGATGTTGTTCCAGTACTAACTGATCTACAAAAGTACCCTTCTTGATGAGTTTTAAGATCAGTGGAAAGGATGATCCCAACCACGGAAAAAAGAAGTTATGTACTCACCATAACATTCCATCTGAGTAGGTACTTCATTTGTCTGCAACCTGTGGGTATCGGATCCGACCTTGGATCCGAGCCGGCAGCTTCACAAGCTAAAAGTTCTGAGCTCCTAGCTCCTCCCCCCTACCAATAATCCCCTGCTGCCTACTGTATTACCTCAGATTGAGTTTGCTCAGTCCTAAACAATTCACACCCTCGACAGAGGATCAAGCCCTGCTTCATCTCATTAAAAAGACATTTTGCAGATGGCCAGTTATCCCGATGTGGTTAGGGGGTATGGAGGGGGGGGGGGTTGGTTGCACACAAATGAAGTACCTACTCAGATGGAACGTTATGGTGAGTACATAACTTCTTTATCTGAAGTAGTTGCTTCATTTGTTCTGCAACCTGTGGGACAGAGTCTCCAGCTACCTGGGTGGCCTTACGGAAGGATATTCCGAAGCACCGCGGAGCCAAAGGAAGCCCTACTCCTCAAAATCATATCCAACTTATAATGGGAGATGAACGTAGCTGCTGAACATATGTCATCCAGAGGAACCCTAGACCAGAAAGCTGCTGATGTAGCAATGGATTGGGTTGAGTGAGCGTGAATTCCCGTAGGAACTGGTTTACCCGAGGACGTATACCAGTGGATTATGCACTGGGAAATCTAATTTGCCAGAGTTACTTTAGAAATTGCCTTTCCCATAGCTGATTTGGCAAAGGACACAAACAACTGATCAGACTTGAGAAAATCCTTAGTCCTGTGCAGGTAGAAACGTAATTGCCTGTGTACGTCCAAGTTTGTGCAATGTGTATTCCCCTTTGTTCTGAAAATTTGGAAAAAAATACTGGTAAATTGATTGATTGGTTAATATTTGACTCTGAAGCCACCTTCGGTAGGAAAGACGGGTTAGTCCTGAGAGACGCTCTATCCTTGTGAAAAATGAGGTAGGGGGGTTTCATGCACAGGGCTTGAAGTTCTGAGACCCTCCTGGCTGATGTAATCGCCACTAAAAAGGCCTTTTTCCAAGACAAGAATTTCAATGGAACCGAAGAGGCAGGCTCGAAGGGTGGACTTGTCAAAGCTTGTAATATTAAAGTTAAGTCCCACGGGGGACCTACAGATTTCACCGGTGGTTTCAAAAGAAAAATGCCCCTCAGGAAGGTTTTGCACATCTTTGAGGATGCTACTGATCCCAGTCCATCCCCCACATGAAAGTGGGAAATGGCTGCTAACTGCGCCTTAACTGTGGAAGCGCTCGCTCCCTTCTGAAAGATTAGTGACAAGAAATCCAGAATCGTAGGAATAGGAACTGTAAATGGATCCAGGCCCTTGCGTTCGGCCCAAATGGAAAAGCGTTTCCATTTACTATTGTAAATTTTTCTGGTAGCAGGTTTATGGGCCACCACCAGAATGGCCTTCACTGGTGATGAGATACCGGGAGTCCTAGCCATCAGAGGAACTGGATCAACCAAGCAGTCAGCTTGAGGTTTAGCAGGTTCGGGGTTTGGCATCCTGCAGGATGCGGGATCAAATCTGGAATGGGACCCAGAATCTATGGAGGAACAACACTGTGAGACCGTAGGTAAGGGAACCAGATCTGATGAGGCCAGAATGGGGCTATGAGGATCACTCTGCTCCCCAACAGACGTGCTTTCTGAATGAACTTCGCCATAAGCGGGAGGGGGGAGTAAGCATAAAGAAGACCGGGTGGCCAAGCATGTACCAGAGCGTCTCTTGGGGCTTCCCCTGAAGGGGGAAGTATTGCGAAGTACTCGCTGCACTTTGTGTTTGATGGAGAGGCGAAAAGATCACAGCGAGGCCAACCCCATGCGCAGAAGATTTGCTTTGCAACTGAAGGATTGAGAGACCACACGTACGGGGTGAGAATCACCCGACTCAGTTTGTCTGTCAATATGTTGTACCGACCCGGAATGTGCGTTGCTATCAGAAAGCGGTTGGTGGATATCGCCCATTCCCACACTCTCATAGCTTCTCGGCAGAGGGGATAAGACCTGGTTCCCCCCTGTTTGTTTATGTACCAGACTACCGCCATGTTGTCTGTCTGGACTGCAACAGTCCCTAGAGGGAGAAGGTCGTGGAGTTCTTGCAACGCCAAAAGCACCGCCTTCATCTCTAGGACATTGATATGCAAAGTGGTCTCTACGGGGGTCCACGTGCCTTGGACGGTTCTGCCCGAACAATGCCCCCCCACCCGAGGCGAGAAGCATCCGTGGTCAACGTGGCTTGGGGTAGGGGAATTACAAAAGGTCTCCCTTCTTGCAGCTCCCGTGAGCGAAGCCACCAAAGGAGGAAGTCCCTGCAAACTCTGCTCAGTGAAATCGGGGTGTTCAGCAGGTGAAGCACTAACGACCATTGAACTTGAAGAGTCCACTGTAAGATCCTCATCCGGAGGCGTGCATGAAGAGAGAGCCCGATGGCTGCTGCCATCGACCCCAGTGCCCTCAGGACTAACTCCGCCGCAGGAGCTGGGCTTCGAAGAAGGGCTAAGACCTGATGCGATAGGCTGTTCAGTCTGTCCGGAGTTAGTAGGGCTCGACAAATGCGCGTGTTTAACTTGGCCCCTATAAACTCCAAGATCTGTACTGGCTGAAGGGAGGACTTTTGAAGGTTCACTGATATGCCCAACTTCTGGGCGAGAGTTAGAGTGTAATCCCAATCTGTACTGGCTGAAGGGAGGACTTTTGAAGGTTCACTGATATGCCCAACTTCTGGGCGAGAGTTAGAGTGTAATCCCTTGCAACGCTGAGTTGATGCCTGCTGGGGGTGACGAGGAGCCAGTCGTCCAGGTATGGAAAGACCTGAATTCCCTGGAGTCTCAGGTGGGCTGCGACCACTGCCATGACCTTGGTGAACACCCTGGGGGCTGAGGTGAGGCCAAACGGGAGAACCCTGAATTGATAATGACTGTCTCCTAGCCGGAAGCGGAGAAACCTCCTGGATCGTCGGTCCATCAGAATGTGGTAGTACGCATCCTGGAGGTCTATGGAGCACATCCAGTCGTTCTCCCGAAGAAGGGGGAGAATAGCCTGAAGAGTGACCATCCGGAACTTTTCCTTGGGGATGAACAAGTTCAGAGCGGAGAGATCTAGAATCGGTCTTAAGTCCCCCATCTTCTTTGGCACTAAAAAGAACCTGGAGTAGTAGCCCAATCCAGACTGGTCTGGGGGGAAGGGCTGGATGGCTCTTTTCTAGCAGCTTTGATACTTCTAAGGCTGCAGCCTCCCTTTGATTGGGTGGGATATCGGGGAGGCGCCTGACTTTGGGTGGTAGGTGTATGAAAGGAATGGAGTAACCTCTGGATATGATTTGGAGCACCCATCGATCTGTCATGATGGACTCCCAATTTGACAGATGCTCCGATAAATGCCCCGCGACTGCCTCCAGAGAGGGACAGCCGGGTAAGCCCTCAGGGCTGTTGCACGGGCCTGTCAGAGAAAGGTTCCCTAGACCCAAAGTTACGCGGCCCCCCCTCTGCCTCTGGGCCGGCGTCCGCCTTGTCCTCCTCTGCCTCTAGAGGATGAGGGGTCCGAAGCCGGGTGGGACTGCTGAGACTTGCGGAACCACAACTTCTTTTGTCCCCTCTGATTCCTAGAAAAGGATAGTTGGGGATTCGAGAAGCGGAACCCGACGGCAGACAGCGTCTTCTCATCCTTCTTGCTTTGGACCAGCGCCTTGCGTACGGTCTTGCCAAAAAGCAAAGATCCGTCAAAGGGCACATTCGCGAAGGACGCCTTGAAGGGATCTGTGTAATCGCAAAGGCGAAGCCAGGCGTGACGCCTCAAGTTTGGGGCCTGTCTTCTCCTCCCTTCTGTGTTGCTGTGCCCCATTGGGGAGGTTTGTAAGGGATTTGTGCTTGACCTCTGCCCACTGGGCGTCTGTATTTACCCCTCTGTGGTCTGTCAGAAGCTGGAAAGGACCAATTTTTTGTTGGCCAATTTCTGCTGAAGCGTGGGGGTTGTAGCTGTAAGAAATCTTTGACCGTCTGCATAGATTTTGCCTTATCCTCCATTTTCTTTAAAACCTCTTCTGCTTTAACCCCAAATAAGACATCCTGCTGTTAAGAGTACATCTAATAACTTTGCTTTAACATGATCAGGCAGAGTTTGTTCCTTTAACCAAGCATGCCTACGTATAACAGACCCAGTAACAGCTGCTCTACAGGAAGCTTCCAAGGAATCAAATCCACATTGTAAAGTAGGTTTGCCCACCTGTTCAGCTGCATGCAACAGGTCCTGCATTTCCTTGAATTCAGACTGTTGAGGGTGCATGCTCATCTTTTGTTTTGAGAAATTAGGAATTGCTGGTATTTGAGCATGTGAAATTGACAATTTAGTGCTCTCATAGCTAGAGTAGCTGAGGTGTAAACCTTCTTCCCCCACCTATCTAGTGCTCTGGAGTCCCTTTCAGAGGGTACAGGATTTTTAGCCATAGAAGCCTTAGCCCCTTTGGGACCCTGGGAGATAGTCTCTGGGTCAGCAACAGGGCTTTTGTAAAGGAATTTGTGTGAGTCAGGCACTCTAATATCTGTCTGGTTTGGCTGGAGCAGGAGGCAGAGAATCTGGATTTAGACTAGATTCTAAGTAAACATCATCCACAACGTCTAAAACTGGAGGGATAGCAAGTGGTCTGTGCTGGGGGAGTAAAATAAACTCTTGGAGCCTTTTCTTTTGAGTCGGAGTAGTCCTGACCTTCCCAGTGGAAATGTTCCCTCATGGCATGTAAGGTTTCCCCGAAGGAATAGTCTTCAGGGGGAGAAGCGGAGGGAATGAAATCTTCAGAATCAGAATCTTCATAGGGGGGAAAGGAGTAATCCTGTTCCTCAGAGGAGTCTGAAGAAATAGACACTTGATCAGAGGAGGCATAATCCTCCTCTTGTCTAGGCCTTTTGTCTGGGGGGGGGGGGTTGGGAACCCCTGATCAAAGAAATCAAATCTTCAGCCATTTTAAGCATCTGTTTCTTAGGCATGGGGCCTTGTACTGGAGACTGATGTGCAGTCTTTTTTGGTTTTAGAGGAGTCTTAAGCTTAGCATAAGATTTTATGGTGAGAGTAGTCGGTCTGAAGACTCCTTCTGAGACCAAAGGAGTTTCCACAGCACCGGCTTCTCCTTCTGCAATGTTGTCGGTAGGGCCTAAAGAAAATGGCTGCGTCGGCCTAGTACTCTCTGCTTGAGAATCTGAAGCAGTCTGGGGTTCCAATTCTGCGGTCGCCAGGGGCTGCGTAGGCACCTCACTGAAAACCGGAGAACTGGCGCCCAGCCGAGGCCTCGGAGTCTGGCTTGGATCTAGGCTGCCTGCCTATCTTTGCATTTTTTATGCACGCTGGTAGTCGGTTGCTCCGACGGCATAGTGTAATTAAATTTCCTACCGAAGTAGTGTCGTGCGAAATCAAAGCGTCTCTTTATAGTTCGCTTATTGAACCTAGCACAAAACCGACAACCAGTGATGTCGTGGTCTGGGCCTAGGCAAGGTATACAACAGGAATGAAAGTCCTTATGAGGTATTCTGCTTTGGGCACCGCGCGGCAAGAAAGACTGAAGAAAATGGCGTCGGATGCCTCTTATATCCCCCCTGGCGCACTAACGTCAGGGAAGAAGCGACAGCAACCAACGCCGGACCAAGACTTTGGAATTCGGGCCGACTGCGGGACCGCCTGACGACAGGATAACCCAAGTGTGATGACTGTAGCAGGGTAACAGGATGAACATCAGGCAGTATGCAAGAGTTCACACAGACAGGACAGCACTAAGGGGACCTCACCTTGCAGTGGGTTCAGCTGTCTTTGTAGATACCACATGGAGAATCTTTTCCATTTTGACAAATAAGATCTCCTAGTGTTAGGTTTCCTGGCCTCCTGCAGGACTATTAGCACGCCCTCGGTGTAAAGGTGTCTGCAAGAGATCAAGATTCCATCATCCACAGAGTTAATTTCAGAGATTCCAGGTGGGGATGGATTAAGGATCCCTTGTCCTGTGTAAGAAGGTCCACTCTCTGAGGTAACTTGTGATGACTGCCCCTGGCTAAATGCAGAAAGAGGGGGAACCAATGCTGTCTTGGCCAAAAGAGAGTCACCAACAAGAGTTTTGGTTTGTCCTGCTGGATTTTTAGTAGGACTTTTCTAGGTAAATATTAAGGGCATGCAGACTCCGGAGTATCATAGGTACGAAGGCCTGACAGATCGTGCATGATGGTCATGTGTAAGCCCTAAGTAGAAAAGGCAGAGCTTGTGGGTGTCCTTATGGGGGAAGACGTCTGCACCTGCACTTTCCTTTCCTGGTTGATGAACCTAAACTGGCATGCAGTGACTCAAGAGAATCAGAAAAATGGCCCCAATGGGGTACTTATCTTTAATTCGAAGATCCGACAACAGGGACAGTGGGAACAGCTGGCGTTCAACTGGCAGCAGAAAAGTTCTGAAGAAAGGTATGTGCAGACGTCACTTTTATGGCCCACACTCCCTTGGCCAATGTCAGACGTCCCACATACATACCAGTGACTAGAAACTTTTGTATACTGGACAGACGTTCAGTAGCTAGCAGAGAATAACCCCCAAGGGTTTGGAATACTGCAACATGAAAATAGAAGGTCATCTAGCCAAAGAGGGCTGTAAATGTCATTCAATTCAGATAGCTTAGATGCTTTAGGCATTAAAAATAGCAACTTTTTGATGGCAAACCTATGAGGAGTGACAGGTGAAACATTCAAGTTGCAGAAAAGAATTAGCCAGCTCAAGGACTGTGCAAACACTTCTAGTGAACAAATTATTTTGCGATCCACAGAGGTAAAGATAAAGGTCCTTTGAACTCTTGATCAGAGAGAGCTTCACAGAAACAATGCTATTACTGAGTCACACTTAGAAGCATGTACAATATACCACAAGCCTTTTGCAGGCCATCTCCTTGGAAAGCATAAATGCACAGGGGGCAGGTATTAAGCCTTAAAGGGAATACACTTTCTTGGCAGCATTATGACTGCACTCAAGATTGAAGTCAAGTTGGGCTGAGCAAACCCAGTGAACAGGAGAGGCACAGGCAACACCTGATAATCAGCCGTGGAGGGGACAAAAAAAACAAGAAATAAACTGAAAAAATATACTTTTAACGCCTCAATCTTCTGTGTAGTTATAATTACTTTCTCTATTTTACTAGTGTTATTCTGACTTTTGTTATAACCAAAAATGATTGATGGGGACAGCCAAAGTAACCCGATTTTGTTTTTAGTCTTTTCTGCTCCCATAGTGCAGTAAATGTCCCTCTGACAAGATACAGCTGGACACAATGTACAGGTCATTTACTTCTATATTTAGTTTCAACAGAGGTGCTGTAAATTACTGACTTCTCTGATTTACCTGAAAACAAGGTTTCTTTAACTTGCTCCCGTTTGTATCAACTACAAGCTACTAACAATCCATTCACAATACACAGTTTCTACTAGCCCTGATTAGTCATCTGTCAACTGACACTTCATAAACCTAGTAAGGCAGTTTCAAACAACTTCTAGTATTCCATACTGCCTGATCTCCCACCCAAAGTGCCACCACTGAACGGATAACAGTGATCTTCAAGGGTCAAAACTATGAGCACGTAATATTTCATTTAGGTATAGTGTTGCAGTATGACTGATTACTGCTGTTCTTCATCTGATGGTTCCTTCAACCAATGACTCTGTGGACAAGAGTTCCACGCATAAATACTTGGAAGTTGATGACCTCAGCAACACTCACATTTAGGATGTAAAACCAGGGGGCTATCAAACAACTAAAAACTACAAAAAATGCAGCACTTCTAGGTCAGAGGTTGAGACAAATCATTTTCAGGAACAATGTGAGATACGAAGAGGAAAAATGCTGGAATTTTCACAATGTATGCATCAGGAAAAGTAGGAGTAATTAAACTAAGACACTGATGGATTTCTGTGAATTAAATTCTACTTAAGCGATACTACTACTACTATACTATCTGCACTGGAGGGTGGAGCTGTCCTTTAACTTGGTCAAAAATTTAAACATTTTGCTAAAAAGCTAGCAGATGCTGCTGACTTGCTTTACTGGCAGACTTACTTAAAGAATGTTAAGACAGCTTTTGGTTATCATCAATAGGAAGAAAAGAAACACTGCAAACAGATATGAAAGTTCAACAGACTGTTTGCTCCTTACAGGTTCAAGCTGTAAGGCAGGTAACAGTAAATGCACCATTAAGCACAAATACAGCAATTTATTTTTAAGAGATGTTTATATGAATACAAAGGAAAATAAAGATCACAAAAATTATACATACTACACAGTGTGCCATAAGTACGCTGTATAAATGAAGAACCACCACAATGGTGTTAACATAAGGAAGCTGAAAAACAATCTGTAACAGAACTGGATTACCTTATGCTGCATTAACAATACACATCTACACAGATCTAAAATGTGTCCAAATTAGTAGATCCAAGTCTCTTCTTAATGTGATTTCTAGTTTTAAGAGGCTTTCAGAAAAAATGGAACATTTGAAGTGCCAGTTTTACAGTCCAGAATGATGAAAATGTTTAGAACGAGGAAAAATATCTATAATACATCAGAATCAGGTTTTAAACTCCTTAAATACCTGACCTTTCTTTTTTGCCTTTTTTTTTTTTTTTTGAGATTGTACAGGTTATGTGCAAAAACTAAGTCTTTCAAAAGTTGACTATAGCACTTTCAAGCTTTTGCTAAATAAACTAAATAAAGCATTTATTACACAGCAGGGCAACACAAAAGGCGAACCATATAGTAAATCTATAATGATTACACGAGACCAATATCATAAGCTTCACCTGATTAGGTCTAAAAGACTGTACAAATATACATTAACTATTCAGAATGAATGTATGAAAAAAATTCTCAAGAACCTTTCCACCAGTGTACTGTACACATTGAACTGGTAGCTCATACCATTGGCCCTAAACTATCATATGAAAAAATGTTTAGAGAAAACTGAACATTTACCCAGGCTGAATATGAATGCAGGAAAAATGCAGATGCCATTTTACTGATCGTTCTTCTGTGCATGTCACTGCAACCAGCTTAAAGTAAAAATGTTTCTGTTGTTTCAATTCAAGTTACCATGCTTGTCACATTAAGTGTCTCAAAAACCCAGGGTTAACCACACATCATAGTAGGGAAAATATTCAGAGGAATATTTAGTGGCTCAGTCACCAAGCCAATCTACAGTTTGAAGGCAGTACCAAGACTTAAAGATATTAGGCTTAGTGGTTCATAACACAGCTGAAAGTACTGGATAGTTATAGGTGTGCAGGTTAAAAGCTGACATTTGTGCAAATAACCTATGCCTGCTGGCTGCTAAGGCCCACGCTAGGTAAACTACCACAGATTTTCTCAGGCAAACTGTCGGACACACCATCAAACTGACCTCCCTCTTCAGCATCAGTTGTGCTGTTTTGCCATTCCATTTTTGTACTGGAGAAAAGTTTATCTACTTTTTCAAAAGAATTTTTCTTCCATTTTGACTGTCCCTCATCGAAATTCAAAGTGATGCCTCTAGTTTCTCTGCGCAGCTTTTTACCAGATCTGCACTGTGATGTATCATCATCTGACCAAGGTTCTTGTTTAATTTTCATAACACTAGCTTCTAAATCTGATGTCTGCAGGGACCCAGAACTACTTTCCAATGAAGATGTTCCATCCTTCCAATTGCTTGACTTTTCTTGAGCCTTGGACTCATTTTTATCGTTTGATTTATTTTCCTCATCTTCACTTTCACAGCCATCTACCAGTTTTGAAGTTTCTACAGAAGACAGTGCCTCTTCCTTTTCCTTTCCGTCAATTACAGTATCAGAGTCAGATGGGTCCTCTTTTGAACCATCTTTGGATATGTTCACCTGTACCTCAGGTGATATGTCATTTGGGATCTTACCTTCCCTCTGAGGCACTGGTCTACCAGACTTCCTGCTGCCAGAATTTACACTACCATCTGATGAACTTTGATCTTCATTTTCCAAACTTACCTTTGGTACAACAGTCTTCCTACTGACATTTCTGGATTCCTTGCCAGTATTTTCATCATGGTTTTCAAAAAACCATTCAGGGTCAAAATCCATATTATGCTGCACTTTATTTAGCTCTTTCATGTTGAAACCAAGCAGTACACTGGGCTTGTACTTCTCACAGTCTCTGATACATTTCTTCCTCTTGTTACTAAAATGGGAAGCTATATCAGATTTCCATAACCACAGACTAGCAGCAAGCTTTTCTATTTCTCCCCTGGAAGGGTATGGTTGCTTGTTGAAATATTTTGTAAGAAATGCTTTTCTTGCTTCATAAGAATCATCTTCATGACCCTTGGGGTCCAGTGACAGTATTACAGGCTCTTCAGTTTTTTCTTGAACAAGAACTGGTGGTTCTTCCCTCTCTTCCTCTACTTTCCTCTTCTTCATCAGTGCCAACTCTACCTGATCTAAACTACGTTTCACTGGTGCAGTTACTGCTGGTGACTGAGTAACTCTAGATGGTGCTGATGTTTTCTCCTGACCGTTTTGAGTCTTCCCAACTCCTCTACAGTGAACAAGGTGCAAAGTTATAGTAGATGCTGTCATATTACTGGTATATACACCCAGGCAGTGGATACATTTGTACGTGAGTTTTTTCTCCACTGGATGTACAGTCTGGATTACCTGATGTCTCTCTCGTAAATGGTGAGCAAGGGCATCAGATATGGGCCCCTTAAGTATTGAAAAACACAAAGGACAAAGTGTTTTGCCCACATCTTTTTTGTAGGGTACTGCAGCTTGAGGTGGGCTCTTCACTGCTGCCTCTGTGATATCCTGAGCTTTAGGCTGTGCCTTTGGAGCAGGTGGTGGTGGTGGAGGAGGTGGATTATTCTGGGCATGATAAGCAACAGATTCAGCTGGAGCATCACGCAAATTGTATGTTGTGACAAGGAGGTGAATATTAGTACGACTACCTTGCTGCAACGTCAAATCAAATGTTAATGTTGAATCTGTTTTAGGCCCAATTTCCTCATCAGTGTGAACCATTCTCATGTGTGCAGCCATTTTTTCAACATCATTGAAGGTGGATCGACAATAGGGACAGGAGAGACCATGTATTAACATATGACTAAGCAACGTATCTGTGGGTAAATAACGATTGCAGTAAAGACATTTACTAGTAAAATTGTGTATCTTCATAATGTAATTGGCAACAGCTGGCACCTTTTCAGCTTTGTGTTCTTTCTCAAAATGGGCACTGTATACATTTTCAGGAAATAACTCGTTGCAGATGGTACATATTTTCCATTTCTGTGTAGAAGAAGTATTTGGGGAAGAAGTTGGAATACTTATTGATTTTGGAGGTGGCTGCTGAACCACTGCTCGTGGAGCACTATGAGAAGGAATTAAAGGAGAAGGATTTATTGGCGATGACTTCATCTGAGCAGCAAGACTTGCAGATGAATTTGCAGCTGGAAGAGCAAATCGAACTGGAGCAGAGGATCTTTGTTCTGGTGTCCCCAAGTTACCATATGGGCGCCCACTGCCATCTGGAAGCAGTTGCTTCATTGTCTGTGATTGTTGAGAAAGGGGAACTGGAGAATTACCCAAAGACATTCTTACTGATGGCTGTCCAACACCATAACCCTGGGGAATACTTTTCACTCTGTAACTGTTTTGCTGAAGATGCACATTAGACATCAAATTCACTCCTGCAGAATTTAATGTAGGCTTTGGTATGCTTAGCCGATTAACCATATGCTGTGAAGACAGAGCTCGGATATTTCCAGAAGGAATAGATCTTTGCGGAACACCTAATGGTTTGTCCTGTAGTTTTGGAGCTATCAACATCAAAGACTTGGATCTTGGAACTACAACATTAGTGTGTCCTATCATAGCAGTCACCTGATACCCTATTCGTTCATGGTCTTCAATTACATGTTGTACTAAAGCTTCATATGACTTGGGCATAAAAAGGCATCTTTTACAATGGATACTGCTCTCATCACGAATACCAGTGCTTAAAGAAACAGCTCCATTCAGTGACTTTTCACTTCCCTTTACTACATAAGGTGCTGCCACATGCTGGAAATGTTCCCTGTAAATGTGTTTTCTCACAATTTCATAGAGAGGATCTCGATAAGTGCACTTCTTGCAGTAATAGACAGCCTGTTCTACACTGTCTGCTGCTGCAGCAGCAGCAGCGGCGGCATGCTTTGCTTTAAGGCTCTCGTGTTTACTTCTATCTTTATAGGCATTCAAGCCTCCTCCATGTGTATTAGCACTAGGAGCATGAAAAATTTTTATGTGCGTTTCCAAAGTCTTCTTATTCCCATTGAATGTACAGTAAGGACAGTTTAAAAGAATTCTGTTTTCAAAGTCTTCATTATGAACATTTCGAAAATGGCTTTTGTATGCAGAAAAAAACTTGGAAGAAAAAGGACAAGCACTGCAGCAGAAAGGCTTTGTACGATATTCCTAAAATATGGAGAGGAGAAAATAAAAGATCAACTACTTAGGTTAAACATTTTTATAATTATCTTTCACATACTGGAAAAATGAACTTTAATGAAAGAAATGAACTCTATCTTTACAAACCTGACTTTTTGTTTGACTTGGGTCCCAGAGACCAACATCCTCCCAAGTAGTGTTCTTTACATAGAAATCATTGGGCTCAAATGATTTAAAGTCCTGTGAACATAAAAAGGGTTGGAAAAAACAATTTAGCATTGTACTTACTAAGAAATTCTGTATTAACTTCACATGAAGCAAAAGCCTTTGCATATGGCTGCCTAACCAGTATCCACATCAGCCTAAGTAGTCCCACACAGACTAAAGAATACACAAGGTAAATTTATTCTCAAGAAGTTTGAGATAATGACGACACCTGAGGCGTACTACTGCCATGTGATCATGTGGCTGACCAGCCAACAGCAGCATTGTTTTCTTGCACTGATCTGGCTTCACTTAAGACAAACTTGGCACCAAGTGCTTTCAGTGTTCTCTACAGCTTCAGTACACACCAAATGATTTTTTGGTAGAAAAAGAATATACACCACAATTACATCCCTGTGTCCAGCACTAACCAAGTACCATGACCAATTAACAATGTTAAAGCAATTAATTTGGAATGGACAAGAGAAGCAGAGGCAATTAAATAAGTCTTGATGGGGGATCTGCTTACTATACACATGACAATTCTTCAAAGCTAAATTCAGAATGAGATATTAGCTACAGACAAATAACCATCAAAACAAAGTAAGAAAGAAGGTCCTTATGGAGTACTTGTCCATCCCTGTATAAATTCTGACTGGCCACGTGCTATGGATAAGGACCAATGTATACTGCACAGCAAGAAAAGATCTGAAGATACTGCCGGACCAAGCACCCTTTATACAACCACAGCCCTCACATTGAAGGGGGTTCTTTGGCTGGAGGCCTGCGAGAGGGTACAGCTCTGGAAGACTGGCACCTGGAATCAGGCTATCTCAAGAGGACTGAAATAGTGAATAATACAATGTTCATCCTAGGGAAGATGCTCTACCAGTTGCACATCATTTACTTACTCCTTCATGCACTCATTTCACTCACGGCTGCAGCCTAATTGGCAAGTAATGGAAATAAAATAGGTGATAGCCTTGAATGGGATGCCAATCCACTGCAGGACCCACTCATACCACCCCCCTACACAAACACCAAAGGGGTACTTTTACCAATCCAAGAAGATGAAAGCCTACTGTAGAAACCAGTTAAGGTGTTTTTTCCAATGCCTGATTTACTGGGGATGACTGAAACCTGGACAAGTGAGACAAATTATTATGGAACAGTTACATCTGCCTAATAAAGAAGGTGCTAATATACCTAACCCATCTATTTATGCCACTCTTAAGTGCATTAAACATTCTACTGCTCTTCAATGCCTCAACAAGTTCTCTCCACCACCCATTTGGACAGTGTTCTTAATTGGTTCCCCCCTCCCACACGGAGTACATTCATAGAGCTGTGAGTAGCTCGTCCCTATTATGTAATACTTGTAGCCCCTCTATCCCTCCATCGTCATTCCTGCTCAGGGTGTCCCTTCATCTCTCTTATACATGACCTGCACCCATAAAAATGGGTTTCTCACTTTTTTTCCTGATCTAGTAAGAGATGCTACAACTCCTCTAATGTCTGGTAATACCTTTTCCCTACCATTCCATGCATATTTTCACTGGACTACCTCTGGACTCACCTGACCAACATTTAATAAAATGGCAGCACTACTACTCTGTTTCTGAAATATATTCTGAGAGGACCCACACTAGCACAGTGTCTGTTATTACCACTGACCTCTCACTCTGTTCCTGATGATCCAAGCATCATTAACACCCATCTAAGATCCTTTTCCTGCTCTGTTGCGATCTCTTTCCTGACAAATGGTCTGAAAATTCACAAAGGGGTTCTTGTGGATTAAATGCAGTTTTTGTACTAACACCAAACTGTCTTTCAAAATTCATCCCCGGTCTTTTCTGCCCCATCTGCCAGCTGTGCACCAATCTATGTCATTAGTGAACAGGCCGCTACTATCTCCTGATCCTCAGATAAGTGTCCTGAAACAAAATCATGAAGAGTAGCAGCTCCTGGAAATATGTTTTTTGTTTGTTTTTCGGCTTTCGCCACAGCGGAACTCTGGTCCACTGATTGGCAGTGGATTTTTACAGCGTCAAGTTACCAACCCGATGCCCAACCTTCAGGGAAGGCACACCCATTCAAGCACGCACCTACCTGCATGTTTTTAAATGTCACTTGACTGCAGGGAGGGCATGCAGACTATACCAAAGAATATTCCACCAGTCACTTTTATTCCTGGCGTCAACCCGCTCAAACTACTCAGTATACCCTACCCTTTAAAACATGCAACAATCTAGTTCTTCATTCCTGGTTCTACCTCCATCAACTCTCATTTTTTTCTAGCATCTGCCTGTGGGGGACAGTCTAAAGTCTTTGTGAAATCCAAGCAGACTGCACCTACAGGAACCTCCAATATCAGGCTCTACTGCAACCTAATATAAACATTGGATTAGGTCTGACTGACTGCTTCTTGTGGATGTCATGAACACCAAGGAAGGAAATAAAAACACCTCCTGTCTCCATATCTAAAACTACGGACTCTTACAAGTTAAGTTGGATAGGTGCTGTGGTCTCTGGGACATAGGTTAGAATAAAGAAATGAGAGAAGAAGCCGCCCTGGTAACCCTAGTTGCCCTTCCACTCAATAAGAAATTTGCTGAGGGTCCATACCTTCTGAAAGACCGATTCATTATAATCCATACGACTCCTGGCTGCATAAATAACATATACCATGTAGGATGCATATATACACTGTGGCTCAAAATTCATCTTTCTTGTATAAAGAGTGATCAAGGCACTTGGTTGTGGGGACAAAGCAGCTACAGATCCAGTCAACAGTGCACTTTATTAAAGGCCTCATTACTCTTCACTTTCTTGGAAATGTCCTCAGTTTCCTTCCCAAGGCACTGTGAAGTGGAGGAAGAGAAGCAGCTCCTTCTCAGTCTAGCATGGGATGACAATAACCTAAGCTTCTACAATACAAACGACAATTCCATTCAGACAGACAAATGAACAGGTATCCAGCAATGAGTTCTCAGTAATAAGGGGAACATACACCAGAGAGAAAACCCTCAGTCACGAGATGCAGTCCATGTTGCCTCTTGTACCTGTGAAAGCAGCTCATACAGCCAACTACATGATGGACATTAACTCTTGGGCCACCAGAGGGCCCAAAAGGCAAAGAGCTCGTGGAAGTCTACTCCACTCCAGAAGGTATATCATGCATGACCTGGAAAAGGAAGTAGGAAGCAAAGAAAAAGATCACCTTCATCTTGAGTGCAACAATTCTGGCAAAGGGGAATAGTTCAACTATTTGAAATGGCCCAGGTCAGGTGCTCTCTCTCTATAGCTTAACACAGATAAAGTAATGTGGACAACATGGCAAGCACTCCCCAATTCCACCTTGAGAGTGAATTTGGCAAAAGATGGGAATTATCGATGTCTAGGCTCTAATTTCCTTAGTTTTTTATGCTGAGTCTGCACACATCTGGCATTACATGAAGGTCCTTCCAGCTCATTTGCTATGCTGGGAATCCTCTCAAACTATCAAACTACCACCATAAAAGGACTGCATCATTCCTCAAGCTTTTCCCTTAATTTTCTGTGGGTTCCTGGTTTAAAGCTGAAGCTCTGGCACTTACAGCAATGCTTCATATCATCCTCAACATCCACGCAGTAGGAGGTGCTGGCATGGTTCTCTGCCTTGTAATCTTGCATCCTCAGGATCATTTTGAATGTTCTGACATTTTAAGATTTAAATTAGTAATGTTCCACAGTAAACATTAGGTCTGATATTCAAAGTGTGATACGTGAAATTAATGGTAGAGGGACTGAGTGCACTTTTTCGCAGCTGGTGTATGAGCTCACTGCATGCACGAGAGGAAGGTTGATATGTTCCTGAGTTTTGGACAGAAAATTCAAAAAATGCTCTGAAATGAAGCATGAAAAATCAGTTCTGAACAGCCAAATACTGGAGAAAGTCTCCGAATTTAGACGTTATGATAAGAAGTTAACTGCCTCTTCACATGCCAAAAAAAAAAAAAAAAAGCCACAGTGCAGAAAGTCGGTCAATAAGGGGATACAGGATACTTCATCATCACAGTCACATTTTTTGAGAAACCACTGACTGTACTCTGCCCCTTGGGAGACGTTTCTATTCATTTAGCTACTGGTTTGCAAAATTTACCTGACATCATGTAACCATGAGATATGGGGTATAATTCAGTTTATGTGGATACATCATCCATTTCCCTGTCTTCGAGGTGATGCTGTCTGACAGTATATATGGGAACAAGATATTCTATACTAGAGCAGACTAGTAAATTTTAATTAACCAGGTCCCACACAAACACTCGACTAGCCATGTGCTTCCCATGCTCACAATTATCATCACTACATACTTGCTGAATTGAGGACTGACACTTTCTGCAATTTGAAAGTTAGCATTACATGGGTGTGTGTGAGGTGGGGAAGGGGGAGGGGTAGCCCTGTGCTGGGGGGGGGATTTCTTTTAAGTTTTTCCCCCCATTGTGCTGGTGCATTTGATGGTTTGTAGGAATGTTTGATAACATGAGATTTCATTGGGTAGGGCATGTGGTTGGGATATCTGTTACCAGAGACTGGGATGTGCATTGTCTGTAATGTCCTTGTACGATGCCTGGTTAGTGCTAAGGTGCTCTTGGCGATCATCCGCCCCTTGTATAAATAAAAGCACAGGTTATTTTGGCGACCTTATCCTTCATTTACCTCCCCTACTGTTGTTGAACAGCTGTTGTGTGTGTGTACTTTTCGATCTGGGAGGTCTTATCAAGAACAAGACTCACTAGTTACTTGTTCAGCAATGCTCCAATAATGTGGCCAATTAGTTATTCATTTACTATTTGTTCATTGGGTAAGTGGACTGGTTTGTTGACCCTTTTCAGCAATGACATGTGCTCAAAAGAGCAGAAAAATACACAATGGTCTTTCAATCGACAATCCATCCATCCTCAACCCTTTTCCCCATTTTGCACATGGGGGTTGGGGTGTCACTTCAACAGTGACAAGCATCTCAAGCAAAGATTTACACCGCTGGGTGGCTAGCTGTATTTCATACGTACCACTCACTCGCACACACACATTTGCACCTACAGCCAATTTAGTGTGTTCAATCCACCTACTGCATGCCTTTGGAAAGTGGGAGGAAACCGGAACACCCACAGGAAACCCACACGATCCCAGGGAGGACATGCAGACTCCACACAGAAGGCACCCCAACCAAGAAATGAACCAAAGAACCTCTTGCTGTGAGGCAACGTTAACTGCTGCAGCACCACCACAGCTGCCCACACTACTGTGACTACACTTTCAATCAACACAATGTTACATACACAAAACCAACAATTTTCAATTAAAAAAAATTCCATCAACAATGTTATACACAAAATGAGTACATAGCAAAATTCAGAAGACACAAAATTGAATGCAGAATGACTGGATCTTTTACTGATACTGAGTGCACTGAAAAAAATAAACACAAAATGCAAGCTGAAATGTGCATAAAATACAGTTCTGTCATACATAAATATCCATGCACTTATACATACATGTGAAATACCTGGGTATAAGATGCCATATTAAGAGGCTGAGAAATTTTTTTTAAATGCATATATTATATAGAAAGATAGAGTCTCCGTTATAATAATGGTTAGTGCATCTTTGAAGCTTTTAATGGTTTCTAGATTTTCAGTGTCTCTAGGCAGGTGGCTCCAGGTAGCAGGTCCTAGACTACAGAATGCTTTCTCACTTATGGCAATTATAAATGGAAGGTGTAGTAGAGTGAAACTATTGTCTTGTGTACTTTTGAGCACATAAGTGTTGTCATGTAAAGGTAGTTTCACTCAAATGGGGGCAGTGACCGTGTTTTATCATCATGTAAATTAGAGTACTTAGGAAAAAAAGTGGCCGTTATGAGAGCCATTTAGAATTTTTTAGCAAACTGTAATGGCGCTACTAGAATGACCTGTCAGATTTTATTCTCAGCAGTGTGTATTCTGCAAGTACTGGGGGCTGAATTCATAACAAGAAAAAGAAAGACCACAGTCAAGTTTGGGTGTTGAAACATTTTTAGCAATAGCCCTGCAAGCAGCAAGTGACAGGTGACTGATCCTCTAACTATTTTAATTCAGCAAGAAGTTTATTAGTTACAAAATCTCTGTGTATGGTAAAGGAAAGAGCAAACTTGAGTATTAGGCCTAGGCACCTCTGTTCAGTGACATGAGGTATTCTGACACCATTCAGACCTGTTAAGAAAACTGGAAGACTAGTGGGTAAATCTCTTGGCTGAGGCAGAGATCATTACATTGGTTTTCTTGGGGGTTAACTATTAGTTTGCTAGTAGTGGATCAGGTGCATAACTGATTGAAACTGTCCTGTAACTTGGTTTGCCAGTTAGAGTGTCTAGTAATGGACTGCAAGAGCAGCATATCATCTGTACACATTTTCAATTTAAAATTAAGTAATTCTTGGGGAAGATCATTAACAAAGAGAAAACAGGACATAGCACAAACTCTTATGGTACACCTGTATAGCTACAAGCTACCTAAAAGACACAGCATTCCATCTCCAAAGCTGACTCTTTTGACTTTAAGAAGGGTATGGTTGACTTTCAAAAGCCCTTGTCATGTCAACAAACAGACGTGCAGTAATAAGTCTCGCGCTCAGGTTGCAATAAATGGCATCAGCAGCTATTACCAGGGCAGTAAAGGTACTGAAGGCACTGCAAAAGCTATGAGGTGCATCACATAAACAGGCCGTAACTGTTAATGTGCTTAAGTAGTTGTTTGTATAAAAATGTTTCAAATATTTTGGGAAAAAGAGGACAAAGAGTAGAAATAGGGTTATAATCCTTCAATCCTTTAGAAGTGACTTAAGGTAGAGGAATTATATAACTGCATGCTTGAATACCAGTGTGACACTAAGGTTTGAGAGAGGTTAAAAACATGAGTAAGGGGTGTAGTGCTTTTTCAGATGAAAGCCTTAGGAAGGTGGGATGAAGTTTGCTGGATTTAGATCCTGAATTGTTGCGTTTGGGAAGGGACAGTGTTTTACTGAAATTTCAGAGAAGTGAAATACTGCTGCATAAAAGGCTAGAGGGTATAGATCAGGGAAAGAAGGTTATTATCTTTTATTGGGGAGGGTGGGTAAACTGTTGGAAAGGCTTTAGTTATGTCAGTTATAGAGGACTGCAAAAAGTTAGCATAATCATAAGCAAAGGTGGAATGATTCAATGCTAAGGGTTCATTATTGGCAGATGAAGTTATTTCATGTTAAAAGAGTTTTTACTTTCCAAAACTGACTGGGTCAAGAACTGTTTGCATCCGGTTTCCAAGGTAAAAGCCTTTTGCAGTACTTGCTACAGTTCTTGTTTCTTTCCTTAAACTCAAACATTTGGTGGTGTACTTTTGGTGTTCCTTTTCCAGTTCCTCTAGGATAAATCTCTGGCTTTAATTTTGTTTCTAATATCCACTGAAAGCCATGGTGGCAACACTGGGATCTAAGCCTTCTTTTTGTAAGGGAAGTACAGTGTATCCTGAATTGTGTCATTTGGTTCAGACATGGCATACACGGGAATCCAATCTTTAGCACTGAGTAGGGGTGTTGATCTTTGGTAGAGTATCAGGAAAAGATTATCTTTCAATTATTTGAGGAGGTTTTTTATATGTTCTGAATGACTAAATGGATTTAATAGGTGAGTGATCACTCAGTACTGGGATGTTATTTAATTGTGAAGGTGCCTATTTTGTATGTTAGTTATTACGTCAAGTGTGGAGATGGACAGCTCTTGTACTGGTTCGAGTAGGAGCTTGTATTATTGGGCCAGGCTAAAATGCTGCAACATTTTGTTCAGTGGCACAGAGTTTCTCCGAACAGCACTGATATTGAAATCACCTAGAATAAAATAACTTGTGAATGACTTTAAGGAACATACATTGTGGAGTTTTATGTTAAAGACAGAGTGGATAGGGGATGTAAACTGTAGCAATCCACATGAGTATGCCTATTTAATGGGATGTGAGAGAGTACCCAAGAAGACTGTTGTCAGCTGCAGTAAGAGAATTAGTGAAATCCACAACTGTAATTGATGTATTCCTTTTTGATTAGGATTGAAGCACCAGCACCAGATCTAGGGCCTGATAGTTTGTCATGTATATATATATATATATATATATATATATATATATATATATATATATATATATATACATACATACATATATATATATATATACATACTAACTAACAGTAACTATAATTCTCACAAGTTCTATCAGAAAAACATAGATCTAATGATGGACAGACCAAAAATTTGAGGCAAAATTAGGAACATTTCAGAGGAGTGATTATAAATTCCCCCAGAAGCAGAAATTTTTTTTTCTTGTTTATCGACACACAACTGAAATAAATTATCATCTCTAAACATTTAAGCACCGAGTAACACAATGACCTATCAACCATTAAAGAGCAGCTGCTAACACAAACCTACTAATGTGAATGCTTTTACGCTAGTGATCTGGATTGGCTGACAGCTGCAACTTTGTACAACTAGCTGGCAACTGCAAATGCACAATTTAATAAGGGGGCTGCATAGTTCTGAAAGGGTTAAATGATCACATCCATCTTCAGTAACTTTCACTGCCTTTTACTATTTTAAAAATGCTGCCTACTACATTTTTATTTAATTATTTATTTACATTTATTGACCGGGAGAGTCCGACTAGACACAGGTATGTTTTCAGCGAAGGCCCAGGAAGAAAAGCTACACATTAAGTATTACATACATCATACAATTAAAAAAACATAGCATTTAAAATAGACAATTAGTCCAGCTGAGGATGCAAGACAAGAATAAAACATAGATGTAAAACAGCTTTAGAACATAGTACAATTTTAAAATATGGTGACATATACTAAACATGGTTACAAATGTAGTTGAGATTCATCAGTGAATAACTGATACAATCAGTTTTTGAGATACATAACAGCCATTAGCAGTTGTTGCTACAAGAAGTTAGTACTATGTGGTAGGTAGCTGGGAACATGAGTAGCCAAGCTTGCTAAGAGTAGGTTGTTGATAGGGAGCCAAGAGAGGGAGTGGATGGTATTGGGGGGGGGGGATTGCAAGGGCATATCTGGCAAGTTTGTAAGTGTGATTTTAGTAAGGATTTGAAGTGGGTGCAAAAAGTTACAGAGGTAATTGAGGATCGGAGGGAGTTCCAGAGTTTGGCTATAGTGCAGGAGAATAATACTTCTCCAGTAGAGTTATTGGCTCTTGTGACCTGTAGGAGGTTTTTGTGGCTGGATCTTAGTGGGCTCGTGGTTATGTAGGGTTGGAGTAGATTCTGGAGAGATGGGACTTTTAGTGGTTGGTTTATTAGTTTGTGGGCGAGTGCGAGTTGGTACCACTGAAGGAGGTGGTGGAGCTCTAGCCAGCCCAGTTCTGCTAGTGAGAGACAGTGGTGAGTATGGTAGGAAGCCCCAGTGGCGAATTTGGCGATTTTATTGTAGCAGGTTTCAAGCTCATTTAGGTCGCATTGTCTAAGGTTAGTAAACATCGGAGAGGCGTAGAGTAGGGAAGAGATAAGATGAGAATTTGCTACTGAAATGTTAGCTGCTTTGGTAAGTAGTTGCTGATTTCTATACAATGGTCCTAGTTTTTTGTGCACTTTTTAATGGTCATGGAAATGTGAATGTCAAAGTTCAGTTTATTGTCTATTTCTACTCCTAGTAATTTGGTGTGTTCTGTAGGATGGATGGTGGTGTTGTCTTTTGCTGTGATGTTAAAGTGAGAGCTGTCTAGGGTAAGTTTGGTGGGTTGGAAGATTAGTCATTTTGTTTTACGTCCATAAAAGGCAAAAAGAAAAAAAAAATACTGCACTTATCCCTCATAAAAATTGCAACTATATTTGTAGTTCAGTAACTTTCACTGCCTTCTATTACTGCAGTATTTTAAGATGCTGCTTAGCTATTTTTGTATTTGACAGAGAAGTCCAAAATTTACTCAGTCAATTTTCTGTTCAAGTGCTTGAAAGGCAGTTTCACTCTAAATATATTACTCAATAATGCTAAGTATGTATAATTAAAAATATATATAAGAGGTACCAAAATCCTTTTTATTTATATGTTACTGGCTTCAATTTTCAGTCAGTATTCACCATACATCAGGTAGGGACAAAACCTTAAGCATGAGCAAAACGAACAGGAGGACAAATTGCATTTCTGTTTTAATAGGTCTGTGTGTCTATTTTTGTTAATAATTTTGGGAAACAGCACATCAACATCCCATTAGCATACGCATGGCACTTGTGGCTAAACCTGTGCATCTTACATAATGCTTTCAGTTAATTTCAATTACAAGACTGGTTGCAGTAAGGCATTACACATTTGGCATCTAACAAACTTCATCAAACCAGTACTACTCCAACAGATCCTATTATGTACCACATCTCCCAGTCTCCTCATATCTCATTTGCCATATCACAGTTCAGGAGATCCCAGGTGCTTGGGAGTTGTTTTCTTTTTTTTTTAACTTTCATCACAATTTTGTCTAATTCCAAGTCAAATCTTTCCTTTCCTGGCACGACTTTAGTGTTTCTAGCGAAATTAGGTTGTTTCTATTAACCTCCCTTGCTCCTGGGTTAGGCAACTGTTCTGTTTTGGTGCTTTCAATTCTTTTTCTGTGTAATGATTAAGACAGAGTAATTATTATTGTGAAGCTGCATACCTCTGGTTAGCTTTACATTGTACTACTGTGCCGTGTTTGCTTCCTTTATCAAAGACTTCTGGGGTAAAAAAAAGCCTGAAGTTTGGGCACAAAATCTACCCCCCCCCGGATGGGTACTTCTTGTGTATGACTTACCACCCACATGCATTTTTATGTAGAGTGCAACATTTGTAAAGAGTTTGGGTCTAGAGCGGAATAAGACGGGATGAAAAAATAAGTTAATCCTTAAGGGCTCGATACCAAAGACTCAGTCGGGTGTTGGATCCCAAAGTGCAGAAAACAGTGTGTGAGGAAGCTAAGGTCTTCCCTCTTCTAGGTGCGCCTACAAGAGATTTCCATTCCAGAGACCAGATTAGTGCCAAGGATGGGTTCCAAGCAACCTTCTACATCACGGATTTCCCCAACTGCAGGTTAATAAGGTGTAGAATTTCTCCTAGAGAAAATTAAATTGTAAAAGCTATCCTGGGATCAAGGGTCCATATCCATTGTCTTCCCATTTAGTCCCTTCCCCCAGGTCACTTGTCAGTGCCCCCCCTGTAGTAGTCAATCTGGAGTGACAGAAAATTATGAGGACTCTTGTCAAGCCTCAGACTAAGATGGGCATCATCTTTTACTCCCTCAATTTTCAGGGTGACAAGAGATGGTCCCAGTCCACTATCATTTCTGTTGCTCCCAAACAGGACCCATATTGGTGTCTGTTGACACTGAGTTGACAGTTCACCCACAACTCCTTATTCTGTTGATATCATTTCTTTAGTGCTGCTATTCCCTTCCACAATGGTGTCCTTAGTGCCAACATGATTGGCATCAAAGGTCACTAGGGCCTAGGTCTTTCCACTGACTGGTCACTGCATATCTTAGCACCTATGACATCAACAGTGTAGCATTTGAGGCTTCAGGTCCAAAGCTATTCTTGGTACAGATGTTTTAATATACAGACATGGGCTGGGAGACTCAGTACAGGGCTAGTCACTGATGAGCCCTCTATATCACGAGTATCTTTGGCACTAGGAACTTCAACGTTGGCCCTTAAGTGATATGTTACAGCTCAGAGTCAACTTTCCTTATTAGTAGACAATCCCTAGTTGACTGTGTCAACATCAGTTCTTCCTCAGGATATTCACATATCTGAAACCTTGGCCCTCTCACCTTCTCCCAACAACAGGCAGCAGGACTGAATGTCACAGACAGCAAGCAGGATCCCACTTAAGATTCCTCTCCCTCACACACAGACAAGCCCCCCTCAAAGTTTACCCAAGAAAGGGGGATGTAAAAGGAAAGCTTGGGTGCCCCTACAAAAACCTACACCCCAGATACAGGTTAAGACAAGGGGGCCAGTTCTACAAGTATCAAGTCCTGAAGATCCCAAATTCATGGACAGCCTTAACAAGGATGAGTCAGTAAGGGTCTTGGTCAGCTAACATGGTCTCCCTTGGCAAAGAGATTATACAGAAGGCTTTCTGCTATGATATTTTGTGTGGTCCCTCTCTCCAACAAGTTGTGCCATTTAGTCAAGTGGAGGATTTGGCAGGAAGATTGACATGGTAGCAACTATGCCTTGGAAACTGGGCATCTTCCTACATACAAGTGTTGGGATTAAACCTACCGTAGCCAACTCTAATGTAGGGGTTGCTGCCCCTAAAAAAGCCCTCAAAAGAGAAAGCTAGTAATTCATCCCCTAACAAAGAGCTACAGATACTGAATCAGTTTTCAGAGCATGTTTATGAGTCGGGTAACGTTTCCATTTAGACCTTTAATTACCGGACTCACATGATTTACTTTCAGTGGAATATAGCAGAGCAGGTATTTGAGAGCCACTAAAGATGCAAAATGCACCAACCTAATCTGGAGAGATGAGAAGATGCAGTGCACTGTGGGAGCAGGCAGAAGTTTAGAGCAGAGGGAAATCCATTAGAAACTGAGTGATTATCGCCTAATGGAAACTAATCATATAACCAAAGTGGATGGACATTTATCATGAAAACATACTAACTGTAGATGCTGGAGGACATTCATTGTTGCAGTGCTCAGAGATCAACCTTGCCTTGACTACAGCCAGCTCGACTATTAGTGCTGTACCTTACCCCTCTGCGGCCTTGGTAGACTCTTTAGATATTAGGGCATCAGTGTGCTATTCACTGCTCACTTCATTCAATGCAGTCTTCACCAGTGGAAGGCTTCCCAGAGCACTGAATCATTGGAGGGGTGGTGCTGACTGGGTTCTCCAGGACAGCAGAAGTAAACTCTATCCTAGCCCTAGATGCAAGCCCTGAATTATAATGTTTTAAGAAGGTATAGACAAAGGATCAAGTAAATGACTACTAAAACTGACTGGGAATAGACTCCTCTGAGGAATGGTATGGTCGCTGCTGGGGCTCTAGCTGAACGGGCTTTTACATGTTATGCCACTTTTCCCACAGGCAGTTCAGCAACAGCAGATACTCTGAGCAAACCACTTAATCTTATTATTTTACAGGATGTCCTTCAAGGATGCATCTGCAGTCATCACATATGGGTTGTCCTGCCTCAGGCAGTCCTTCGGTCGGCCGGATTCCAAAGTCTGGGTCTGGCCTCGGCTGATGTCGCACTTTCCCCGACGTCAGAGCGTCTGGGGTATAAAAGCATCAGCCGACGCCATTTTCCTCAGTCTTTCTTGCCGTATGGTGCCCGAAGCAGAAGCAGTTCGCAAGTGCTGGTCGTCCAGCTCCTTGTGATTCAGCTACCGAAGACTTCGAAAAAGCTAAGTACCCCGTTGGGGACTCTTTCTTGCCTCAGCCGATGTCAGATAAAGTTAATAATTGTTTAACTTGTGGGAAACAAATACCTCATAAGGATTTCCATTCTACTGCCTCCCCTGCCTAGGCCCAGACCACGACGTCTCGACCTGTTCAGCCCGTGCTTCCTTCAACCGACGAACTCTTAGACGTCAGTCGGAGTTTGCAGGGGAAATCTTTGGGGCTTGTTTTGCTTACAAGATGCCGTCGGAGACTCCGACTTCGCATTTAATTAAGAAACGGAAGGACAAGGACCGACACACGCGGGCCGCGGTTTCGGCTAAAACCACGGTCAGGCCTACCGTGAGTGTCTCGGTCGAAACTGAGTCCTTGGTACTTCCGATTACCGAAACCGCACAACCGACTACCTCTGCCCCGGAGGCCCCGGCCGAGTCGGTTATTGAATTACCTACTGAAATTGGTGTCCAGGAACCTCCCGACACCATTCCTTTAGACAAATCTACTCCTGCACGTGGTGCAGCCACACCTCCTGCATCCATGTCCATTAAGGCTTTCTCTAGGGCTAAAGCTGCTAAACTTTCTAAAGCTTTGCCTCCCAAGGTTACCTCTCAGAGACCCTCTACTGGCTCACAGATTCTTAGCTTAGCAGAGGACCTTATCTCCCTAATTAGAGGTTCTCAACCTCATCCGGACAGGGGATCGCAACCACCTCCAGACAAAAGGCCCAGGGTTGAGCCCTCTGACCCCCACTCCTCAGATGAGTCCTCTGATGGCTCTACTTTGTCAGACCACCAGGAGCAGCATTATTCGGCCTACAAGGATTCTGATGCTGAAGAATCTATTCCCTCGGCCTCCCCTCCTGAAGAGTTTTCCTTTGGAGAGACATTACACTCTATGAGAGAACATTTTCAATGGCAGGGTCAGGAATTCTCTGATTCTAGAAAGAGATTAAGGACCTTTTTACATTTACCTCAGCATAGGCCTTTAGCTATACCTCCCGTTTTGAATGTCATTGATGATGTGCACTCTGATGCTAGTACAACCCCTGACTCTCTCCCTCCTGCTCCTGCCAAACCTGATAGGTACTACAGGGTCCCGGACTCGCATCTACATCTGTACAAGGCCCACTCTGCTGATCCAGAAACTATTTCCCAGGGCCCAAAAGGGGTTGCAGCTGCCACTGCTAGGAACCCTCTACCCTCTGAAAGGGAGTCCAGAGCTTTAGAGAGATGGGGTAAAAAAAGTGTATACTTCTGCAACTCTTTCCATGAGGGCATTAAATTGTCAATTTCATATGATACAGTACCAAGAGTATTTGTTAGATGAATTGCATAAGAAACTGTCTTCTTCTGAACCCCTTGATCGCAAATCCCTTCAGGATCTGGTACATAACTCCCAGCAGGTTAGTAACCATTTCTTGCAGTGTGGTTATGATGCATTGGAAGCTTCATGTAGGTCAGCTATGACAGGTGCAGTCATACGTAGGCATGCCTGGCTGAAGGAACAATCTCTGCCAGACCATGTTAAGGCTAAGCTTTTGGATGCTCCTATGGAAAAGCAAAAATTATTTGGTTCCATGGCTCAAGAGGTCTTAAAGAAATTTGAAGAAAAGGCAAAATCTGTGCAAACAGTCAAAGACTTTCTGCAAGTCCAACCACCGAGATTCAGCAGAAATTGGCCTACTAAGAATTGGTCCTTTCCGGACTCGGACAGATCTCGGAGAGGCAGGAATAGGCGTGCCAGAGGTAGAGGGCAAGCTAGAGGCTCCTACAGAGGCCGCCAATGGCAGCCTCCCAACCAGAGAGGTAGTGCAGGAACTACAGCTGCTACACTAGGACAGACTCAATGACTTTGTTTTGACTCCGCCGACCAGGGCTCAATTAGAAGCACCTTTGGGCGGAAAGCTTTCTTTATTTTCAAAAAATTGGCACAGCATTACAAGGGACACATGGACACTGCAAATAATAGACAAAGGATACAGGTTCCATTTCCACACATTGCCAAAATGAAAAGGCATGCCAGACCTGCCACCAAATCAGAGGGCAGAGGCTTTGAAACAAATTTCCAGCTTAATACAAATGAAAGCTATAGAAAAGGTACCTCTTTCAGAACAAGGCCAAGGATTTTACTCCAGATTATTCCTTGTTCCAAGAAAAGAAAATCAATGGAGGCCTATTCTCGACTTGTCCGCACTGAATACTTACCTCATTGTGCCAAAATTCAAAATGCTGACTCTACAGCAACTCCTTCCCATGCTGGGCAAGGGGTCTTGGCTGGTGACTCTAGACCTCAAGGAGGCATACCTGCATGTCCCTATCAGACAAAGTTGCAGAAGACACCTCAGATTTCTTGCAGGGTCAGAGCATTATCAATTCTCAGCATTGCCCTTTGGTTTATCTACTGCGCCCAGAGTATTCACGAAATGCCTAGCATCAGTAATTGCACACTGCAGACTACAGGGGATTCAAATTTACCCATATCTGGACGACTGCCTTATACAAGCGGACAGCAAGCAAACTTTGTTAAAGGACTTGGATTATGCCATCCACCTACTGCAGGCCTTGGGATATACAGTCAACATCCACAAATCAAGACTTGTTCCATCCCAAAGAATAACTTTTCTGGGTGCGGATCTAGACACAACCACCCAAATGGCCTTTCTCACAGAAGAAAAACAAAAACTACCGGATTACTTCAAGAATCTGACAAGACAAACTCAGCTGACTGCAAGGAAAATCCTGCAGGCCCTGGGTCACATGGCATCTTGCATTCTTCTGATTCCACAAGCAAGGCTGCATATGAGAAAATTACAATGGTACTTAAGGAGTTTATGGACTCAGCATTTGATCCCACTCATTCCATGCCTCCAAAAGGAATTTCTGTGGTGGGCTCAAGCCTGCCAGTCGAACAGTGGGTTGCCCTTCAGCAAGCCAAGAGCCAACCAAACCATCACTACGGACGCTTCAGACCAAGGTTGGGGAGCACACATGGAGGGCAGATGTATCCAAGGGCTATGGTCACAAAGAGAGCTACGCATGCACATAAACCAAAAGGAAATGCTGGCAGTGATACACACAATCGAGGCCTTCAAACTTTTTCTTCATCAAGGCCACCTACTCATAAGGACAGACACCACCACAGTTATGTGGTACATAAACAAGCAAGGAGGCACCCATTCCTACCCTCTTTGCAGACTGGCAATGAATCTATGGGAACTTTCCTTGAAACTCAATATACAGCTGCAGTCCCAGTTCGTGCCAGGGAAAGACAATATACTGGCAGACAGCTTAAGCAGAAATACCATGGATGCACACGAATGGATGCTGCACCCAGACATCATCTTACTCATAACACAATCATGGGGAAGGCCGGAAATAGATCTGTTCGCCTCCCCCCACAATCATCAGCTGAAGAAATTCTGCTCAAGGACATACCACCCACAAGCATGGAAAGTGGACGCTCTCTCTTTCAGCTGGAAAGCTCTAACAGTATATGCTGCTTTTCCACCTCTCCCATTAATTACCAAGGTCTTACTGAAGATCAGAACAGAGCAGCCCAGAGTGATTCTGATAGCTCCAAACTGGCCAAGACAGCACTGGTACCCACTGTTAAAGAGCATGTCACAGACGAAACCGTGGCCTCTCCCCCTATGGCCACTTCTACTGACACAGCACAATTTCAAGACTCTGTATTCCAACATGAAAACCTTGCAACTAACTGCCTGGAGAATACCTTGACTCCTCCTCAGGATAAGCTATCCCAGAGAGTGAAGGATATTATTATGGAAGCTCGCCGGCCTTCCACAAGGAAGGCATATTCAGCAAAGTGGAAAAGATTTCACACTTGGAACACAACAAAGGGCCTAGATGTGACCGTGATGAACATGGCACATATACTGGAATATTTGGCAGAATTGTTCCACAATGGCCGGTCTTACTCTTCCATTAAGATACATGCCTCAGCAATTTCAGCAGAATACAATGTTGATCCACCTGTCTTCTCTCATCCTATCCTGAGACAGTTTCTAAGAGGAATCAAAAACATCAATCCTCCAAGGAAACCACCTCTACCTACTTGGGACCTTAACTTCGTGTTGGAAAAACTAACACTTCCTCCCTTTGAACCAGCAGCATCTGCAGATCTACAGTTTCTGTCTTGGAAAACTGCCTTCCTTCTGGCCATAACCTCAGCAAGAAGAGTATCTGAGGTACAAGCTCTAATGGCAGTACAGCCATTTCTTATTTTTCATCAGGACAGACTTTCATTGAGAACCAATCCTACATTTATGCCAAAGGTGGTATCCAGGGCATCTTTGAACCAAGCTATTCACTTGCCTACATTCTTCCCACAACCACAAAATAAAGGGGAGAAACTTCTGCACACCCTGGACGTACACAGACAATTGCGCTACTACTTGGACAGAAAGTACAGTTTTGTACCTACCATAAATGTAGATGTCCGACAGATATGCAACTGCAGTCATAACATATGGGTTGTCCTGCCTCAGGCAGCCCTCGGTCGGCCGGATTCCAAAGTCTGGGTCCGGCGTCGGCTGGTGTTGCCTCCTCTCCGACGTCAGAACGGCTGGAGTATGAAGGCATCGGCCGACGCCATCTTCTTCAGTGTTTCTTGCCCCAGATGCCAGGTGCCCTCCTAGGAAGGCTAAATTTGGTGAATGGATAAAGAATTCCAGAAATGCACAACAGTAATAAACAGATACACCATAGAAATACCCCCAGCTAATAGGCATAGGGGGAGTGGACCCATAAAGAAGGTTGCAGAGGGGTAGGAGGGTGGGAGAATCCGACTGCAGTTGCATATCTATCGGACATCTACATTTATGGTAGGTACAAAACTGTACTATGTCCTTCAAGAATGCAACTGCAGTCATAACATATGGGTTGAATACCATAGCCAAGCTGGGGGTGGTTGGAACTAAGAAAGTGATGGTGTAGCTAAAATGCCCTGCAGGACTGCCGAAGCAAAGCCTGCTCGGGATCTGGAGTATAAAGGCAGGTTGTAGTGCTTGGTAAATGTATGCACGGAGCTCCATGTAGCAGCCTCTAGAATGTCCTTTGTAGCCACTCCTCTTAGGAAAGCTGTGGATGTAGCTATAGCTCTGGTGGAGTGTGGCCTAATATTGGCTGGCACACCTTTTCCATGAAAGGAATAGCAGAATCTGATGCAGTGTCCAATCCATTTGGAAATTGTTTGGAGATTGCTTTTCCTTGTACTCCAGCAGCATAGGCTACAAGCAGTTGGTCAGACTTTCTGGTGGCCTTAGTTCTGTCCAAGTAGTAGCGTAGTTGCCTGTGTATGTCCAAAGTATGCAGCAGTGCTTCCCCCCTGTTTTGAGGATTGGGGAAGAAAGTAGGCAGGTGAATGGCTTGATTTAGAGACACCCTGGAAATTACTTTTGGCATGAATGAAGGATTGGTTCTTAGAGAGACTCTGTCTTGATGAAAAATGAGAAAAGGAGGTACTGCCATGAGTGCCTGTATCTCCGAAACTCTTCTTGCTGATGTGATTGCCAATAGGAAAACTGTTTTCCATGAGAGAAACTGCATTTCTGAAGTTGCTGCTGGTTCAAAGGGAGGAAGAGTTAGTTTTTCCAAGACGAAGTTGAGGTCCCATGCAGGTACTGGCGGTTTCCTGGGAGGTTTGATATTCTTTATTCCCCTTAGGAACTGTCTTAGCAAAGGATGTGAAAACACATTTGGATCACAATTGTATTTTGCTGAGACTGCTGAGGCATGAATCTTTATGGAAGAATATGAGAGATCAGTATGAAACATTTCTGCCACGTATTCCAATATCTGAGGTATACTCAATACTGTTGTATCCTGACCCCTGTTAGCATTCCAGATGATGAATCTCTTCCACTTGGCTGAATAGGTTTTTCTGGTGGAAGGTCTGCGTGCTTCCAGTAAGATCTCTTGAACTTTTTTGGAAAGAGAGATATCGGAAGGAGTTATGGTAACCTCCAGGCTGTCAGATGCAATGTTTTCAGGTTTTGATGAACCGTCCTGTAATTGTGTTGTGTTAGAAGCAGAGGCCACAGGGGCAGAGGCCATGGTTTGGTCCGAGTTATGCTCAACAGCAATGGGTACCAGTGCTGCCTTGGCCAGTCTGGAGCTATCAAAATGCCTGTTGGTTATTCTGCTTTGATCTTCAGTATCACCTTGGTCAGCAGTGGTAGAGGAGGGAATGCATAAATTGTTAGGGACTTCCAGCTGAAGGAGAGAGCATCCGTTTTCCAGGCTAGAGGATGGTGGGTCCTTGTACAGAACTTTTCCAAGTGATGATTCATGTGAGAAGCAAAGAGATCTATGTCCGGTCTTCCCCATGTCCTTGTTATTTGTGAGAAAATGTGAGGATGCAGCATCCATTTGTGTGGATCCAAAAAATTTCTGCTCAGCTTGTCCGCCAGTACATTGTCCTTGCCTGGCACAAACTGGGATTGCAGATGTATCTTCAGACAGTGGTATTGTCTGTCCTTATTAGCAAATGCCCTTGTTAAAGTGATTTTTCGAAAGTCTCGATTGCATGCATCACTGCCAACATCTCTTTTTGGTTTATGTGCAGATGCCTTTCCCTTGGTGTCCATTGACCTTGAATGCATCTGCTCTCCATGTGCGCCCCCCCATCCATGGTCTGATGCGTCTGTTGTAATCATTTGACCTGCTTGAGGTTTGGTGAGGACATGCCTTTGTTTAACTGACTTGCTTGAGCCCACCACAAAAATTCTCTTTGCAGACATGGAATGAGTGGGATTACGTCCTCTAGGCTTTGGCTGTGTTGGGACCATAAGCTTTTTAAGTACCATCGCAGCTTTCTCATATGAAGTCTTGCCAAAGGTATCAGAAGAAGGCAAGATGCCATGAACTCCAGGGCCTGCAGGATTTTCCTTGCAGTCAGCTGGGAGAGCTTTGCTAGGCCTTTGAAGTACTCTGGTAACTGCTGTTGCTTTTCCTCTGTGAGATAAGCCATCTGTGTTTTTGTGTCCAGTTTAGCTTCTAGGAAAATAATCTGTTGGGATGGCAGAAGTCTTGATTTCTGAATGTTGACTGTGTATCCCAAGGCCTGTAGTAATTGAATGACATAGTCCAAGTTTGCTATCAAGGTTTGCTTGTTGTCTGCTTATATGAGGCAGTCGTCCAAGTAGGGGTATATTTGAATCCCCTGGAGTCTGCAGTGTGCCACTACTGATGCCAGGCATTTTGTGAACACTCTAGGTGCAGTAGATAAGCCAAACGGCAATGCTGAGAATTGATAATGCTCTGTCCCTGCAAGAAATCTGAGGTATCTTCTGCAGCTTTGTCTGATTGGGACATGCAGGTATGCCTCCTTGAGGTCCAGAGTGACCAGCCAAGACCCCTTGCCCAGCATGGGAAGGAGTTGCTGCAACGTCAGCATTTTGAACTTTGGCACAATGAGATAAGTATTTAGAGTAGACAAGTCCAGTATAGGTCTCCATTTGTTTTCCTTTCTTGGAACAAGGAACAGTCTTGAATAAAATCCCTGGCTTTGTTCCTGTGGAGGGACCTTTTCTATTGCTTCTATATTTAACAGCTTTGAAACTTGAATGAGTGTCTCTGCCCTTTGATGAAGTGGCAGGTTTGGCATGCCTTGTCTTATTGGTAAAGTATGGAAGTGGAATCTGTAACCTTTGTCTATTAAATCCAGAATCCAGTTGTCCTTGGTTAAGATATGCCAGTTTTTTGAGAATAAGGATAATTTTCCGCCCAAAGGTGCTTCTCTTTGAGCCTTTGTAGGCGGTGTGAAAGTCAAGTCATTGTGGTTGTCCTTGTGGTGCAGCTGGACTGCCTGCGCCACTTCTTTGATTTGGTGGTTGCCATTGGCGGCCCCTGTAGGAGCCTCGGTATTGCCATCTACCTCGGGCACGCCTGTTTTTTCCCCTTTGAAACTTGTCAGTGTCTGGAAAGGACCAATTCTTTGAAGGCCAATTCCTGCTGAATCTGGGTGGCTGAACCTGGAGGAAATCTTTGACCGTCTGTACTGATTTAGCTTTTTCCTCAATGGACTTCAACATATCTTGTGCATTAGCACCAAAAAGCTTCTGTTTTTCCAGAGGTGCATCAAGTAACTTTACTTTAACATGGTCTGGCAGTGGCTGTTCTTTTAACCAAGCATATCTACGTATAACAGCCCCAGTCATAGCTGCCCTACATGAAGCCTCCAATGCATCATAACCACAATGAAGAAAATGATTGCTAACTTGCTGAGTGTTATGTACTAGATCCTTCAATGCCTTTCTATCAATAGGCTCAGGAGAGGCTAGCTTTTTCTGTAAATCATCCAGTAAAAAATCCTGGTACTGAAACATATGAAAAAGGCAGTTAAGTGACTGCATGGGCCAGGGTGGTAGAGGTATAAACTTTTTTACCCCATCTCTCCAGGGACCTAGCTTCCCTATCCGCTGGCAGTGGATTCTTGGCTGTGGAAGTAGCCACTCCCTTGGGGCCCTGTGAAATAGTTTCTAGATCCACAGAATGGGCCTTAAAGAGATGTTTGTGGGTATCAGGGACCCTATAATATCTGTCTGGCTTTACAGGAGCAGGAGGGAGAGAATCAGGGTTAGCACTGGAGTTGGAGAAAACATCATCCAGGACATCCATAACTGGAGGGATAGCTAAAGGTCTGTGCTGGGGTAGCTTGAGGAAGGTACGTAGCCTTTTCCTGGAATCACAGAATTTCTGACCCTGCCATTTAAAATGCTCCCTCAGAGTGTAGGACTTCACCGAACGGAAAATCCTCTGGAGGAGAGGCAGTGGGAATTGATTCCTCAGCGTCAAAGTCCTCATAGGCCTGGAAGGATTCTTCTTGGGTATCTGAAGGCTCAGAATCCCCAGAGGCTTCATCTGAAGAGAGGTTGTCGGCCTGCTCAGTTCTGGGCCTTTTCTCTGCAGGCGGCTGAGAACCTCTGTCTGGATGAGGCCGAGACCCCCTGATAAGAGAGATAAGATATGCAGCAAGAGACATGATCTGTTTATCAGAAGAAGGGGCCTGGGCAGTAGGTTTAGGATGGGCCTTGGCCTGGCTGGCGGCCTTAGCACGTGCAAAGGCCTTGATGGACATGGATACAGGAGGCCTAGCTGCCCCACGTGCAGGAGTAACCCTGTCCACAGGAATGGTGTCGGGTAGATCCAGAACTTCGGTTTCTGGAGGAAAGTCAACAACCGGCACCGGTGTAGACTCCGAGACCGAAGGACGAGTTAACGCTGTGTCGTCGGCCTGGAGCGGTTGAATTACCACTTCCGAAGGGACCGAAGCACTCGCGGAGGGTTTAGGAGGAGTATCGGTGGAGGACGCGGGCCGAGGATGTCGGTCCCGGTCCTTTCGTTTTTTGGAAGATTGAGTAGTCAGTTGTTCCGACGGCATGATATAAGCGAAAGATTCACCGAAAAAGTCTTCGGCAAATTCTGCCCGGCGCCTGAGAGTGCGCTTATTAAAGCAAGCACAGGCAGCACAGGCCGAGACGTCGTGGTCTGGGCCCAGGCAAGGTAGGCAATAAAAATGGAAGTCCTTATGAGGTATTTGTTTACCACAAGACAAACAATTATTAACTTTCTCAATTTGTTCTGACATCGGCTGAGGCAAGAAAAAATGTTCCCCAACGGGGTACTTAGCTTTTAGATGACTTCGGTACTGAAAACACAGTTGACCGACCGGCACTTGTGAACTGCTTTTGCTTCGGGCACCAGGCGGCAAGAAAGACTAAAGAAGATGGCGTCGGCCGATGCCTTTATACTCCAGCCGTTCTGACGTCGGAGAGGAGGCGACACCAGCCGACGCCGGACTCAGACTTTGGAATCCGACCGAGGGCTGCCTGAGGCAGGACAACCCATATGTTATGACTGCAGTTGCATTCTTGAAGGACATCTAAAAGTAACAGAAAGACTGACCAGCTGTTTGTAGCGTATGCTGCTGGGGCACAAGGAAAAGCAATTTCCAAACAGACAATTTTAAAATGGATAGGAAATTGCATTCGTTTTTGTTGCTCCTTTCATGGAAAGACTGTGCCAGCTAACATTAGACCTCATTCCACGAGAGCCACAGCCACCTCCACAGCCTTCCTAAGAGGGGTGGCTACCAAGGACATTTTAGAAGCTGCTACATGGAGCTCCGTGCATACATTTGCCAAACATTACAATTTACCTTTATACTCCAGATCCAGAGCAGGCTTTGCTACGGCAGTCCTGCAGGGTATTTTAGCTACACCATCCTTTACTTAGTACCTCCACCCCCAGATTGGCTATGGTATTCTACCCATATGTGATGACTGCAGATGCATCCTTGAAGGACATAGTACAGTTTTGTACCTACCATAAATGTAGATGTCTGATAGGTATGCATCTGTAGTCAGGTTTACCCTCCCTCCTTCCCCTCTGTGGTATATTTCATGGGTACTTACCCCTCTTATAGCTAGCTGGGGGGATCTATTATGGTGTATTTGTTTTTATAGTACTGTGCATGTTTGGATTTGTTTTTAAAATGCATCTATCCAAATTTTAGCCTTCCTTAGAGGGCACCTGGCATCTGGGGCAAGAAAAACTGAGGAAAATGGTGTCGGCTGATGCTTTTATACCCCAGACGCTCTGACGTCGGGGAAAGTGCGACATCAGCCGAGGCCAGACCCAGACTTTGGAATCCGGCCGACCGAAAGGCTGCCTGAGGCAGGACAACCCATATGTGATGACTGCAGATGCATACCTATCGGACATCTACATTTATGGTAGGTACAAAACTGTACTTTTTCCTTCCCTACCCTTTTATTACTTGGCATATCCTCTGAAAATATGCACCTAGAAGGGGTAAGTGCTAGTTGACACAAGCTGTCAAGCCTTATGGTACTCAGGTTAGGGTGCAACAGGGATCCTTTTTTTTGTTTTTTTGGACAAAAGGTCCTGGTGCTATGCCAACTTTCTTTGCTCTGTTTTTATTAAACTCATCCAATTCATGGAGAGGGCATCTATTCTGCAGCAGAACTTTCTCAGTTGCAGTTATCCATAGACGTAAAAGGTGTACTACTGGTAAACCCAAACTGCAAGCCAGGTCCAGTAAGATTTTTCTATTTGGCATCCACTCGTAGGCCTACCTGAGATCTGGTCAGCCTGATGCTCATGCCTTTACTGCTCATTACAAATTGGATCTGGTCTCAAGGGGAAGAGCAGCTTTTGGCTGAACAGTGCTCAGGAATATCATTCCTTAGAGGCCTCTTGGGATTCGGGTAGCTGGGGTCCCAATGGTTGAGGAATGAATGAAAATTGACATCAGATAAAAGAAGTTATGTACTCACCATAACGTTCCAACTGTGCTGTCCATTTCCATTCTTCCTTAACAATTGGGTTCAGATCTGACCAGCAGTTCCAACTCTGCAGCATTTTTTTACAGCTTGTGGCCATATGAAACTCTAGAGCTCTTCCCTTACCCATAATGCTCCATTCCCCAAACAAACCTCAGATCTTGTTTGCTGGCCTTATAGCTTCATAGAAGTATTAGAAAAGTAGTATGAGGAAGGGAAACTTAGAGCTCAAAAGAAGAACACTGGTTCCCTTATAACCTTCTCGTTCCTCCAGAAGTCACAGTACTAAAAGGTAGGGGGGGCTGGCAGGAGGGGTGTTGAGGAAGAATGAAAATGGATAACATACATGGAATGTTATGGTGGTACATAACTTCTTTACCTGATGATGTCAATTTTCATTCATTCCTCAACAACTGGGACATAGTCTCAAGCTACCAGAATCCCAAGAGGCCTCTACGGAAGGATATTCCTGAGCACTGTTCAGCCGAAGGCTCCTTTTCCCCTTGAGACCAGATCCAATTTGTAATGATCAATAAAGGCATGAGGATTAGCACAAGCTGCAGCCACAAAAACACTGTCCATGGAAGATCTGGCTAAAAATACTGATGGTGCCATGGACATGGCTGAATGGGGTCTCAAACGTTTTGACAAGGAAAGCCCAATTTGTTACAGACAAAGGATATAGTCAGTCAATCATCTGGCTAGTTACTTTTTCCACTGGCTTGCCCAATTGTGATTCGCAAAGGAAACAAACAGTTGATCTGTTTACCTGAAATTGTTTGTTCTATGCAGACAGAAACGTAACTGCCTGTGAACGTCCAACAAATGCAACATATATTCTCCTTTGTTTGTGAAATTTGGAAAGGAAACTGGGAAGGTTAATGGACTGACTGATGTTAGATTCTGACACCACCTTAGGAAGAAAAGCAGGGTTGGCTGGAAGTGCTACCCTACCTCTATGCAATATTAGATAAAGTTTAGAAGACAAGGCTTGAAGTTCAAAAAGTCTTCGAATAGAGGTCATAGCTACCAAAAATATGGTTTTCCAGGATAAAAACACATTTTGCTGATGGTTTGAAAGGAGACAGAGTCAAAGCTTGTAATACCAAATTTAAATCCCAAGTGGAGCTAGATCTTTAAAAGATGGTCTCAAAAGAAGGGTACCCCTCATAAAAGCTTTACAAAGTTTTGAGGAGGTTAAGGTGGAATTGTTAACTCCTACATGAATACTGGAAATGGCAGCAAGTTGTACTTTAACAACAGAAGAACTAACCCCTTCATTAAAGATTGTAGCTAAAATCTCAATAACTTTATATATTGGTGCAAAAGAGTCAGCATCTTCCTGCTGTGCTCTACAAACAAATCTTTTCCATCTACTTTAAATCTTTCTAGCAGAAGCCTTATGGGTAGATAAAAGTATACTATAAACAGGGGATGAGAGCATAGGTTGTATGGCTATCAATGGAAGTGAAGAAACCATGTGGTCAGCTGTAAGCCTGAAATGCCCAGGTAAATCATATCTGTTGGGTGAGACAGGAGGTCTGGAATTGGATCCAGAATCCATGGGTGTAAACTAGATGAGACCAAAGAAAGGGAAAACAAATCTGACTACGCCAATAAGGGGCAATGAGGGTGACTTTGCTCTTCAGTCGAGATGTTTCTGGAGAAATTTGGTGTTAAGGAAGTTGGGGACACAGACAGAGGAGACTGGGGGGGTAGTCGTGAAGGAGACAGTCTCTTAGCAATTCTTCCAGTGGGAAGGAATTGGGCAAAGAATGTTCTGCACTTTCTGTTGAGGGGAGATGCAGAGAGGTCACAAGGTTGATCACACTGGCGAAATACCTTTTCTGCAACTCTCATGTTTACAGACCACTTGTGAGGTAACAAAATGGACCTGCTCAACTTGTCTGTTATCAAACTGGATTCCCTGGAATGTGGGCTGCTATCAGAAATTGACTAGACGAGACTGCCCACTGTCACACTCTGAGCTTCTCGACAGAAGGGGGTAAGATTTGGTTCCCCCTTGTTTGCTGACGTACCAGACTACGGACGCATTGTCTGCCTGAATCGCAACAGTCCCTGGAGGGAGAGATTCTTGAAAAGCCTGAAATGCTAGGAGTACTGCTCTCATTTCCAGGACATTGATATGCATGCTGTCCTCTTCTGGGGACCAAGTGCCTTGGACTGTTTTTCCAAGAAATGCCCTCTCCCCCCCAAATTCGGAAGCATTTGTGGGCACTACGGCTTTGGACTGAGGAATAATGAAGGGACAGCCTTGTAAAATCTGACCCGAGTGAATCCACCACCAGAGGTATTTTTTGCATGGGGCCAAACAAAGAAGTTCCGTCAAAGGGTGCAATGATGAAGGACGACTTGAAGGGGCTTGGCAAAATCACACAAGCGCATCCAGGCATACCTCCTGATGGAAATGCTTGAACACGCCACCCTGGAGGTACCTTCAGCTGCATGTGAAACGAGCCTCATGGACGAATACGTTATCGACTGTAGAGTAGCCAACTGTGAGGCAATAGAGCTCTGTGCCTTGGAAGTACTGGTCCCAGAGAGAGATTTGGTGAATTCTTTAATCAAATCTCTCTGCAATCTAGTGAAGTGTGTCAAATGACTCAATGATCTGACTGCAGAGGTCCCAAATCTGTTCAATGCCCTGGACTCTCTGTTAGGGGGATGTTCGGATGAACTCTGTTATGCAAGTTCTTTCTTAGTGGCCTCCACTATGACCACTGCATCTACTGGTACTCCCTTGCTCCAAAGGTCTCTTACTTTTGGTGGTGTCAGGATCCTGTCTGATCTCTTGGGGATCAGCTCAACAGTGTCAGGTTCCTTCCACGCCCACATAGAGATCAAATCAATACGGTCATCGGCAGGCGGAGTTACCCAGGAGTAGATGGGCCAGACCCAAAGGCTCTCAGGAATACAGATGCCTCTTGGGAAGGGTTATCGGTAGATCAACCACCTCTTTGTATGAGGATTTTCAGAATGTCTCCAAAGGAAATGTCATCAGGTGGTGACCTTGGGGATCATTCCCCCCTCATCAAAATCAGTATCTTTGGTGACAGGCTATTGGGAAGAATCTAAGTGCTTCCTTTTGCACTTCCTCTTCCTAGGGACTTCTTTGGTGGCATGTTCTGGAGAAGTACTGGAAGAAATAAGGATACCCTGCTGGGTAGCCTGGAGACTTCAGGCTGAATGTCCCTGTGGAGTAGAGTGATGAGGCTCAGGGCACAAAGACGCACAAGATCCAGAGAGAAGATCCAAGAAGGGAGGAACCGTCAGTCCTCCCGAAACAGAGAACATTCTCTCCACTATCTCAAAGGCAGACCGCACCAGGGAAGAGGATGCCAGTAGAGCCAGGAAGGCATGCTTCAGTACCATCAGCTCCCTCTGACCTGAAGGCAACCCATCAAAGGCAGAAGTCGGGACAAGCTCTTTCAATGCTGAGGCCCCAAGGAGCAGAGATGGCTCCGACAACTTCAGAGTCTACTAACACCTTGGATTCAACAATGACGCTTCAGCTCTGAGTGTCATCCAGCTCCGACACACAAACTGGTGCAGTTAGAGAAAGCATCAGAGCCGAAGATGCATAAATCTTCGTATCTGACATGGACAGTCCCAGAATACTTGGATCAAAGTGCCACGAAGCCAAGGGTCGAATTGCAGAAGGAGCCAAGACAGGAGATGTAGTACTAGTACAGACTTCCGGACCCAAAGGGGAAGGAGCCGGGAGAACTCCCGTCTGAATTTGTGCCAAGAGAAATTTCATCATCCTATTCACGTCAGCTTCTGTCAGATGCCTGGAAGAATGAGAGGATGAGGCCACTAAAGGGGATCTGGAATGTCAGCACCTTTCCAGAAAAGGGGATGGCACTTGGGAAGGGACCACATCCAAAGAAGAGGCATACCTGCTTTGAGGCAATTGTTTTGGATCTGAGGGTATAGGATCTGACAAAGTGGATCTTCATTTGACACAGACGTATCCAAAGCTTTAGTCTTCAGATTCAACTTCTTTGAAACTTTCAGAGCAGGCTCAGCAGTCGGATCAGAGGATAGGATGAAGACCCAAATGGATCCTACGGCCTTTTTCTGTGGTCTTTTTTTGGAGTGCTGAGCCCCAAATACAAATTCAGAAAAAGTCTTAGGTAAAAGACCTTTCAGAATTAGCATGTTCTTACAGTTTACTACAACACAAGGATTAAATGCTTTGCAAAACTCGCAAGCAATGTTTAAATGAGCAGGGCCCAAACAATAGATGCATAAACTGCTGGCATCAGAGATAGGAATTTTGTGCCCACACTGCTTACATTTTTAAAGTCAAAGTGCTTTTCAGCTATGTTAGGATATCTTTTTTTACAAAACAAAGAAAAAAACATTTTTTTTGTTATGAAAGAAGGAAAGAACGAAAAAGAAAAAAAAGACGACGAGGGAAAGGAGAAGTTACCAATGATGGTAACTGGAGAATATCAACAATGGTAATCAAAAAGGGAAATAAATCACAGCAGTCTCAGGTGAGCTGCAACTACCACCATCACTTTGGTAAACACCCCGGGGGGGGGGGGGGGGCTGTGGCGAGTGCAAAGGGGAGTACCCTGAATTGAAAATGACTGGCTCCCAGCCAGAAGCAGTGGAACCTTCTGGAGTGTTTGTCCATCTTGACGTAGTAATAAGCATCCTGAAGGTCTACTGAGCACATCCAATTGTCCTTCGGCAGAAAGGCAGAATGGACTACATATGGTGACCATTCGGAATTTCATTTTGGCAACCGATTTGTTTAGGGAAGTGAGATCCACAATTGCTCTGAAGTCCCCCATCTTCTTTGGCACCAAAAAGAATCTGGAACAGATGCCTGATCCGAACTGGTGTGGGGGACAGTTTGGATGATTTTTTTTCTCCAGCAGATCTGTGATTTCTAGAGCTGCCACCTCCCTTTGATGGAGTGGCACATCAAAGGTGTTTAGAGATAGTTTTGGGGTTTTGAAGAATGGAATGGTGTAACCGCTGGAAATTATCTTTATCACCCAGTGATTGGCAGTGATGGATTCCCAGGCTGTTGGGTGAAGGGAGAGATGTCCCCCGACTGCCTTCAGAGTAGGGCAGTCAGACAATCCCTCAGGACTGCTGAAAGGGCCTATCCGAGAATGTACCTTGAGACCCTTGATTCCTTGGACACTCCTGCCACGGGGGTGACGCCTGCCATTGGAATAATTTCTCCCTTTGCCTCTGGAAGAAACCCTGCAAGTCCTGGAAAGCTCCCGAAGACTTGCTTTTTACCGCCATGCTGGTGCCTGGGAATAGGGCTGCTGTTAAGGTAGAAAAGCATATTCTGACGGCAGACAGGGTCTTTCTGTCTTTTTCGCATTGGGAGAGAGTGTCTCTGACCATGGGACCAAAAAGGGATGATGCATCGAAGGGCACATTGAAGGGTTACAAGAATTCAGAGATTCTCATCCAGGTGTAGCGCCTGATGACAACACCCGAACCAGCCACCCTTGAGATACCCTCTGCCACATGAGAGAGTAATCTCATGGACGTGTTGGGAGACAGAATGAAAGGTGGCCATTCTGAAGATGATGTTCTTGTCCTCTTCAAACATGGACTCCAGGATGGACTCAGATCTCTTACATGAGGTCTCTCTGAAGTCTGACCACTTGTGCCAAGTAATTCAGCATGTTCATGAAAAAGGTCACTGAAGAGTAGACCTGCTTCCCAAATCTGTCCACCATCCTAGACTCCCTGTTGGGGAGATGAACCACAGAGCTCTCTTGAGCCAGCTTTTTCTTTTTAGCAGCTACCACCACCATCGCATTGACTGGGGTACCCTTAGTCTAGTGGAGCCTATCCAAAGCAGCACTAAGAATTTTATCTAGGCACTTTGGTATGTGCTCTACTGTGTCTGGTTCCTTCCACGCCCTACTAGAAATTAAGTCAATCAGGGGGTCAAGCAGGGGGAAACCCAGGATGCACATGGACCTATTCCAAAGGCTTCCAGGTACACTGACTCGTCAGTTAGGTTTGTGGATGGACCCCCCCACCTTTCTGTTGCAGGATCTCTACAATGTCCCGAAAGGAGACATCCCTAAGGTGGGGATCTGGGGGAAACTTCTCCTTCATCGTCCATGTCTTCAGTCATGGATTCCGTTGGGGAATCCAATTGCCTCCTTTTACACACGTTTCTTGTGCGCCAACTTGGGTGGATACTGTGGGAAGGTGTCTGAAGACTCGGGGTGCTTCTGAAGGGAGCCTCCTGCAAGCTTCTTGGAATAGGCTGTCCCAAGGTGGACAGGAAAGAGGGATTCAGCGTGGCCAACTCAAAAAGGAGAGGAATCTGGTCTGAAGGGGGGGGGGTCAAGGCTCTTGTGGGGGCAGAGAGAACCCTTCTCCATTATGTCGAAAGCCGAAGGTGAATGAGACTCTGATGGCAAATCCGTCGATGGCGAAGCCCTGCAAACTCCTGCCGCTCCCAGTGCCAAAGGTGGAACTGGAGCCAAACTATCGAGCGCCGAAGCGCCAAGGAGGAGGAACAGCTCTGAAAGCCTGGCAACTGAAGCCAACCTCTCGGACCCGATGCCAAAGCTAAGGATCCAAATGTCAGTAGGGCCTGAAGACATCGGAGCTGAATTGCTCAAGGTGACGGTCGGCATCGAAGTACAGGTACCTGTCAGCGCCAATGTCTTGAAACTCGGGATCCTCTGACCCAAGGGCTCCGACACCGAAGGGCAGACTGAAGAAACAGAGATAGTCAAGAAAGCGGGATGAGTGCCCACAGCTCCAGAGGAAGCCAGGTCAGGTAAAACTCCCAAGTGAATTTGCACCTTCAGAAATTTCCTCATCAGCCTGTCCACCTCGAACTCTGAAAGGCTTCAGGAGGACCTGGCAGAAGAAGCTGATGACCCTGGCCTACACTGGTGCTGGGGCAAAGTCAGAATGAGATATTTAGGAAGGGGATCCACCGGCTCCAGAGAGAAGCATGGATATCAGAGCCAATGGGAAGCTGAAGTGGAAGGGTGAATTTTAGTTGGTGGTTCTCCCGCTGGGGCTGAAGTCTTATCCGGAGACAGCTTCCGTTCATCCCTGTCTTTGCCCTTTTCAGACACTTTCTTAGAGGGGGGGTTCAGCCCATGAAGTGAACTCCACCGAAGAGGGGGCAGAGGAAGGGAGAAGACCTCGGAGGATTAGCTTATTCCTCCCATCTATAAGCGAGCGCTGATTGAAGCCAGCACATACAGGACAGGAGGAATCTAGATGGTCCGCACCTAGACAAACCAAGCACAGAGTATGGGCATTGAAAGGTGGAATTTTATGCCCACACTTACTGCGGGGAAAGGAAGAAGCAAGAAAGTACAGAAGGAGAGAAAGACCCTACTTACAGAAGCTCTTCTACACTGAAGTAAACTTTTACTTTTTTTTTCTTAACTAACTAGCTAAGGGTAGGAGATAGAAAATAGGAGGGAACTCGGTAATGCATCCCGCAGCTGTTCAGGCGAGCGATAAATGACATCTGTGTGGTGCAGAGAGAGGGGGGCATGATGGGGAGGAGAGGAGGAGCTCAGCTTTTGGTTCCAAGGCTGGAGTATACGGCCAGTCGGATCCAAGGATGGATCAGAGACCCACAGGTTGAAGATCAAATGAAGACAACTTCAGATCCATGATTATGCACAACCTTCTTAACTGCAGTTGTGCTAATGGAAAGATTACATATCTAAAATCTTACCATAATGATAGATGTCTTTCTCTTCTCTGTTGCAGTATTCTTTACATGAGGGAGACTGCCTGCCAAGCAACCAGAGGTTTTATTACCTAGGGTGCGTGGTACGTTGCACACAGGTTATCAGACGTAGACCATTAAAAAAGTGACGTACGCACGTACCATCCTTAGAACTGAGTGCTCCAGGGAGAACACTTGAGAAATAGGTATGTAGGCGAAGCACATCCAATGAAGAACAAGTTCTGGGGATGGAGGGAGGGATATAATACTGCAACAGAGAAGAGAAACATCTCTTGTTAATGTTAAGATTTTACATGACTAATTTGTGTCCTTCTATTCTGCTGTTGCAGTATTCGTTACGAGAGAGAGAATGCAAAAGCTCGTGAGGAGGAGGAAAAGGGGGAGGTAGGAGCAGTGGAGCTTTCAAGGAAGCCATGAAGAATGCCTCTAGCAAACCCTGCCCAAGATTTGATTTTTGTCCAGCTTGTAATGCTTGGTGAAGGTATGGACTGCTGACCAAGTAGCTGCCTCCGGAATGGAACTGGTGTCCAACCCTTTGAAGAAGGCACCCGAGGAGTCAATAGCTCTGGTAAAGTGTCTTGACGGAAGAAGATAGGCTCTTTCCATGATAGTCATAGCAGAAGGAGATAGCCTTAGAAATCCAGCTGGAAATGGTATGGTTTTGAGACAGGATGCCCTAGGGTTCTAGGGTGAATGGAAAAAACAACTGGCCTGATTTCCTAATACCTTTTGGTTTTGTCCAGGTAAAACCATAGCTGTCGGTGCCATCCAGAGTATGTAGGACTCTTCCTGCAGAAGTTTGGGATGAAGGGAAAAAGGTAGGAAGATGGATAGCTTGGTTGAGGGACAACTCATTTACCACTTTAGGCATAAAAGAGGGATTGGTGCGGACAGATACCCTGTCCTTGTGAAATACTAAGAAAGGTGGAGAGGCCATATCAGCCTGGAGTTCAGAAACCCTTCTGGCAGAAGTGACTGCTAGCAGCAAGCTTGTTTTCCAGGAGCAGTATTTTAGACAGGCAGAAGCTGCTAAGCTCCAAAGGAGCTAAGGTTAGTTTTTCTAAGACAAAGTTAACATCTGGGGGTGGTGGGTTTAGCTGGTTTCCTGGGAGGTCTCGTGTGAAGGATGCTTTTCAGGAATGGTTTGGCCTCAAATTTGGAAGCAGGGGGGGGGTTGAGAGAGGCAGACAGGCAGAGACAGCAGACAGGTGTACATTCGCTGAAGAAAAAGTTAGACAGCATCCAGCAACTCACATAAGTATGAGAACACCATTAGGACTTCCACTGTTTAGTGGGTCCAGGTTACGTGAGAGACACCAAATTGAAAATCTTTTCTATTTGGATAAATAAGATTTTCTAGTATTGGGTTTCCTGGCCTCCTGCAGTGCCCTAAGCACTTCCTCTGAAAAAAGGGTCTGAGAGGAATCAAGGCCCTATCACCCACAATGTCATATGCAGGGTTGACAGGTGGGGGGTGGATGAGGGTTCCCTTGTATTGTACGAGTAGGTCCACTCCGTGGGGTAACTTGTGGTGACTGCCCTTGGCTTAATGCAGGAGTAAGGGGAACCAATGCTGTCTTGGCCAAAAGAGGGTCACCATCAAGATTTTTGATCTGTCCAGCTGTATCTCTAGTAGGACTTTTGGAATGAGAAGAAAGGGAGGGGAATGCATATAAAAACATCTCTCTCCTTGCAAAGCTGAGTGCGTCCACCTTCCAGACCAGAGGGTGCGGGTCTCTGACACAAAACTGAGGAAGCTGACTGTTCTTGGGGGGGGGGGGGCAAAGAGATCTACTTGTAGGATACCCCATAGGTGGACAATGTCCAAGAACACATTCCTGTGAAGCATCCATTCATAAGGTTGTGTTTTGGAGGTGCTCAAGGTGTCTGCCAACACATTCAGACTTGAGGGAATGTATACTGCCTGGAGGGGTGTCTGCAATTTCACTGCCAGCTCCCACATTTGGACAGTTAGTCTGCACAATAGGTAAGACCTGGTCCCCCCTGTTTGTTCACATACCAGAGGACTGTCATGTCTGCAAAAATTGTTAAGGACCCTGGAATGAGGAGGGGCTGAAAGGCCTGGAGTGCCAGCAGCAGTGGTCTCATTTCATTTATGCTGATGTGATTCTTTCTTTGAGTGGGTGACCAGGTGACTTGTGCTTCCATGGAACTGAAAGCTGCTCCCCAGCCAGTGTCTGAGGCATCTGTGTCCACCTCTTGTACTGGTGAAAGAGGATGAAGTGGGAGGCCTGGGTTGCCAGAGAGTTGCTAAATCCACCAGGTTATTTCCCTCTTCAGGCAGGGAAGAAGGTGAGTTTTGAATGCTAGAGGGTGTGCATGCTGTGTCCACGCCAATTTCAGGAACCACTGCAATTTCTTCATGTGCATTTTTGCAAGAGGGAGCATACAGATGGTGGATGCCATGAAGCCCATAGTTCTGAGAAAGGTTCTGGCTGAAATGTGAGGGGGAAGAATGAGACTTTGAAAGAAAGCACTGAGCTCCTGGGCCTTCTGAATGGGAAGGGAGACCTTCATGAGCTCTGCTTGGATCCTACATCCTAGGAAAACGTGGTCCTGATGGGGAGAGAACAGATTTTTGGTAATTTATAGTGAATCCTAGGGAAAGAAGAATGAAAACTGAGTGGCTAAGATTTTGTTCTAGCACCACTGGACTGACTGCTTGGAAAAGAAGGTCATCCAAGTATGGGAAAACTTGGATCCCATGCCGTCTGCAGAATGCAGCAACTGATGCTAGGCATTTTGTGAATACAATTGGGGAGGTAGAAAGACCAAAGGGCAAGGCTGAAAAAGTGTCCAGAGGCTAGAGTGAACCTTAAATACTTCCTAAAACTTGGAACAAATTGGAATATAAAGGTAAGCGTCTTTTATGTCTACTGAGGCAAGATCAGAGTTAACAGAGTTTGTAATGTGAGCATCCTGAAGGTGGGTACTTTCAGGAAGGTGTTGAAGAAGGAAAGGTCTAAGATGGGTCTCCAGGGGCCTTCTTTCCTTGGAACTACAAAAATCTTGGAATAAAATCCTTTGCCCCTTTGATGAACTGGGACATGTTGAACAGTGCCTTGACCAAACAGGTCTTGCAACACCTGTGGAAACAGTAGAAGTTGTTCTTTGGTTGATTGGGGTATGCCCCTGAAAGGAGGTAGAGACTCCCAGATGATGAAGTACCTGTTTTGTTTTATGATAGAAAGCAAGCAAGAGTCCTTAGGAATGTTTTCCCACGCTGGATTTATGAGAGGCGGGGGAGGGGGGGAGATATGGGGTGCAAATAGTCAAATGGACCCTGGCCTGTCTAGAATGGGTGTTTTTTGTGGTGGGCCTTAATGATTTCTCTCTTTCCAGACTTTGTCTTAGTTTGAGGTGGCCTGGATTGTCTTCTAACACAGGCAGGCTTAGAAAGGGTAGTTCCTCTGGAATTTTGGGGCAAGCGATACCATGAGGTATTTTAAGTCCTGCATCTTCTTACTCTTCTCCTGTAATGCTTTAAACAGGTCAGTAGCCGCAGTGACCAAACGGGGCTGAATTGTCCACAGGGGCATCCATCAATTTGGATTTGATATCCCCTGGTAAGGGTTGGAATCTTAACCATGCAAATCTTTTAAGGACAGATCCTGAGGCAGCTGTCCTAGTGGAAGCCTCTGTTGCATCATAGCTACATTTTATTGAGTGGCAGGTCACCTGAGAGGTTGCACCCAACAAGGACAGAGCCAGAGATTTATTCTCAGAGTCAGGCAAATCTGAAATAATTTTACATAACTGTGACAACAGCTCTAGAGAGTATTTTGTCATGTGGGTTTGGTAGTTCACCACCCTAAAGGCAAGGGTGGCGGACATGTACATTTTTTCCCCAGTCTCTCCATATGTCTGCTGTCCTTGTCAGAAGAAAGAAGGGGGAGGGAAGAAGCTTAGTGGGCTTGTCTAAAGCCACAGTTCAAGCCAGACTGTACGCCTTCAGTTCTTCCAAAGAAGTGCTGATATACTGCTTCAAGGCGACCTCTGTAACGGGTTAGGATTGTGGATCGGATATATGCCCTTATCATATCTCTGGACTAGTGACCATCTCTGGAGAGACATCTGGCATGGAGGTGCAGCCGAAGCTTCAGCCCTTGTTTTCTTGGCCTTCTGCTTCAGTAACAGACTCTGGCCCTGAGGGACCCTCTGTCATGTTTTAGTGAGAAGGTTAACCGCTGGTTCTCTAAATAAATGGTGAGAGAATTTGGCCTACTTCTTAAGGTTTTGTGAACAAAGGATTAGCAGAATGGGCAAGACTTATGGTCATGGTTACGCCCAAAACAGAAATAACTCTGATGTTGGTTATGTGGAATTTGACTTCCACATTGGCATTTGCTCTTCTTGGATGACATTAAACCCTACACACAACCAAAAAATATAAAAAGGATTCCCCAATGGGGCACTTATCTGAGATGTTGAAACAGTAAACATTTCAGCATGCAGACCATACGTATGTGACACACAGCAAAGAAGATCCGAGGATGGTGCATGTGTATGTCGCTTTTATGGCCTACGTACGACAACAGCCTACATGCGACATACCACACACCCTACACACAAGGACGCCTATGGTTATGCACAATGCCATGTACCCCAAAACCCTGTGAAACTCCCCTGCAATGGTCATATAGAAACATAACAGATTGAATATCAGGATCCTCTGAATAGCCTTTACACAATCTGCTTGAATCCTTCAGTCATCTACATAGGGGTAGATGTGCATGCTCTTTACCCTGCAAAATGAAATTACTGAAGACCCTGGATGCAAGCTAATTAACAACAAAGTTGAACTGGAAATGATACCTCCCTGCTCTGAACCTTATGAATCGTCTGTTGACCTGGCAATGGGAATATGCACGTAGGCATCCTTTATGTCCAGGGTGATTACGAAGATCTGAGGGAACAGCAGAAGTAGGTCTTGAAGTGTCAGCATTTTGAACACTGGAATAATCAAGAACTTGTTAGGTCCTGACAGATTGAAAATGGGTCTCAAAGTGGCATCTTTTCTGGGTATCAAGAAAGTATAGCTGTGTAAGTAAACTTACACTAGTAAATGTTTGAATGATAACTGATGTGGTAGCCTAACCTGTATGGGTTATATCCTGCAATATGAACATCAGCCTTGAGTAAAATCCTGAGTTTTCATCTGCTATGGTACTCTATGGTCCCTAGTTCAGAAGGCTCTCAAAAAGTGGGAATAGGGTTAACTGACATTTTTGTACAAAAGGAGCACCACCCCAAACTCAGCATTTCTTTGAAATTGCAGTCTGTAGCTTTGCCTCAGAATGTTCAAGACCCATTGGCCCTGGGTAACCCTTTCTCATTCTCTTATAAATGGTCTTAAAATGTCACTGTGTCCTCCAAGGAGGAAAAGGAATAGGATTGGTCCAGGACTGGGTTTATAAGAAAAAGTTTTAAGGGGGGGAGGGTGTCAACCTGGTTGAGTAACAGCTGCTCTTTTGGGGAGGTGGGGGTGAGGGGGGGTCATTGCCCAGAGCACCTCAAGGCTTCTCCTTAGACTTTCCTTGGAATAACTTTCTGTACTTGGCCCACTTTCTCTTGTTGTGCTTGCCTTTTGTCTTGCTGGGGGTAACAGGGGCAACACTCCAGCTGAACTTAGAGGTCTGTGAGTGAAAAAAACAGCTTGATCTACTGCATGGTCTTTATCTTTTAGGGGGAATGGGGATGAAGAGGAGTTCCTTATTCAAAGACGCATTTTGAAGCTCCATCTTAACATGATTTTCAGGTGCTGTGTCCTCAGCCAGAAACGTCTTCAAAAAACAGACCCTGTTGCTGTTGCTCTGCGTGATATCCATTCTTTTGGACTGTAATACCAGGATGGTTCAGATCCTTTTCTGCGTTTTTCTACGTTTCTAGACCTAATCTTGTCAAGTAGGGAGTGCTGACAGCTAGACACACTGATTTGACAGTTTAAAGCTCTGAAGGCTAAGGTAGCAGAGGTATAGCCTTTTTTCCCTCAAGGCAGTCAAATGTCCCATTGCCATTGGGAATAAATTTTCTGGATGGACCTGAAGACTAACTCTTGCTTGAATTTAGGAAATACAGCAGCTGGATCTACCAAAGGACTTCAGGATCCAGTAGAACAAGTCAGGCTTCCTATGAACAGAAGTGAACTCTGCCCCAGCGTTGCACTGATGAAAACACCCTCCAGGAACATATATAACTGGAAGACAGCTGAAGATTTTGGCTCTGACCAGCCCACAAAAGCACTACATCACTGGAACTACTTTTTCATTTGAAGAAAGGTATTCCCAAAGGAAAGATCCTCTTGTGTTAACAGTCATAAATGGGTAGAAGACAGACCTGGCCCACAAATGGCAGACCATTCACCTTTGAGTTTGA